>NW_027362959.1:2585000-3185000 GCF_046119375.1 Phyllobates terribilis
CTCTCGTCGCCTCTGTCCCTGGCTTGCAGTTTCTCCTCTGCCTCACGGACTCCTCAGCTACAGCTGAACTGTCCCTCCTTCTCTGGGACTAGTCTCACTCCTGAGCTAGGTCTTCCAGTTCTCTCTAACCCTGCCCCCAGTTCCAGCTTTTATAGGGGCAGCCAGCTCCCCCTGCTGGCCTGGAACAGGAGGTGCTGTATTGTAATTGTTCCTAACCAGGGGACCTCCCTCCTGCTTTCAGAAACAGATTATTGTTTGTGGCATCCAGGCCTGGGGTGACACACACACACTGCTCTATATTTAGTATGATGCCCCCACTCCTCCATATATATAGCATGATGGTCCCACTGCTCCATATACAGGTGCATCTCACTAAATTAGAATAGCATCAAAAAGTTAATTTATTTCAGTTCTTCAATACAAAAAGCTGTCTTTCAGCTCATCTGCATTGTTGGGTCTGGTGTCTCTCATCTTTCTCTTGACAATACCCCATAGATTCTCTATAATAGATTCTCTATGGCAGGGGTCTCAAACACGCGGCCCGCGGGCCGCATGCGGCCCCTGAGGCTGCTTTATGCGGCCCGCAGGCACAGACCCCTTGATGATCCTGACCAGGTCCAGGAGGAGCCGCCGACAGCAGCGCTGAATTGCCACACAGAGACTGTTTCCCAGCACAGCATTTCCAATGACAGCCGCTGACCAATCAGAGGCCAGCAGCTGATATCTGCGTGTCGGCGCAGTGAGTATGACGTCATTGCCGTACGCTGATGTCAGCTGCTGGCCTCTGATTGGCCGGCGGCTGGCATTGGAAATGCTGTGCTGGGAGACAGTCTGTGTGCGGCAATGCAGCGCTGCTGTCGGCGGCTCCTCCTGGACCAGGTCGGGATCGTCAAGGGGTCTGACTCTGTGGTGCCTGCGGCCACATCTGCAGGAAGGACGCCGAGGGAACGGAGGACAGGTGAGAATCATCTTCTTTTTTTTTTATGTGTGTGAAGAACAGCACAGGGGGCACATAGCCACAAGAGGGGACCTGGATGGGGCACATAGCCAAAAGATGGGGACCTGGATGGGGCACATAGCCACAAGATGGGGACCTGGATGGGGCACATAGCCTCAAGATGTGGACCTGGATGGGGCACAGAGCCACTAGATGGGGACCTGGATGTGGCACATAGCCACAAGATGGGGACCTGGATGGGGCACATAGCCAAAAGATGGGGACCTGGATGGGGCACATAGCCACAAGATGGAGACCTGGATGGGGAACATAGCCACAGGATGGGGACCTGGATGGGGCACATAGCCACAAGATGGAGACCTGGATGGGACACAGAGCCACTAGATGGGGACCTGGATGTGGCACATAGCCACAAGATGGGGACCTGGATGGGGCACATAGCCACAAGATGGGGACCTGGATGGGGCACAGAGCCACTAGATGGGGACCTGGATGTGGCACATAGCCACAAGATGGGGACCTGGATGGGGCACAGAGCCACTAGATGGGGACCTGGATGTGGCACATAGCCACAAGATGGAGACCTGGATGGGGAACATAGCCACAGGATGGGGACCTGGATGGGGCACATAGCCACAAGATGGAGACCTGGATGGGACACAGAGACACAAGATGGGGACCTGGATGGGGCACATAGCCACTAGATGGGGACCTGGATGTGGCACATAGCCACAAGATGGGGACCTGGATGGGGCACATAGCCAAAAGATGGGGACCTGGATGGGGCACATAGCTACAAGATGGGGACCTGGATGGGGAACATAGCCACAGGATGGGGACCTGGATGGGGCACATAGCCACAAGATGGAGACCTGGATGGGACACATAGCCACTAGATGGGGACCTGGATCGGGAACATTGCCACAGGATGGGGATCTGGATGGGGCACATAGCCACAGGATGGGAACCTGGATGGGGCACATAGCCACAGGATGGGGACCTGGTTGGGGCACATTAGTACAAGATGGGGACATTACTACAAGATGTTTGCCATTATTACTATATGATGCTAATTGTAAGACAATTTTACTGTATGTGGCCAATTGGGGGAAACAAAATTGTAAAAATCAAAAAAATAAAAATAAAGCATGAAAAAATATTGGGCGCTAAAAATGCTGTTTTATATGTAAACTAAAGTAAACACAAAAAAGTACACGTTTATTATCGCCACATCCATAAGGACCCAAGCTATAAAAAAATAAACAGGGCAAAAATGTTCAAAAGGTGTATACAAAAAAAAATGGTATCACTAAAAATGTCACATTGAACAAAAAATGCGGCCCCCCAAATTCAAATTTTTTCCATTTGCGGCCCATATACCCAGCCGAGTTTGAGACCCCTGCTCTATGGGGTTAAGGTCAGGCGAGTTTGCTGCCAATCAAGCACAGTGATACTGTTGTGTGTAAACCAGGTATTGGTACTTTTGGCCGTGTGGACAGGGGCCAAGTCCTGCTGGAGAATGACATTTCCATCTCCAAAAAGCTTGTGGGCAGAGGGAAGCATGAAGTGCTGTAAAATGTCCTGGTAGACGGCTGTGCTGACTTTGGTCTTGATAAAACACAGTGGACCTACACCAGCAGATGACATGGCCCCCCAAACCATCACTGATTGTGGAGCCTTCACACTAGACCTCAAGCAGCTTGGATTGTGGACTCTCCACTCTTCCTCCAGACTCTGGGACCTTGATTTCCAAATGAAAATTGGAACTCTAGGACCTTGTGGAGTGTGTCAATGACTGCCTTCTGGACATCTGTCAAGTCAGCAGTCTTCCTCATGATTGTGGAGCATACTGAAACAGTATTGAAGAACTGGAATAAATTAACTTTTTGAAGATATTCTAATTTAGTGAGATGCACCTGTATATACTATGATGGTCCCACTGCCCCACATACATATAGTATAATGGCCCCACTACTCCATATGTAGTATGATGGACCCACTACTCCAGATATATAGTAGGATGGCTCCACTGCCCGATCATTTAAAAAAATAACGTTTATTCTCACTTAATCCTGATTCCCTACATCACGGCCTCTGTCTCCTCTTCCATGGCGGGACTGCAGAGCAGAGCGATGCAATGATGTCACCGAGCCACCTGCGTGAGTATGCTGACATCTCGTTAACCGCAGGCCTATGGCGATCTGTGGCATATGAAAGAGATAGTGATAGGGCAGGGAGCTTGTGTCTCACTGCTTTATCATGCGACGCCTCTGCATAAGAGACATTAGGGCTACATTAGCTACGTCACAGAAGACACTGGAGCTGGAGTATATAGAATAGGAGACACTGGGGCTGGCGTATATTCATCACAGGATACATTAGGGCTAGAGCATATACATCACAGAAGAAGCTGGAGTATATAGAATAGGAGACACTGGGGCTGGAGTATATAGAATAGGAGACACTGGGGCTGGCGTATATTCATCACAGGATACATTGGGGCTAGAGCATATACATCACAGAAGAAGCTGGAGTATATAGAATAGGAGACACTGGGGCTGGAGTACATAGAATAGGAGACACTGGGGCTGGAGTACATAGAATAGGAGACACTGGGGCTGGAGTACATAGAATAGGAGACACTGGGGCTGGCGCATATACAGTTCTGCTCAAAAGTTTACATACCCCGGCAGAATTTTTGCTTTCTTGGCCTTGTTTCAGAGAAAATGAATGATAACAAAAACACTTTTTCTCCACTCATGGTTATTGGTTGGGTGAAGCCATTTACTGTCACATTTCTGTGTTTTCTCTTTTTAAATCTTAATGACAACTAGTGATGAGCGAGCATGCTCGCTACTGCTCGGTGCTCGCCCGAGTATCTCACTGCTCGAGATGCTCTGCGCTCACCGAGTATTTCCGGGTTGGTCGGGCGGGAAGTCGGGTCCCCTCCCTGCATGTTTGGCGCTCTTTACAGAGCCAATGAACATGCAGGGATTGCCTGCCATGCACTGTAATGCCATAGCCATGTTGGTTGTGGGCATTACAGTGATTGGCTGGCCGCACAGCGTCATCAGGTGTATATCAGACCTGGCGCCGCCATGCTCATCACAGTCACTCCGGATCAGACAGTGTAGGGAGAGCTGATGCTGCGTTAGGAAGAGATTTGATTGTGTATTAGGTAGTGTAGGGAGAAAAAACGCATATTACACATATCCATCTCAACAAACAGTCCTTTTGAGGACTAATCCATCTGCAGAGATATCAGGCAGGCAGTGTATATAGGCAGGCAGGCAGGGTATATAGCAGACTGCAGTGCATATAGCACAAGAGGTTCCATTCCAATTCTGCCTTCTGCTGCTGTTAGATATTTCTATACAAAGGCCCAGGTCTCAGGGGCGAGGAATACTTTTCTTTGGATCTTAATCCTCATTATTTGCTTATAAAGCAATCCAGAGAACACCGTTTTTCTGCGCCATTTGCTTGTTGGCACTGCAGAATATAGCCAGGTCCTTTCCATATTAGAGCGCTAGAAATCCAGCTATTTAAAACTGTGTTTTCTCCGTCACACGGATCACATATACGTTGTCAGAAAATACTGCCATTTCTGGCCTCCATTTTTTCAGTGTGTCAGTGAAGCAATTCACAGCAGTTTGCTGTTCACACTACTTACTTACAGGCCAGGTTTTTAAAACTCTGTTTTCTCCATCACCCCGATCACATATAACTTCGCTTCTAACTCAGTCATTTGTAGTGAGCGTGGAAGATACTATCCTCCATTTAAAATGGGCAAGGCACGTGGCAAGGGACGGGGAACTGGACGTGATGGTAATGGTGCATGCAGAGGCCGAGGACAAGGCCGTGGGCAAGCCGAAATTGTGCCACAACAAACACCCACATCTTCTCGCCTGACCTTCCTGTCCCAATTTCTAGGGGACTGCAGCACACCACTATTGAACCCAGATCAGTGTCAAAAGGTTGTTGGTTGGATAGCGGATAATGCTTCCAGTCACTTAGCCACCACCAGCACCACCCTGTCTTCCACACGGTCAAGTCTCAGTAGCCGTGAGTCTGGACCGCATATTCCTCACCCTGATCCTCCTTCCTCCCACCATGCCGAGTACCCAGAGACAACTTATCCCACACTTGGACAATCTGAAGAGCTGTTCACTTTTCCATTTATGGATTCGGGCCTCTCGCCCGGTCCACTTGAAGCGGGGCAAGAGGAGATCACGTGTAGCGATGCCCAAATATTTGAGCAGCCACGGTCACACGAAGGCGCCGGTGGGAAACTGTGACAAGAGGTGGACGATGTGAGACACAATTGGCAGAAAGTCAGGAATAGTACCAGGGTGCAGAAGTGGGAGACGAGGTGGTGGATGATATAGTAACTGACCCAACCTGGCAGGAGGACATGCAGAGCAAAGACAGCAGCACACAGGGGGAGGGAGGCAGAGCACCCCAACAGGCAGGAAGAAGCAGTGTGGTGGCCGCAGACAGAAGGCAGGCTACCGTTTCCCGTAACACCAACACGAAGGAAGTTGCCACTACAACTGTTAGGTCTTCCCGAGTCTGGTTGTTTTTTAAAGACTCTGCCGATAGCTCCAAAAAGGCCATTTGCATCACGAGCCAGACCAGCATCAGCAGGGGTGTCAAAACGACCAGCCTGACCACCACCAGCATGATCAGGCACATGGCAGCAAAGCACTCGACTTTGTGGGCCGAACACCAGGGTCCAGGAACAGTGTCCACAGGTGGCACCATTGCTTCTTCTGCTGTTGTGCATGCAAGCCAATCCCCTGTCCATAGTGCATGCAAAGATACCTCCTGCCCTGCACCTGTCATTGCACACTCTCAAGTAGCAGCATCAGGAAGCACGTCCATGTCCTTGTCCCAGCGCAGCGTTCAGTTGTTCATACTCCAGTCCTTGGAATGCAAGCGCAAATATGCAGCCAACGTCCCACAGGCCACACTACTAAATTCTCACAATTCACGACTGCTTGGCTCGAAATGTTGCCTTTTAGGCTTGTGGAGACAGAAGCATTCCGCAACCTGATGGTGGCGGCCGTCCCTCGGTACTCTGTCCCCAGCCGCCACTATTTCTCCCAGTGTGCCGTCCCCACATTACACAAGCACGTGTCCCAAAACATTAGCCGTGACCTCAACAACGCAGTTACCGGTAAAGTCCACCTAACCACGGACACGTGGACAAGTGCTTGTGGGCAGGGACGGTACATCTCGCTGATAGCACACTGGGTTAAAATAGTGGAAACCGGGACCCAGTCGGACCTTGGGACGGAACACGTCCTCCCGACGCCAAGGATTGCAGGCCCTAGGTCAATCAGGGTTGCCCCCACGGTCTACAGCTCCTGCACCTCATGCTCCTCAGCCTCCTCCTCCTCCTCAGCCTCCATCTCCGCATCAGTCACAAGCTGGAAGCACTGCAGCACTGCCTCGGCCAAGAGGCAACAGGCTGTGCTGAAGCTAATATGCTTAGGTGAAAAAACACACAATGCTGAAGAGTTATGGACAGCTCTGAAAGAACAGGCAGATCTGTGGCTCAAACCGCTGAACCTACAGCCAGGCATGGTCGTGTGTGACAATGGCCGGAACCTGGTGGCGGCTCTGAGGCGAGGCGGAGCACGATAAGATGGAGCAATTAACCATACAGGGTGATTACACACAGCCAAGCCTCATCTCATCCCAACGTGGATTGGGTGACAATGAGGAAGAGGAGGAGGAGGAAGGACAGGAACTAGTTTCATGCACTATAGACGGTGCTATCTGCACAGCTGTCATACCGTCTGTTCAGCGTGGATGGCCAGAGGACAGAGAGGAGGAGGAGGAGAGCATGGTCAGTCATCCTCTTGGTGAGGACACGGAAGTCTTGCCTGTTAGTAGTCTGGCACGCATGGCTGAGTTTATGTTATGCTGCCTTTCCCATGACCCTCGCATTCTCAAAATTTTAGGTCATTACTGGTTGGTGACACTTTTAGACCCACTCTACAAGGAGAACTTTATATCTCTTATTCCTGAGGCGGACAGGTGTACAAAAATGAGGCAGTACCAGAAGGCCCTTGTTGCGGAACTATTAAAAAAATTCCCATCTGAAAACGCTGGAGGCAGAGGGCACACTTCGTTCGACAACCAAGGCCCCCACTCTGTCACTTCTTCTCTCTGACTGAACACTGTTCTAAGATGGTGCCCTCTAGAACATGAGCCCAGGTGACCAGCAAACAATGGGCTCCTATCTACGCTCAGGAACCAACCCCTATCTGCTCCTACATCACTGGGTATTCCTACCCCCTCCCCACTCCAGCCAGGGACATGGTCTGTCGTGCCTGCATTTCTGTCTAATGGGAGCACCGTTGAGCTGTCCCTCGGAAATGGGGTGAGTGTGCTGTATGCAGCTAACTGAACCCTGGTCCATACTCCATCCTTACCCGGGAGTGGAATATCACACCTCTGGCAGAGGTGCAATACCCCTGTAGCGGCCGAGCCCTCGGGGCGCTACATTTTTATGATGCCCGAAAAAAAAAATTTTTATACAGTATGTTCATGTATACCCCCCAGGAGTAAATGTTTGTCAGCCCATACACTTAGTGCATGGCATTACAAGTATAGGAGGCCCGCTCCTTTCTAATGGTAAAAAAAATTTATGATGCGCTCCTCCACGTCTCTTCCAAGGGCCATTGAAGTGCCTCCAAATTTTTGGCAGCCCTTGCAGTCACTGCATAGTCCAACACTATGGGAGACTCTCTCCTTTCTAATGGGAATTTGTCATTACTGTGGCCTGGTCTATGTGTCTTTAAATTCTTAGTGGGTTTTTCCTAAACTTGGTCAGCCGTTGGACTCACTGCATACCCTATAACTGTATAGCAGACCCTCTCCTTTCTAATGGGAACATGTCATATCTTGTTACTGTGGCCCTGCTCTGTGTGTCTTTAAATTCTTAGTGGGGATTTTCCTAAAATCTGTCAGCCGTTGGACTCACTGCATACCCTATAACAGTATAGCCGACCCTAGAATTTCTAATGGGAATTTGTCGTTACTGTGACCCTGCTCTATGTGTCTTTAAATTCTTAGTCGTTTTTTTCCTAAAATTGGTCAGCCGTTGGACTCACTGCATACCCTATAACTGTATAGCAGATCCTGTCCTTTCTAATGGGAGCATGTCGTACCTTGTTACTGTGGCCCTGCTCTGTGTGTCTTTAAATTCTTATTGAGGTTTTTCATTAAAATTTGTCAGCCGTTGGATTCACTGCATACCCTATAACTGTATAGCAGACCCTCTACTTTCTAATGGGAACATGTCGTACCTTGTTACTGTGGCCCTGCTCTGTGTGTCCTTAAATTCTTAGTGGGGTTTTTCCTAAAATTTGTCAGCCGTTGGATTCACTGCATACCCTATAACTGTATAGCAGACCCTCTCCTTTCTAACGGGAACATGTCGTACCTTGTTACTGTGGCCATGCTCTTTGTGTCTTTAAATTGTTAGTGTTTTTTTTCAAAAATTTTGGCCACCCTTGCAGTCACAGCATGGGCATTACCACTATAGAAGACCCGCTCCTTTATAATGGGAACATTTTTTTTACTGAGACCCTCCTCTATGTCTCTTCAAAGGGGTATTAGGTTGCGTCCAAATTTTTGACAACCCTTGCAGTCACTGGATGCGCAATAACAGTATAGGAAACCCACTTGTTAATAATGGGAACAACAAAGCATAGCCCTCTGATGGCTCTCTAACAATAGCTAGGGCCGACTGCTGGCCTTTTAAGAATAGTAAGGGCCGTCTGATGTCCCTATAAAAATAGGCTTTATGACTTTCAGAGTCCCTCCATCATAAATAAAACAGGATGTGTCTGATGACACAACATTGCCAGATGAGGTTGTAAAATGTTAAAGTGACATTTCCCGGTGAATGCATTTTTCATAAAAAATAACATAAAAAAACATAACAATAGGATCTTTCTTTAGTATAAAAAACAGCATCACCAATTTAACCTCAATGTAATCACATTGTTCAGCTTATGTACCTCCTCCTCCATCTCCGAAATGACCACATCAGTCACAAGCTGACAGCACTGCAGCACTGCCTTGGCCAAACAGCAACAGGCTGTGCTGAAGATAACATGCTTAATGCTTAATTGACAAACCGCCCAGCGCTGCATAGTTGTTGAAAGCTGTAACACAGCAGCTTGATCTGTGGCTCTCACCGCTGAACATACAGCCAGGCATGGTCATGTGTTACAATGGGCGGAACCTGGTGACAGAGAAATGACAACCGGGGTAGATAAGGTTTCCCTCTATGCCAGTCCTTTCACAGAGCTAAAGAATATGGCTGTGGTGAAATACAACTCCCACTAAGAAGCTGTTTCAGATTGAAAAACATTGTGCCCAACAGAGGATTTGTTTCTGAGAGCTAACCTTTCTCACCCGCTCAAGAGCCCCATAGCAGCTGCAAAGTTAGCGCTATCATGAACTCTCCTGAGGTAGAAGCCAAGGACTTCCAACCCTGCTGAGAAGCAGTCCTGGCTAAGAAAAGTGTGTGGGAAGATTCCAGGACACTCTATTTTTACTGAGGAGGAAACACATGCAAACATGGGGAGAACATACAAATTTCTTGCAGATGTTGTCCTTGCTGGGATTTGAACCCAGGATCCCAGTGCTGCAAGACTTCAGTGCTAACCACTGATCCAATGTGCTGCCGTTCACCCTCTAATATCTAACAAGCTGGAGAAACTTGAACCTACTGCCACTCTATCATCAGCTCCTTTGTGAGAAAATTTATTTGGGCAGCCACTCAGTCTACCAAATAAAATTCCAGAGAAGGAAATTGAGGATGGCTTCGCTACTGGTACTGGGGGCAGTGCTAATACCATGGTGTTGTACCATAGTTTGCTGGAAATATTCCAGGCTGGTAGGAGGCAAGAAAATTCCCACAGAAAAGTACCAGCAGTAATGTTCAGACCACATTTCAAGTGCAAGCAGCTTTAGAGGACTTCCTGGGAGAAATGACACGCAGGGTAGATACGGTTTCCCTCTATGCCAGTCCTTTCACTGAGCTAAATACAACTCTTATCAAAAAAAGTTGTGGACTGGCTCCGTACCGTCCCTGGCCACATTCACCTGTCCACGTGTTTGTGGTTAGGCAGTCCTTCTTAGTAAGTGCACTGGGTAGGGCATGGGTACTGTTGTGGGACCCGTGCTTGTGGAAGGCGAAGGCGATACCGGGAAAATTACTGGCGGCTGGGGACCGAGTATGGACACCCGGCCGCCGCCTGCATGAGGTTGTGAAAAGCTTCCACCTCCACAAGCTTAAAAGGCCATATTTCAAGTGCAAAGAGCTGCCCAGAAATCTGTCAGTTTAGTGTTGCGGTCTGTGGGTGGGTGGGTGGCTGGCTGCATACTTGCAATTGCATTCCAAGTAAAAGAAAACTAAGCAGATGATGGCCTCTATCATCATCATGGCCTCACCTCGGCACTATGAACTCTCCTGAAGGAGAAGCCAGGGCCCGCCGGAGGAGTCTCCGGTTCTCTGGTGGGCCCGTCCAACTCTGCCGAAAAGCAGCCCTGGCTAAGAAAAGTGTGGGGGAAGGTTCCCGGACACTCTATGGCTGCTTTTTTAATGCGGATCGGCCATGCTTATGCATGTTATTTCTCAAAACGCATTACGGATCAGGCCATTTTCCAACTCTGTATTCAAGAAATTAAATGCGCAAAGAAAGATGTGTGTGTGTCAAAGCACCATTGACAAGTGCAAGTTGATGTTGGATGGGCTGCCATTGCTTCTGCAACAAGCTCATTTACAGGATTTTCTGGGAGAAATGACACGCAGGGTAGATACGGTTTCCCTCTATGCCAGTCCTTTCACCGAGCTAAATACAACTCTTAGCAAAAAAAGTTGTGGACTGGCTCCGTACCGTCCCTGGCCACATTCACCTGTCCACGTGTTTGTGGTTAGGCGGTCCTTCCCAGTAAGTGCACTGGGGCGGGCACGGGTAATGTTATGGGACCCGTGATTGTGGAAGGCGGAGGCGATACCGGGAAATATAGTGGCGGCTGGGGACCGAGTATGGACACCCGGCCGCCGCCGGCATGAGGTTATGAAAAGCTTCCGCCTCCACGAGCCTAAAAGGCCACATTTCAAGTGCAAGCAGCTGTCAGAAATTTGGCAGTATAGTATTGCAGCCTGTGGGTGGGTGGCTGCCGGCATTCTTGTGCTTGCATTCCAAGGAATGGGGTAGGGACAACTGAACACTGCAGTGGGACAAGGACGTGGACGGTGATTGTTTCAAGTCTGCAACGACAGGTGCATGGCGGGAGGCATCTTCGCATGTGCCAAGGATCACTTATGATGGGCACACATTTAGGCAGTGACCTGGGAGTCAGAGATGTTTCCAGAGGTCTTCCCCTTGCTGCTCCCATGTCTTTTCAGCACTGTATGCATGTGTCTGATGATGTGTCACACACCACATGGCCAGATAAGGTTGTAAAATGTTAAAATGACATTTCCTGGTGAATGCATTTGTCTTGGTTGAAAGCAATGCAAAAGTGCAAAAACGTGTCAAAAATGCTACGTGTGTAGGAGTATTTTTGTTTTTGTTTATTTATTTTGCCTTATATACAAGTCATCACCCTGGAAAGGATGTTCCTTACGCCGTAAAAGTGGCGTAATACTCTGACGACGTTGTTGACAGCAGTGTTCTGGGAGTCAGAGATGCTTCCAGGGGTCTTCCCCATGTTGTTCCCATGTCATTTGAGCACAGTTCCCATCGATTTGGGTAATTTTTAGGCCCTCTGCAGACCGCCGTGGGGAGCCACCTGAAAAATGCTCAAGTTTCCCCTAGACTTATATTGGGCTCATTGCTCGGGTTGAGCACCCGAGTATTTCAATTTGCTCGACCCGAGCAACGAGTACTCGAGCATTTTAGTGCTCGCTCATCACTAATGACAACCAAAAACATCCAAATAATCCTGATCAAAAAGTTCACATACCCTGGTGATTTTGGCCTGATAACATGCACAGAATTTGACACAAATGGGTTTGAATGGCTACTAAAGGTAACATCCTCACCTATGACCTGTTTGCTTGTAATCAGTGTGTGTGCATAAAGCTGAGTGAGTTTCTGGGATCCAGCCACTGACTTTTCTGGATTTTGAGATGGGGAAAGCAAAAGAATTATCAACGGATCTACGGGAAAAGGTAGTTGAACTGTATAACACAGGAAAGGGAGGCAAAAAGAGTATAACACAGGAAAGGGATACAAAAAGATATCCCA
Source organism: Phyllobates terribilis (assembly GCF_046119375.1). NCBI lineage: Eukaryota > Metazoa > Chordata > Amphibia > Anura > Dendrobatidae > Phyllobates > Phyllobates terribilis. The sequence continues at coordinate 2,597,238 of NW_027362959.1, forward strand.
GGAATTGATAATGCCAGTCTGCAGTGTTCAAACTGTGATTAACAAATGGAAAATCAGATGCTCTGTAAAAACCAAACCACAGTCAGGTAGACCAACAAAAATTTCAGCCACAACTGCCAAGAAAATTGTTCGGGATGCAAAGAAAAACCAACAAATAACATCAGCTGAGAACACACTTAGGGGTGTACTCACTTTTGTTGCCAGCGGTTTAGACATTAATGGCTGTGTGTTGAGTTATTTTGCAGGCACACCAAATTTACAGTTAAACAAGCTGTACACTGACTACTGTACATTGTATCAAAGTGTCACATCTTCAGTGTTGTCCCATCAAAAATATATATATGTATTCCGGCCCATTTTTGGAGTTTTGTGTGAAATTATGTCCAATTTGCCTTTTTTTTCTCAGTTTTTTTGTGTTGTTCCAATAAACATGCGTGTAATAAAACATGTGTAATTTTCTGAAACAATTTCAAGGGTGCCAGCACTTTCCGCCATGACTGTATATGCAAGTAGAGTCCTTAACCCCTTTACAACCCAAAGTGGTTTGCACGTTAATGAGAAGGCCAATTTTTACAATTCTGACCACTGTCACTTTATGAGGTAATTACTCTGGAACGCTTCAACGGATCCCCCTGGTTCTGAGAATATTTTTTCATGACATATTGTACTTTATGATTGTGGTAGAATTTCTTCGATATCACTTGTGTTTATTTGTGAAAAAACAGATATTTGGCGAAAATGTTGAAAATTTTGCAATTTTCAAAATTTGAATTTTTATGCCCTTAAATCGGAGAGATATGTCACACAAAAAAAGTTAATAAATAACATTTCCCATATGTCTACTTTACATCAGCACAATTTTGGAACCCAAATTTATTTTTATTAGGGAGCTATAAGGGTTAAAATTGACCAGCGATTTCTCATTTTTCCAACAAAATTTACAAAACCATTTTATTAGGGACCGCATCACATTTGAAGTCACTTTGAGGGGTCTTTATGACTGAAAATACCCAAAAGTGACACCATTTTTAAAACTGCACCCCTCAGTGAATCGGGTCATCATGGCAACATCCGGGAAGCCGCGGCACACATTGCTGGAAACCGGCAGGAGAGGTGACTATCCCGATCACCTCCCCTTGCCCCCGCAATGCTGCGAACGACTTCGATCGCAGCATTGCGGGGGTTAATGTGCGGGACCTCTCCCGGCACATAGCACCGGGTGTCAGCTGTGACAATCAGTTGACACCCGGCGGCGATCACGCCCGCACAGCCTGTGTGCGGGCGCGATCGCAAAGATGTACTAATACATATCAGGCTCTTAAGTCCCAGGGCGCAGATACGTATCAGTACGTCTTGGGCTTTAACCCCTTAATAACATCTGACGTACTAATACGCGTCTGTGCCCTGGGACTTAAGAGCCAGACTCGTATTAGTACGTCATCGCGATCGCGCGCGCACATAGGCTGTGCGGGCGCGATCGCCGCCGGGTGTCAGCTGATTGTCACAGCTGACACCCGGTACTATGTGCAGGGAGCGGTCCTGCACCGCTCCCAGCACATTAACCCCCGCGATGCTGCGATCGAAGTCGATCGCGGCATTGCGGGGGCAAGGGGAGGTGATCGGCGATACTCACCTCCTCTTCCGGCTTCCAGCGCAGTCTGCAAAGGCTTCCCGGGTGTTGCCATGACGACCCGATGTCGTCATGACAACATCCGGGTCACCAGAGAGCAGGAAGATTGCTTGGACATGCGCAGTGCATCTCCAAGCAATCTTCACACTGTGCATTTCTGACAGCCTTCATGGCATAGGGATGGTGCTCCATTCCTGTGCCATGCAGGCGATCAGAAAAAAAAAAAGTGAAAGTCCCAGAGTGGGACAAAGTAATAAAGTGTATAAACTGTGTGAAAGTGGAAAAAAAAAAAAAAAATGTGCAAAAATATTATAAAAAAATAAAAAAAATAATACACCAAAAATAAAAATATAATGTACCCATCAATAAATATTATTATAAAAAAAATATTTGGTATCGCCGCGTCCGGAAAAACCTGACCTATAAAACTGTCCCACTAGTTAACCCCTTCAGTGAACACGGTAAAAAAAAAAAAAAAAAAAACGAAGCAAAAAGCAATGCTTTATCACCATACCGCCAAACAAAAAGTGGAATAACACGCGATCAAAAAGACGCATATAAATAAAAATGATACTGCTGAAAACGTCATCTCGTCCCGCAAAAAGCAAGCCGCCATACAGCTCCATCAGCCGAAAAATAAAAGTTATAGCTCTCAGAATAAAGCGATACTAAAAAATATTTTTTTCTATAAAATAGCTTTTATTGTGTATAAGCGCCAAAACATAGAAAAATGATACAAATGTGGTACCGCTGTAAACGTACTGACCCGAAGAATAAAGCTACCTCATCAATTTTACCACACGCGGAACAGAATAAAAAAAAAAAAAAAAAACAATTCCTGAATTGTTGGTTTTTGTTTATTCTGCCTCCCAAAAATCGGAATAGAAAGCGATCAAAAAATGTCACGTGCCTGAAAATGGCACCAATAACAACGTCAAGTCATCCCGCAAAAAACGAGCCGTCACATGACTGTCTGCCAAAATCTGGAAAAATTATAGCTCTCAAAATATGGCGATGCAAAAACTAGATTTAAAAAAAAATGCGTCTTTTAGTGTGTGACAGCTGTCAGTCATAAAAACCCCATATGATTCTGGCATTGCTGTAATCACACCGACCCGAAGAATAAAGTCGTCTAATCACTTATACCGCACAAGGAACGGCGTCAAAAATAAACTCTTGGGTTAGGATTGGGCTAGGGTTAGGGCTGGGTTTGGGGCTAGGGTTGTGCTGGGGCTAGGGTTGTGCTGGGGCTAGGGTTGTGCTGGGGCTAGGGTTGTGCTAGGGTTAGGGCTGGGGTTGGGATTTTTTTCAAAAGTAAGAAAAAAAGATGACGATATGGCGACTAGTGTTGAGAGCAAGTGCTCGCTACTTGAGTTTGCATCGGGTGCTCTGGTATGCATTGAGTATCGTGGGTATTTGAGTGACATGCTCGAGTCTCTGCCCCATATGCTTCGCGGCCAAAAAACTTTACGGGGATTGCCTGCCATGCACGAGCGATCCCCACATGTTTTTTTTGGGGTGTCTAATAACCGTGAAACATGCGGAGCAGGGACTCGAGCATGTCACTCGAGCACACGCTGTACATGGTGCATACCTGAGTACCCGATGCAAACTCAAGTAGCGAGCACTTGCGCTCAAGAATAATGACAACTTATTCAATATGATGACCTAATGTAAACAAATTCTGTGCCGTACCTCTGGGTTCAAAATGTTCACTATACACCTTAATAAAATCCTTGAGGGGTATAGTTTCCAAAATGGGGACACTTGTGGGGGAGCTCCACTGTTTAGGCACATCACGGGCTCTCCAAACGCGACATGGTGTCCGCTAACAAATTGAATGGAAAATCGGCTCAAATTGTTAGCGGACGCCATGTTGCGTTTGGAGAGCCCCTGTGTGCCCAAACATTGGAGCTCCCCCACAAGTGACCCCATTTTGGAAACTAGACCCCCGAAGGCACCTATCTAGATGCATAGTGAGCACTTGGAATCCCCAGGTGCTTCACAAATTGATTCGTAAAAATGAAAAAGTGAAAAAAAAAAACACTTTTTCATTTTTATGAATCAATTTGTGAAGCACCTGGGGTTCCAAGTGCTCACTATGAATCTAGATAGGTGCCTTGGGGGGTCTAGTTTCCAAAATGGGGTCACTTGTGGGGGAGCTCCAATGTTTGGGCACGCAGGGACTCTCTAAATGCAACATGGTATCCGCTAACAAATTGAATGGAAAATCGGCTCAAATTGTTAGCGGATACCATGTAAAGTAGACATGTGGGAAATGTTATTTATTAACTCTTTTGTGTGACATATCGCTCTGATTTCAGGGCTTAAAAATTCAAATTTTGAAAATTGCAAAATTTTCTAAATTTTCGCCAAATTTCCGTTTTTTTCACAAATAAACGCAAGTGATATCGAAGAAATTTTTCCACAATCATGAAGTACAATATGTCACGAAAAAACAATCTCAGAATCAGGGGGATCCGTTGAAGCGTTCCAGAGTAATTACCTCATAAAGTGACAGTGGTCAGAATTGTAAAAATTGGCCCGGTCATTAACGTGCAAACCACCCGCGGGGCTTAAGGGGTTAAAGAAGTTAAAATTATGTGAAAATGGGAAAAGTCACAAAACTTTGCAACTTTTCAAGAGCTTTATGCCAGTTTTCTGGCAAAAACACTGGTGAATCGGGTTCATAATCTCTAATCCTTTCAGCTCCCTTTAATTAGACTACTTTCAACAAACTAATTATAAGTATTGGGTCTGTTTTTTTTTTAATGCTTTTAAAATAATTGTAAATATTTTCAATCCCCTTTTGTTATAAGGATTTCCCAAAAATTAGCTAATCATAGGTTGTCCTGCATTCGTGACAGTGATTGACTGCGCGGTCACTTGGAAGTTTACATTGGCATCACTACAGGGCCGGTAAAGAAGGACTGTCAGGGACCCCCAGAGTGTGGTAAAATGCGCCAACTAATTCATAATTCATTTAATTCTCACACAATATACTAAGTTAGTGTAAGTCTACAAAAAAGCAACAAAACTTGGTGCTAAAAAAATTGAGCATAACTTTTTGAAAAATGAACCAGGTTATGCCAAATCTTACATATTTTGTGACTTTGTGATCAGTTATCAACACAAATATTTTACTCAAATTACCAGATCGATGGATAAGCATTGGGACTTTTCCCTAAATCTCTCCAAAACATCACCGCTTATAGAAGACCACCCTCATATCCAGATCAGATTTTCTGTGAGAGATGCCCAGATTCACAATATAGTATGCCTACTGGCCATCTATGAGAAGTCCACCCCAATGGAAGTCCAGTTATTAAAGAGGATTTTACTGTTTATATAAGGGGCAGACAATGACAGTGAAGGGCCCTTAATCAGGACTTCTGATCTGGGTCCCCCACCCTCCATCAGGCACCACCTACATATACATTTCCATGTATATTTATATTAGGCACACATATAAAATTTGCACATGCTAATACTCTATACACATTTTAACGTATGCATATACATAGTGCACACAAACATAAAATACAGACATACACATAAGATGCACATACACAGTATACAGTCCCGGTAGTCCTCATAGTTTTAAGCATGGACCCTGGCAAATTGTAGACGGACTTTTATTGTTCATGGGCTTTAAGGGAGAGAGGCTTCCTTTGTGGAGGACACTCATGAATGCCATTCATTTGCAGTGTACACCGTGTCGTGTTATGGAAAACACTCACCCTAGTTTGGCTTTCTACTTCTTCAGCTAATAGCAATGAATTTGCCTGTCGATTTTCTTCTCATCAGAAGATGCTTTTGTTTAGATGTTAGCTTCCATCTGACTGATAAGAAAAGCTTTGCTGATCTTCTTGTAGACTTCACATTTTTTGTAAAGAAATTATTTTCTTTCTCAGAAATGTCTTGTGACATTTCTCTTCTATGTGGTGCCACTTACCCTTCTCATCAGAGGACGCTTTTGTTTAGGTGTTAACTTCCATAGTCGGCCTGGACGTCTCTGTAAGATGGTTGCAGTTCCATCTTTGTTATAGTTTTGCATCACTTTTGCTACAGTATTCTGACTGATAAGTAAAGTTTTGCTGATCTTCTTGTAGACTTCACATTTATTGCAAAGAAATTATTTTCTTTCTCAGGTTTTGTGACATTTCCCTTCTATGTGGTGCCATTGCTGATAGCATGAAATGGGAAGGAGTTTTCTTTATTAAGTAACTTCCTTTTACAGACACCTGTCTGCTGGACATCTGTTTAATGAATAATTACACTTACCTGTGGTTCAGTTCTTGTTAATTAGAATTTTGTTGTCTAAACTTAGCTTTTCTCTTAAGACTGTTACTGGGATGTTCTCATTTTTGAAACATGATCTTGAATGAGTTTGTTAAGAAAATTACTTTTTTGGGGTCTGCAAAATACCAAATCTTGTTTGCATTCAATGGCTCAAATTTGCGAGAGTATTTTGTAGTATGGTATCCCATATAAAATGATGATTCTGAAAGGAAACTACAGGTTTGCTGACAAATCTATTTGGGTGTACTGATTTATGCTAAACACTGTATATATATATATATATATATATATTTATATATATAAACCTTATAAGTTTGGTATCACAGTAATCGTACTACTGACTCTGAATCATTTTGCCAGTTTGTTTTTACAACACAATACACACTGTAAAATGAAGGAGCCCAAACCTGGCATTTTTTCTCATTTTTCAACACATTATATGATAAAATGAATGGTGTTGTTCAAAACTACAACATTAAGCGTCAGCACACTGTGATTTGCTGATCTGTAAGATGCGTTCTTTGTGCTGTGAAAATACACAGCTGTGATATCTCACCAAATATTCATAGTGGGAACTTAAAATTATGTTTTTCTGCCATGATTAAGGATGGTTTGGATGTATGAAACATGTTGACCTTTTATTTCTATCTTTGTGGAATTAAGGCTGCATGAACCAGTCACCAACCATTATCTGTATATGTACAAATATTAAGTGCTACTGAGTGCTGTAGGAAAAACTTAGAATAGTGAGGTGATTTGATAGTCCTGCCACAAATAATCTGTTTCTACTGCACACTTAAAATCTCTGATAGTGGGAATGAACATGATTGCCTGCAGTAGTGCACTCCTGAGAGCTGGTGCAGCAGAGAAAATGTCTTGGACATGAGAGTGGGAGGTCCTGATTATGGAGGATGTTAATCTTAGCTCATTGGAGTATAGATATGGTAGAGATGCAGGACTGTGCAGCAGGGTGCAGAGGTTTGTGGATGAGTGTAATGACTGGTACAGGGTGGAGGCACCAGTGTAACTGCTGGACAGAAATATGAGACTGACTGCTGCATTAAGGATAATGAGAAATACATTTAGTGAGAAGAAGAGCAATTAGTGAGTTACAAGTATTTGTGAATTCAAGACAAAAAGGAATCAGAGCAACAGTAACAGATTTTACTTTTTTTTAATTAATAATGGGATGAATAAAATCGTGAACATTGTCAATAGAATAAATCAAAGTCAGGAAGATAGCCGAGGTCAGATACCAGGTGATCAGTAAATGACAAGTTAGACGAGCAGTATGAATACCGCGGAGCCCGATGACAGAGGCGTTACTGAAACTTGTCCAGGTTGACCAGTCAGAAGGCCACAGGTAGATGGTGAAGGTCCTTCTATACAGCTCCAGCAGTGATGATGGATCTGCTGGACTTCAGGGCGCTAGATGCTTAGGTGTCCCGTCTTTTAGATGGTTTTAGGGCAACAGTGACAGCATGCAAATGCGCGAGCAGCCCTGGATAATCCACGCCGGCAGGATGATAAGATCCGGCGGAAGATGGAACCTATGACAAGAGAAATAAATATAATGTAAGTGATGGGACTCCATATTACATGATAATGCTGTGCAGTCACTGTGGCCGGACGGCAGAGGAATATTATCATACAGAGGTCAGGGGTCATTGTCAGCAATCATACATGTGACAATCCCATCACTGACAGATGACATCTACTCCACATGAATTATTCTCACTGACATCACACAACATGGAGTTGATTCTCACACTTACCTCGTCTCTTTTTCCCATTTTTTCCATTTTCTGAGTTTTGTTGCTCCATACTCAGATTTATTGCCGATTTTCTTTCTTCATGAGATGGAAATTCTGATGAAAAATTAAAAAAAAAAATCAATAACAATATCTTCTTATTGGATCTGCTTTGTCATAATATGGATAACATAAGAGACCTATAGTATTGTATAAAACCATGTGGGAATATTTGAGCCTTGAAGTCAACATTCACATTGCTGGTGCTGTAGACATGTACATACCTGGCAATGGGGACGAGGGTGGCAAGATGGTAACAGCATCGTCTGTATTACATACAGGAACAGATACTTTCTGCCTGTTTGAAGAAGAAAAACATGTAAATCTCAAGTAAACTCCATATAAAAGGGGTTGTCTCACTAGAAGAACACCGACTATAAGGACTAGTAGGACATATGACTGTCATAGTGGGGAAGGTCTTCTGCTCAAGACTACCTTTTATAGAGAGCTGAGAGGAAAACAACTACCAAGAATGGCCGGCATTTCATACTACATCTCTCCTACAGTGAGGGCAGCACTAAAAGTGCATGACCGGCCACAATTATGGGCTGTTATATCCAACAATTCCGAAAGCTGAAAGCACAATGACCCATAACCATGGGGCGGTGGATGCTACATTTGATATTATGGTATTTATGTCCTATATTTGATGTTGTGCACATATATCAGCCTGGAGCTCCCAGTAATGACCCCATAATCTACTCACATTTCTGAGATGTTTGTGTTCGATTCTGGTGTACACTCTGGAGGGGCCTTGGGATCCTCGTTGTTCACCATCCCGTTAGTGGTGGTAGAGTGCTAAATGTGGATAACAATAAGTTATTAAATATATATACTTTTTAATTTTATAGATCCTTTTTTGTACATATTTTGGATTTATCGATCACATACTTACTTTAGAAAGCCTCTCAGAAGATGATGATGCAAATATTCGGAAGATAAAGTTCTCATCGTCCTCACTTGTGCCCTCCGTATCCTCTGAGATCAGATGGTTGTTTTCATCAGAGTGATCTACAAGACATAGGTAAGGAAGGATTGTTAGAGGGTGTCAGTATAACACAGTCGCTATATCTCACTAGGTTAAAAGATGATGCAACGTAATAAACAGAATACATGAAAAAAAACTCCTGTACAAAATTAGGGAAATAGGGATACAGTACGAACCCATGGTCAACATAGCTGAGATCCATGAAACATGGATAACATAGTAGACCAGAAAAAACATGTGGAAATATTTGAGCCTTGAAGTCAACATTCACATTGTTGGTGCTGTAGACATGTACATACCTAGCAATGGAGACGAGGGTGGCAAGATGGTAACAGCATAGTCTGTATTACATACAGGAACAGATTCTTTCTGCCTGTTTGAAGAAGAAAAACATGTAAATCGTAAGTAAACACAGTATAAAATGGGTTGTCTCACTATAAGAACACTGACTATAAGGCCTAATAGGACATATGACTGTCATAGTGGGGAAGGTTTTCTGCTCCAAACTACCTTCCATGGATCAGAACACAACTACCAAGAATGTCTGGCAAGTAATACTACAGCTCTCCTACAGAGTAGGCAGTGCTAAAAATGCATGACATGCCACAATTATGGGCTGTTATCTTCTGCATTTTCTGAAGCCAAAAGTACAATGACCGTTAACCATGAAACGGTGAATGCTGCATTTGATATTCTGTTATTTATGTCCTATATTTGGTGTTGTGTACATAGATCAGCCTGGAACTCCCAGTAATGAAGTAATGACCCTTTCTAATCTACTCACATTTCTGAGATGTTTGTGTTGGTTTCTTGTGTATACTCTGGAGGGGCATTGGGATCCTCATTGTTCACCATCCTGGTAGCGATGGTACAGAGCTAAATACGGATAAAAATAAGATATAAAATATTTTTTTATGTACTTTTAGAGTTTTTTTTCTTTTTTTTTACATATTTTGGATTTATTAATCACATACTTACTTTACAAAGCTTTTCAGAAGATGACGTAAAATTTTGGAAGTCAAGGCTCTCATTGTTCTCACTTGTGCCTTCCTCATCCTTTGAGACCAGATGTTTGTTTATATCAGAATGATCTACAAGAAATAGGTAATGAAGTATTATTAGAGGTTGTCAGTATAACACAGTCACTATTTATCACTAATATTAATGGGAACAGATGATCACATATTAGGGAAGATGAGACAAACAGTCGCTTAGTCTAGATGACGTCTCCTTCTACTTACTGATAAATAAGCTGGTGTCTGCGTCTGAAACAAGCTGAGGAACATACTCCAGCTCCTGGCTCAGAATGTTGTCAAAGTCCAAGTCACTCAGGAATGGATGAACCTTGATCTCAAATGCTCCTCCTAGAAAAAGAAAAACAAAAGTGATGCGGACATAGTCAGGGATGGCTCCATATCTGAACAGTTTATCGTAATCTGAACTAATGACAAAACTGAGCCGACATGAAGGAAATAAACTGGAAGTCTTAGTGTGGAGAACTAGAAATACAGTAGATGAGCTGATAGAGAAATGCTGATCTTCATGGACATGAGCGATATGTCCTTGGTCTAATAAGGGAATATTAATACTAGTATATCTGTTACCTGTCCCAAGTCTACGCACAGGATTTCTTCTGAGCAGCTCAGTGATGAGATTCTGAGCATCCAGGGGTGGAGCGCGATCACAATTCCAAATTAGTTCTCCTGTTACATAGAAAATTACAGAAAATAAAACCTCTTTACTGGACTGTAACTTAGAGCAAAGGAAATAACTAAACAAATGTAACCAATCAACGCAATGATCGGATTATTCTACTCACCAATGACAACCCTTTTATAAAGCTCAGTGAGGGAATCAGAATCAAATGGTACACATCCCAGCAGGAATTTATACAGGATGATCCCCAATGACCACCAGTCAACAGGTCTTCCATAGCCTTCTTTCAGGATGATCTCTGGGGCTATGTAACATGGGGTGCCACAGAACTGGAAACCAACAGAACATAGAGATGAGAATCGATGAAACAATTATTATGACAAGATATCATCGTTAAAACACAATGCAGAAGATAAAATATTAGTGGAAAAGTTCTCTAGAAAGGAAGAACGTAGAGAAGAGACAATAGTGTGATGAGATTTGCAAATAACAAGCTAAGTTCTTGTAGGTGATGCTGACCTCACGGTCCTGGAACTCTCTGGAGATGTCCACTGCTAATTCCTTGTAGGTGTTGGTTTTCGGTATCATTAGACCAAGTTTTGAAATCCCAAAATCGGTAACTTTAATATGTCCAGTAGATGTAATCAGGAGGCTGCAAAAGAGAAGATGGTTTTAGCCTCACAGACTGAATGATAATAAATGACAACTTTCCCCACTTTATTATACTTCGGGGGCACTTACTTTTCCGGCTTCAGGTCTCTGTGCACCACACCGTAACTATGCAGGTATTCCACGGCAAGTACCGCCTCTGCAAAGTACAAGCGGGCCATGGGGACAGAGAAAGGACCCCTGGTGCTTAGAAGGGTCCCACAGTCTCCACCTATAGAAGAAAGGAAATATGACCGGTGAGGGGTTTATACAGAAGATAACCATGATATACCACGAGCAGATAACCATGATGTATAATGAGCAGTGAGCGGAAACATCCTGGGGAGATCACACAGATAGTGGCGTACATAGAAATCACAAGACCCCATATCAAAAGTTGTAATTGCCCCCAACCCTAAAAAATAAAAAAGAAATATATTTATATCCCTGTTGAAGCAGCTTGGTGTTCTCACCAGCAATACAACTTTTATGGCCATTTTAGAGTATGATGCTCCCAAAAATGCCCACACCCACACTCAATGAGTATGGTATCCCCACAGTGAATCCTCCTAAGGAGGCCACCACTTAGAAGGAGGCCAGCCACAACCCCCTACTCGGTGTGATGGCACCCACAGCAACCCTCCCACTCAGGATAATGGTTCCCACAGTCCCTCACACAATATAATGGTCCGCATAACTCCCCACTCAGTATGATGTCCCCACACAGAATGGGGGCCTCCATATAGAGTGAGGACCCCCACAGCACCCCACTTAATATGATGACCTCCACTCATCATTCACAGTCCCCCCATATCTAGTCATACGGCCCCCTTTCAGTATTTTGGCCCCTACTAGCCACCTACTCAGTATTTTTGCCCCCACCAACCCCACCTCCTTGAAGAAGCAAATACCGCTGAAATTGTGATGACAGGTGGAGGGATGCTGCCCACTGCTGAGCGTCGACAGACCCCCTCCGACTGATGAGCCCCATAGCGCCCCTGCACCAAGATCAATGAATTTACGAGCATCTTGGTAATAGATAACCTATAGTAAATGCTCTGTGGGGATGTAACCAACAATGTCCTAATGATATGAGCAGTGATAAGATGAAAGCAGACATGGGCTGAATATAATACAATAGATGTGTCTTACCTCCTACATACTCCATGACCATACACAGGTGAGATCTAGTTGGAAAGGAGCAGAGCATGGAGACCACAAAGGGACAATCAGCAAATGTTAAGATGTCCCTCTCCAGAAAGGCCCATTCCAATCTCTGTGCAGTATTTAGGTTCCGCTTAGCCATTTTCTTCATAGCAAAGGTCTGGTGTGAGTCTTTATGATGCACTAAGTAGACGGCCCTGGAGAGAAGGAGAATCCATCGGTTATAATAAATCCTTATTAATAATCCATCTATAGAAATCATTATATGTTTAATACTGGTATCCAAGGGGTAACATTTCTCCTTGCGGAGAGTGAAATGTTAAGCTTGTCAAGGTGAGGAGACTTTTAAGCCTCAATGATCCTCTGGGAAATATGCAAATTGTCTCTTCAGAGAGGAAGAGAACTAGAACACTAGTGCCCCTTATAGGAAGTAGTAATCCTAAAAGTCAATATCGACCCTTTAACGAGCCTTATCATATGACATGGAATAATAGCCATAACCAAAAACTCAATTTTCGGACACTATGTTTTGGGGTACAAGCACTCATCAGTGCAAAGTGTGAGATATGGTTTGGCTGGGTGAGAGGCATCTGACCGGGATCCAAGCGGTAACGTTTCTCCTTGCGGAAAAAGCCATGTTAAGCATGTCAAGGTGAGGAGACTTTTAAGCTGCAATGCTCTTCTGGGAAATATGCAAATTGTCTCTTTTCAGAGAGGAAGAGAACTAGCACCCTAGTGCCACCTATAGGAAGTAGCAATCCTATTTCCCAGAGGAGCATTGTGGCTTAAAAGTCTCCTCATGTCCGCAAGGAGAAACGTCAACCCCTTGGATACCGGTCAGACACCTCTCACCCAGTCAAACCATATCTCACACTTTGCACTGAAGAGGGGCAGTACCCCAGAACGCAGTTCCTGCAAATTGAGATTTTGGTTTTGGCTATTATCCTAAGTCATGTGACAAGGCTTGTTAAAGGGTCGATATTGACTTTTAGGATTGCTACTTCCTATAGGTGGAGTTCTAGTTTGCTTCCTCTCTGAAGAGACAATTTGCATATGTATAATACTAAAAGTCTGGCCGCCACTATAAATGCACATCTAGAAATACATAAAATAGCACTACATAGATCACCTATTGGAGGTCTCCACAATGCCACTTCTGCCGGAGCCATCACCCAGGTCACATTATAGATACGAGAATCTATCGAAATTCTCTTTGGGCAGATTCGCTATAACTGACCAAATACAATTTAGTGCAAATAAAATTGGTCCAAAATGAATGTGCTCCAGGGCTCTCTTCTGCTGCTGAGGCCAGTGATTGGGCCCACATGGTCATGGTGGAGGGTGTAGATGTCATTGACGTCAATATGGTGTCACCCTTCATGTGACCATGTGTAGCCAACTTCTCTGATCAGCTTCATAATGGAGCCCCCCCCATCAAAACAAAGATCAGAGTGGAGAGCAGAAAAGCTCAGGTGGAGGAGGCAGCATAAGAACAGATGAGGGTCTAGCACAGGCGAATGTAATAATATTATATTATTATATATTATATTATATGTAATTATATTATTTAAATCGCTTTCCTTACAGTTTGATTTGCTACAGATCACATAATTTCCCTATGATAACACTGAATGGCAGAGTGCAGGGGCAGAAGCATTGTCATAGGGAACCCTGAGAAATGTGGATTATGGCAACAGAAATCTCACCCAAAATTTCCACTGCTGATGAGTTTGGAAGTTTCATAGTCGCTCATATGCGGCTTTCTCGCCGGAACCAATGAATCGATCACGCTCTATAAAAGAATAAGAAATAATACTGATTTATTGAAGATGCAGGAAAAAAGTTACAGATGCAAAAACTTCTCCCCCCATATTATGTCCCAGATGATTTACACTGATATGATGTTGGGAGGATACAAACCGGACGCTGGGCAGACCTGGCGCTAGCACCCAGCACACCCAGGCAAGTGCCGGGGCCCTGAGTAGGCGAGGGGCCCACTTGCTGTCGGGCACCCTGGCGCGGTATGGGACCGGTGAGCAGAGGAGAGTGGTGCCAGCGCCAGCTAGTGGGCCTTGCTCCCCCCCCCAATGCTTGCTCAGGACCACGGCCGGCACAATACTTACCTCTCCACAGCTGGTGAGCAGTGAGGTGAGCATTTGATTTTTTTTTTTATGTATGGAGGTATGGGGCATTATATGGGGGGAGAAGTGACATCCTGCATGGGGCATTGTGTGGGGGGGAGGTAGGGACATCCTGCGTGGGGTATTATATGGGGGGGAGAAGTGACATCCTGCATGGGGCATTATATGGGGGGAGTGACATCCTGCATGGGGCATTATATGGGGTGAGAGGTGACATCCTACATGAGGCATTATATGGGGGGGACATCCTGCATGGGGCATTATATAGGGGGGTGACATCCTGCATGGGGTATTATATGAGGGGGAGAAGTGACATCCTGCATGGGTCATTATATGGGGGGGGGAGTGACATCCAGCATAGGGCTTTATATGGGGTGAGAGGTGACATTCTGCATGGGGCATTATATGGGGGGTGACATCCTGCATGGGGCATTATATGGGGGGAGTGACATTCTGCATGGGGTATTATATGGGGGGAGAAGTGACATCCTGCATGGGGCATTATATGGGGTGAGAGGTGACATCCTGCATGGGGCAATATATGGGGTGAGAGGTGACATCCTACATGGGGCAGTATGTGTTGGGGGGACATCCTGCATGGGGCATTATATGGGGGGGGTGATATTCTTCATGGGCATTATATGGGGGTTGACATCCTGTATGGGCCATTATGTGGGGTGGGACATCCTGCATGGAGCATTATGTGGGGGGGACATCCTGCATGGGGAATTATATGGGGGGTGACATCCTGCATGGGGCATTATGTGGGGGGGATATACTGCATGGGGCATTATGTGTGGGGGACATCCTGCATGGGGCATTATGTGGGGTGGGACATCCTGCATGGGGCATTATGTGGAGGGGACATCCTGCATGGGGAATTATATGGGGGGTGACATCCTGCATGGGCCATTATGTGGGGGGGCACAGCCTACATGGGGCATTATGTGGTGGGCACAGCCTGCATGGGACATTATGTGGGAGGGACATTCTGCATGGGGAATTATATGGGGGGTGACATCCTGCATGGGCCATTATGTGGGAGGGGGACATCCTGCATGGGGCATTATGTGGGGGGGGGCACAGCCTGCATGGGGCATTATGTGGGGGGTCAAAGCCTGCATGGGGCATTATGTGGGGGTCACAGCCTGCATGGAGCATTATGTGGGGGGTCAAAGCCTGCATGGGGCATTATGTGGGGGGCCAGCCTGCATGGGGCATTATGTGTGGGGTCACAGCCTGCATGGGGCATTATATGGGGGCACAGCCTGCGTGGAGCATTTTATGGGGTCCATTATTCTATATGGAGCAATATATGGAGCTCATAATACGGTATAGAGGACTATGTGGTGCCATTATACTGTGTGGAGGACATTACTGTCCGGTCTGCACTGTGAGCTGTGAGGATTCGCCGCTTTCTGAGTTATTGTGGAATTTACAATAGATATCGCTCATGTAATGTAAGAAGTGAAATCTTCGGCCTTGTACTATATATATATATATATATATATATATATATATATTTATCTGCGGTATCTGTGCATCATGAATCGTGGTATGTGTTAAAGGGGCCACTGAGACTCTTTCGCCCAGGGCCCACGAAATCCTGGAGCCGCCCTGCAACGGTCATCATACATTACTATAACATTCTGGATAATGTGGGAGATCACACAGAGGAGGACTTACAGGTAATCTGTCACCAGGTGTTTGCTATGTATTCTGAAAGCACCATGATGTAGGGGCAGAGACCCTGATTCCAGTGATGTGTTACTTACTAGGCTGTGTGTGGCTGTTTCAATAAAATCAGTAGATTATCACTAGAAGACTATCTGTCTAGCCAGGTAGTCCTATTGCTCTGTACCCCTGCCTCCACCACTGATTAGCAGCTTTCTGCCTATGCACAGTGTACACAGAAAGCTGCCAATCAATGGTGTGGGCGGGGTTATACAAGACTCAGCATTCAGAGCTCTGCAGCAGAAATAAATAGTGATTTTATCACAACTACTCCACCGAGTAAAGTAATCAACACATGGAATCAGGGTCTCTGTCCCTGCATCATGCTTCTCTCAGACCAAATAGCATAAACCTGGTGACAGATTCCCTGTAATTCAAATGTAATTAACACCATAGGGTCATCTACACTTAGAATAGAGACGTCCCATGGTTGTATGGGGGATAATACTGGACGAGTCATTCACACCCCATGATCTGATGATACACACGCATCCCCCTCTATGATACTTACGGATTCTTGGATCTCCGGGATCTCACTAATTCCATTGTTAGGATTCGACAGCTCAGTTGTTTCTAAAATAATGATGAAGAAATGAAATATATTAGAGGATATTATTCCTACATAGATAATACAGCAATATAACGGAGAAATGACAAGATGTCTGTAAATGGGATTAATACTCGTTATATGGGGATTCTAAATATGAGAATATACGGGGAATCCATAGATAAATGTAATGTAAATGATGGAGGAACCCCTTCATAAATAACAAAAGACTGACCATCACTTCCGAAAAGAAAATGGGTGTGAACAGGTGCATACTAAGAGTAGCCATCCAAATATATAACTAACAAAGTTGCACTCTGTAACGCTATAGCATGTAAACATGAAATAAATTAAATTTGAATTGCATTACTGCTGTAGAAAATAGGATAAAAGGAAGATACTTAGCACATAATTTGGCCAATTCATGCATGGCCAGCAGCCACGGCAAGGCGACCTTCTTTTTCTGGGTGCATGCCAAGTAGCCACGGCAAGGTGACCCTTTTTTTTGCTGGGTGCATGCCCAGCAGTCACGGCAAGACGACCTTCTTTTGCTGGGTGCATGCCTAGCAGTCACGGCAAGGCGACCTTTTTTGCTGGGAACCTATCTCCACACATCAGCCCGGGGTGGTTTTAATTACAACAGGATCCTACCTACCCATATAAATGTAGGCTTCAGCCTAGGAGAGGATTCACATTAGGAGAGGATTCCAACAAAAAGATCGCCTTGTCATTGGCTGCTGGGCATTCATGAATTGGCCAAATTATGTGCTCAGTATCTTAGTTTTTTCCCATTTTCTAGAGCAGTAATGCAATTTAAATTTAATTTATTTCATGTTACTTGCTATAGCACTGCAGAATGGACCCTCCATCACATGAATGAGGAAGCCCCCACCCACGCTGCACATACGAGTGATGGTAAGAGAGCTGAAACATAGGAGAGATTTGCAAATTAGCCTGGAAGTGCACTGGGGGCGTGTCACTGCACTTGGATTTCTTCTTTCACGCCCCCAGCGCACTTCCATTCTGATTTGTATATGGTGTCTACTTTACATTTCTCCTGACTGGCACATTGGATTTCTACAAACAATTATTATTAGGGGACAATGGCCTATACCGTCACACCACTACTTCTATATGTAACAATGTGCTGCCAGGTTCCCATTACACAGAGTAGAGAGTAAATCTAACATTATCCTCCGTCCTCTGTAATATCTGGACATTCCTTGTAGAAGGTCGGGTGATCTCTCACCTGTAATCAGATCGCTGTTCAGCTCCAGCTGACTCCTATTAGGGTCAGGGATTTTCGGGCTCACATTTTGCCCATATTTGGCGTCGCCTCCTGTTGTTTCCTGATAGATATAATATATATAATTAATATGTGGAAGATTTTACTAAATCACCAAATACATAAATCATGAAGGACTAAACCAACATTTACAGATGCACCAATTGTAACGATACAAATCCCGCGCCATCTTCAGACCTTTTCTCAGAAAGTCTCCTCAGATACGGTGGATTAAGATACGTCTATTAATATTGATCCTTACCGGGCGTTCCAATGAGCGTTCTAGTATAGACAGGACTTTTTCGGCCAGTTCTTTAAAGACAGCCAAATCTTCAGTCTGAGATCTTTCTTCAGCCTATAAAGAAGGAAAAATGGAAAAGAGAATTTTGAGATGAGAGCGATCAGAATGGAGGCGGAAATTGTATGTGACATCGGTTCTCTGTCTGCAGATACAATGACTACATACTGTATTTGGGGACTCGTTGTGTTTTACCGTATTTTATGGACTATAAGATGCTTTTTTTTCCAAAATTTTTGACCTCCCTTCTAACACTCTCGCACCCCTCCAATCTATCCTAAACTCTGCTGTCTGACTAATCCACCTGTCCCCCCGCTATTCCCTGGCTTTTCCCCTCGCTCCGCCAATCCCTTCACTGGCTCCACATTACCCAGAGACTCCAGTTCAAGACCCTAACCTTGGCATGCAAAGCCACCCACAACCTGTCTCCTCCATATATCTGTGACCTAGTCTCCCGGTACTTACCTGCACGCAACCTCCGATCCTCACAAGATCTTCTTCTCTACTCCCCTCTTATCTCCTCTTCCCACAATCGCATACAAGATTTCTCCCGTGCATCCCCCCTACTCTGGAGCTCTCCACCCCAGCATATCAGACAGATTATTAATAATAATAATTGTCTGAATGTAGCTTACCAGGGGGGTGGCTGTGGTGGAGTGAGGTCACAGGAGGTGGGGTCACTGCTGCAGGAAGCCGGCAGTAGAAATGGGGCGCTCCTGCGGGCCAGCGGGGTGTCCAGGACGTGCGAGGCTGCGGGCCCTGGGCTTCAAGGAAATGTTAGCGGTGATTTAGGAGGGGAGTCCCCGCTCTGCCCATTGATTTTCTGGCGGTGGGCTTCAGGCAAATGGCCGCTGGAGGCAGTGCATGTGCAGATTTAGATCTCGGCTCAATGACGAGCTGAGATCTCAATTTGTGTATTGGCCATCTCCAGCAGCCTACTTCTTGAAGCCCACTGCAGAGAAATCAATAAGCAGAGCAGGGCCTCCCCTCCTGAATTACCGCTAACATTTCCTTGAAGCCCAGGGCCCGCAGCCTCGCACCTTCTGGACACCCCGCTCCTCCCAGCTTGGGGCCCACAGCAGCGCCCCACTCCTACTGCCGACTTCCTGCAGCAGCGACTCTGCCTCCTGTGACCTCGCTCCACTGCCACCACCCCCCTCAGTAAGAAACCGAAAATTCGGACTATAAGACAGGACTATAAGACAGACCCCCATTTTATTATAATAAATGTTTTTCCTATTTACCTCCCAAAAATTTTTGGTACGTCTTATGGTCTGCAAAATACGATATATTAGAAGAAAAAGCTTCTATCCCTCCATTATTATCTATTAATATTGAGATGTTCTGTGCAGAGTGTCCGCCACTTACCTGGTGTAGTAATGTCCTGATGTTCTGAAGTAAATCCGTCAGATAGTCTGACGTTAGACGACGTTGTCGGTGTTTGGTCACGCAATCCTTTACTAGCTCCATCACCAGCCGGTGAGTGAAGCTGAGGATGCCATCGGGTGGTAGAAGCACACTGTTAGGACGATTGATCATAAGGATCAACAATAGTGCTTTTACCTGAGAAATGTCCAAAACAATTCCAGCCATAGTGAAAAACTGCAAGTGCTATCAGTCACTATAGAGCCAAGAAAGGCACGGGTGAGCCTATGTGCATTGTATATATAGCGACTGTGAGCAGTGATGTCACCATCACCTGTGATGTCATCACGGAATCTTGTGATAGAATCTTCACGGAGCAGCTCTGCGCAAATAGAATGCGGCCTGGTAATATATAAAGTGAAAACACCATACAATTAACTACCCATGTTATCATGGCCGTTCTATTTTATATCCAATTAGAACACAACCAGGATAAAGGTGTGTTCACAAGTTGGATTTTGGCAGCATTTTTTTTCTACCTCAAAAATCAAAGGAGGCAGGAAAAACGCTGCTTAAAATTCAGGTGTTTTTACTTGTGTTTATTTTTCCATTCATTTGAATGGGTGAAAAATGCTGCAAAACCTCTGAAAGACTTGACAAGCTGCAGATTTAAAAAAAATGCAAAAAAACAGCATGTGAATGAGATTTCAGAAATGTCATTCACTAAGATGGTGCTGTAAAACACAGCATTTTTGCTGCAGAAGAAAAAACAGTGAATACACCCTAAAGATATCCTCAGTCATATTATGGGAAATATTGTATATTTCGCATTTATTATCTCACGTGTTTTTCTTCACCATAGAACTTTTAAGGCTGTGTGCCCACTATGCGTTTCTTAGGCGTTTCTGCAGCGTAACTTCCGCCGCGGAAACACTTAAAAAACGCTTGGTGATAGGTCTGCAATGGTTCCCAATGATAATCCGCATGTGCTGTGCACATGCTGCAGAGATTTCCGCTGCGGATTATCATTGCGGAAAAATCCGCAGCACGTCCTTTAATTTTGCAGAGTCGCTGCGATTTAGCCGCCATTGACTTGCATTGGAACGCATAACATCCGAATGACTAAAAATACACATGTGGATACTATACGACTCAATGCATGGATGGTACCCGGGTCAGGAGATGAAGAGACTCTCCTCCAGACCCGAGTACCATAGTACCTGTAGTTAAAATAGAATTAAAATAAAAAATAAACATATACTTACCTTCTGATGGCCCCTGTCTGCTCCCGGCGGTGCTGCTGGCTCTTCGGCTGCTCGCGGTGGTAAAATGACCTTCCATGATGCCATTTAGTCATGTGACAGGTCACGCGACCGCTGACATCGGCGGTCGCGTGACCTGTCACATGACTAAATGACGTCATGGAAGGTCCTTTTACAGCACCGTGATCCGCCGAAGACACCGGACGCACCGGAGAAGAAGATCGAGGACCATCGGAAGATGAGTATAATGGTTTTTTTTTATTTTTCACCATTATTATTCTTTTTTTTTATTATTGATGCTGCATTTGCAGCATTGTAACTTGGTCACACTATATAAATCCATGCCGGTTGCATGGAATTATATAGTGTGACCAAGTTGTCAAGCACTTTTCCAAGTGATGCTAAAATCACTTGGCAAAGCGCTTGACAATCCAGGGAGATGCAGAAACGCTTAGGAAAAATCCGCAGCATTTCTGCATCGTGGTCATATATCCTAACTCATTGGCGAACTGTTATACAAGGCTATATTCACACTAGACGTTTTTTTAGCGGGCTTTTTTATGCAAATTTTCAGCTGCGTTTTACAGTACCAACAAAGTCTATGAGATTTCCGAAATCTCATGCACAAAGCTTGCTTATTTGTCCTCAGTATTTTGTGCTTTCCATGGCTTTTTGCAATAGAGTATGTCACTTGTTTCAGCGTTTTTCACCCATTAAAAAAAAGGGTGGTGGAAAAAAATGCTGAAAAAAAGCCTAGTGTGAACATTTTGCTGCGTTTTTAGTGAAAAAAGCAAGTATGTGACACACATTTACTTTTGTGATTTTCCCAAGTTTAAACCATCTTGTCTTGGTCACCTGATATAGCAGCTTGGATTATTACAGTTTAATTAAATTAGTGATGCCTACAAAGTAAACATTGGTTGAGCTAGGTGTGAGATTGAACAACACGTGTGGCCCAGGGAGGTGTGAAAATGAACAATGCCTGAGCAACTCAATGGCAAACCATAATGTGAAAGTAAATAGTGTCCTACAAATTCAATGCACTGCCAGGGTCTTAGATAAACTATTCCAGACCAATTCACCCCCCCCTATTACATTTGTAATGTGTACTTTTTCATGAACATATGTCTTGCAATGGTGACCTGTTTTCATGTGTCTATGGTGGAAGCAAAGCTGAACTTTGGGATCCTGAAAAACGCACCAAAAATGCACCAAGAACCACTGCAAAAAAACACACCAAAACCTGCGTTTTTGACGCTACTTCTTTCCTGCCAAGAGATTATGTTTTGCTGCAGAAAAAAAACACCTAGTGTGAATATAGCCTAAGACTTACTCTGCCAGCATTAATAGTCAATATTCTGTATACAAATAGGACTCCAATCCATGTATTCAGTTTATCATAAACAAGCCTGAGTTAATCTGCCAAATACACATAGTATGCTTTCTCATAGGTGAAATATAAATCCTGTTAAAGGTCCAAGTTGCAGCAGTTAAGTAGAACAAAACAGACCTCTTCATTCTTTGTAGGTGGAAAAACTTTCGAAATTTTCAGTGTATCAAGTACTTATACTCCTGACTGTATATAGTATAATTGCCGCACTGCTACATACAGGTGCTTCTCAGAAAATTAGAATATCATCAAAAAGTGAATTTATTTCAGTTCTTCAATCCTAAAAAATGAAACTCATATATTATACAGAGTCATTACAAACAGAGTGATCTGTTTTAAGTGTTTATTTCTGCTAATGTTGATGATTATGGCTTACAGCCAATGAAAACACAAAAGTCATTATCTCAGTAAATTAGAATTAACAAGAAACACCTGCAAAGGCTTCCTAAGCATTTAAAAAGGTCCCTTAGTCAGTTTCAGTAGGCTCCACAATCATGGGCAAGACTGCTGACTTGACAGATGTCCAGAAGGCAGTCATTGACACACTCCTCAAGGAGGGTAAGCCACAAAAGGTCATTGCTAAATAAGCAGCTGTTCACAGAGTGCTGTATCTGAGCATATTAATGGACTTGGAAGGAAAAAGTGTGGTAGAAAAAGGTGCACAAGCAACTGGGATAACCGCAGCCTTGAAAGGATTGCTAAGAAAAGGCCATTCAAAAATTTGGGGGAGATTCACAAGGAGTGGACTGCTGCTGGAGTCACTGCTTCAAGAGCCACCACACACAGACGTATCCAGGACATGGGCTACAAGTGTCGCATTGCTTGTGTCAAGCCCCTCATGACCAATAGACAACGCCAGAAGCGTCTTACCTGGGCCAAAGAGAAAAAGACCTGGACTGATGCTCAGTGGCCCAAGGTGTTGTTTTCAGATGAAAAGTAAATTTTGCATTTCATTTGGAAATCAAGGTCCCAGAGTCTGGAGGAAGAGTGGAGAGGCCACAATCCAAGCTGCTGGAGGTCTAGTGTGAAGTCTCCACAATCAGTGATGGTTTGGGGAGCTATGTCATCTGCTGGTGGAGGTCCACTGTGTTTTATCAAGACCAAAGTCAGCGCAGCCGTCTACCAGGACATTTTACAGCACTTCATGCTTCCCTCTGCCCACAAGCTTTATGGAGATGGAAATGTCATTCTCCAGCAGGACTTGGCCCCTGTCCACACTGCCAAAAGTACCAATACCTGGTTTACACACAACAGTATCACTGTGCTTGATTGGCAGCAAACTCGCCTGACCTTTACCCCATAGAGAATCTATTATAGAGAATCTATGGGGTATTGTCAAGAGGAAGATGAGACCCCAGACCCCACAATACAGATGAGCTGAAGGCTGCTATCAAAGCCACCTGGGCTTCCATAACACCTCAGCAGTGCCACAGGCTGATCCCTCCATGCCACATTGCCGCATTGATGCAGTAATTGATGCACAAGGAGCCCGAACAACTATTGAGGGCATTTACTAAACATACATTTCAGTAGGCCAACTTTTCGGATTTTAAAAACATTTTTCAAGCTGTTGTTATGAAGTATTCTAATTTACTGAGATAATGACGTTTGTGTTTTCATTGGCTGTAAGCTATAATCATCAACATTAACAGAAATAAACACTTAAAATAGATCCCTCTGTGTGTAATGACTCTATATAATAGATCCCTCTGTGTGTAATGACTCTATATAATAGATCCCTCTGTGTGTAATGACTCTATATAATAGATCCCTCTGTGTGTAATGACTATATAATAGATCCCTCTGTGTGTAATGACTCTATATAATAGATCCCTCTGTGTGTAATGACTGTATATAATAGATCCCTCTGTGTGTAATGACTCTATATAATAGATCACTCTGTGTGTAATGACTCTGTATAATAGATCCCTCTTTGTGTAATGACTCTATATAATAGATCCCTCTGTGTGTAATTACTCTATATAATAGATCCCTCTGTGTAATGACTCTATATAATAGATCCCTCTGTGTGTAATGACTCTATATAATAGATCCCTCTGTGTAATGACTCTATATAATAGATCACTCTGTGTGTAATGACTCTATATAATATAGGAGTTTCACTTTTTGCATTGAAGAAATGAAATAAACTAACTTTTGATGATATTCTAATTTTGTGAGAAGCACCTGTATATAGTATGAAGCCCCACTGCCCCATATCTGTATGTATAATTTGATGCACATGACTCGCCCCCTGGGCCGTGGGGTACACGGAACCGGGCCTTCTAGTGTACGGTGCTGATGGGGGTAGTAGTGGTAACCCGATCCCGTGGCTCAGGGTGGTCAGACCAAATGGTGGCAGTCTATTTATCAGTGTTTTGAATGTCCGACTACGCCACCCGTGGATTGCGGTCAGGGATAACCGCCGCTGCGAGGCAGACTGCTGAGGCTGGTGTTGGTGTGCAGCACAGGTGTAGGATAACTCCCCACGGGAAGAGTGTAGCCTCAGGGCAGTGTAGGTGGATGTTGGGGGTGATAGTGCAGGCCGCAATAGTAAGAGTTCAGAGTCCGCTTCAAACAGTTCAGGGTCTTTATTGTAGATATTATTAATGACCCAACAGTACCGGTTAGGAATGGGCCTGGGTGTCTGAGAGCATTCGGGCGAGCCCCACTGGTCAGGGTGAGTGTGTAGGCCTACCGTTCTCTCTATGCTCTTTCTGACTATCCCCCTTTTCGTGGTGTAATAGCCCACGTCCCTGAACTGGCCGTGTACTTCTCGCCTGTATGGCATGCGACTAGGGCCTTGGGTACCTGTTGCTTGCTCCTCGCTGTACTGGTCCCTCTGTGTGGCGGAGCCTCCAGGATTCTTAGGCCAAGGGACCTGAAATCCCTCGCAGGTTGGTTCTCTGCTGCTGGGCTTGTAACCCTGACAGCCCCGGACCCCAATGCCCGGTAGATTGGTTCTCTTCCAGGACCGGCTCTCGTCGCCTCTGTCCCTGGCTTGCAGTTTCTCCTCTGCCTCACGGACTCCTCAGCTACAGCTGAACTGTCCCTCCTTCTCTGGGACTAGTCTCACTCCTGAGCTAGGTCTTCCAGTTCTCTCTAACCCTGCCCCCAGTTCCAGCTTTTATAGGGGCAGCCAGCTCCCCCTGCTGGCCTGGGACAGGAGGTGCTGTATGCTAATTGTCCCTAACCAGTGGACCTCCCTCCTGCTCTCAGACACAGATTATTGTTTGTGGCATCCAGGCCTGGGGTGACACATTCTCCCCTAGTAAAATTTAGTACTTCGGACTAAACAGGAACCACAAATACAGGGTATAAATGACAACATAACATATACACAAGTATATTTTGTCCTTGAGGTCACAGCGCTTCCGTGACCGGGTGTCCATGTCACCCAACAAGGTGAAGTTTTCCACGGTGTGGGGACCTGTTTCCATAAACCCCAAGTTCCTGGCCTTGGGCGTGGCGACAAGGCTGAGCTCTCTACTTTGGGCCACAAGGAGGCCACACCGGACAGATTTTTCTTCCGTGGCCATCTTCGAAAGAGGGCACCAAGTGCAACTATCTACAAGACAGTTCCGGTTATTCAGCGTCCATAACCTGTTAGTCCATGAACTAGAAAGACTGGAAAAACATAATTAGCAACCAGGCAACAAACATAAAACATTTACAATATACAGCATTTAGATCTTCCAGCGAGCTGGTATTTGCCCCCTAGTGCTCCGGGTTGACCTGCGTAACCCACTGTCTGGTGGTGGTCTAACCTGACTTTCCCCACTAGCATTCAGGGTACAGCTTCTAGCTGGGTTTACAGGCAGTGCAGGCAGCTATCTGCGGGTCCTTTGGCTTACCGCAGGTATGGCAGGCTCACTGTCAGCAGAGGGTTGACTCTCTTGGGCTGCTGGCATGGGTTCTTCTGCCTCTAGGGCTGCTTGGTCTTCTAATTCCTCCTGCTCTCCTGTAGGTTCCTGCTGGGTTGGTTGAAGGAAGTGTAGGACGGGTACCACTATTGCATCATTTATCCGAGTCCAGGACCGGGGGAACTCTCCAAGAACTGTGCTGATCATTTCTTTCTTGTCTTCTGCGGGTTCAAGGTCATCTTGATCTTCTCCTGCACTCTGTAGTTGCTTGGGGCACCTTTTTAGGTGGTCTCTGGAGACGGTGCTAGTGGTTTCTCCTCCATCCTTGGTAATTACACATACCTTCGGGTTGTTGTGGTTGGACTGCAGTACTGTGTACGGGTCGCTCTCCCACTGGTCATCTAGCTTGTGAACCCTTCTCTTCCGCTTCAGGACCTGCTCACCAGGTTCCAGGGGACCAGCAGGGGCGTGTTGGTTGAAGAGCCTCTCTTGCTTTTCTCTCGCTTGAGCCAGACTCCTCTCCACACTCTCCTGTACCTTCTTGTACTGTAGCCGCCGTTCCGTATCCCAGTCCGCGTCTGGGGAGGTGTCCTCGGGGGTCAGGACTCCCATCTCCAGGTCTATCGGCAGCTTACCTGGTCTTGCCCTCATCAGGTAAGCCGGGGTGCAATTTGTAGCATTCACCAGGATATGGTTGTATAAGTCTATCAGGTCTGGCAGCTTCTCCGGCCACAGGCTGCGTTCTTCCAGGGGCAACGTTTTGAGGAGATCAATGACGATATTATTCATTTTCTCACATAGCCCGTTGGTTTGTGGGTGGTAAGACGTTGTCCGAATCTTCTTATAGCCGTAGAGGTTGCAGAACTCCTGGAAGATTTCAGCCTCAAACCCTGGACCTTGATCTGTCAAGACCTGTTCCGGATACCCGTGTGGACGGCAGAAGTGTTGTTGGAAGGCTCTGGCCGCTGTTTGGGCTGTCAAGTCTTTAACAGGAACCACCACCAGGAACCGGGAATAGTGGTCCACTATTGTCAGGGCATAGACGTAGCCCAACCGGCTTGGAGCCAGTTTCACATGGTCCAGAGCTACCAGCTCAAGAGGCTGCCTGGTGATGATGGGCATCAAGGGCATCTTCTGGCTGGTACCGTCCTTCCTTCTGAGGTTACATGGGCCGCAGTCCCTGCACCACTTCTCTATGGCCCCTCTCATTCCGACCCAGTAGAACCGCTCTCTCAGTAGGAACTCCAGTTTCTTCCACCCGAAGTGTCCCGCTCTGTCATGGTAGGCCTCCAGGACCATTGCTGCATCTCGTCTCGGGACCACTACCTGCCAGGTCAGCTCGTGCGTCCGGTGGTTGACAAGCCTTCTGCACAGCTTACCTTCGTAGAGGAATAGCCTGCTTTTCTCCTTCCATAACTGCTTGGCTTCCTCTGGAGCGTCCGAGCCAGGGCTAGCGTCTGCCTGGGTCAACAGGTCTTTCACCAGGCGAATTGCAGGGTCACTATCTTGCGTTTCAGCCCAGCCGTGGTGAGGTAAGGGATTGAACATGACAGTGGTCAAGTCTTTGTCTCTTACACGGTGGGAGTACTGAGTGGCCCCGTACCGGTGGAATGCAGGGAGCTCTATTTCCTCCAACTCGTCTGGATCTTCTCCCTCATCAGGCAAGTGGGGAATTCTCGATAGGGCATCTGCATTGGCATTGTCTCGGCCTGCCCGGTACTTGATGGTGAAGTCATAGTTTGCTAGCCGGGCCATCCACCGCTGCTCTAGGGCACCAAGTCTCGCATTGTCCAGATGTGTCTACGGATTGTTGTCCGTGTACACAGTGAACTTCACAGAGGCCAGGTAATGCTTGAAACGTTCTGTTACGTCCCACACCACTGCCAAGGACTCCAGCTTAAAGGAGCTGTAATTCTCCGGGTTTCTCTCGGTGGGCCTCAGCTTCCGGCTGGCGTACGCGATCACCCTTTCTCTGCCCTGTTGGTTCTGTGACAGTACGGCTCCCAGCCCCACATTACTGGCGTCTGTGTGGAGGATAAAAGGCTGGCCATAATCAGGGTAGGCCAGGATCTCAATCCCCGTGAGGGCCATCTTCAGCTGGCGGAAGGACTCCTCTTCCGGCTTGTCTCACTTGAAGGGTGGCTTTTGGCTTCTGGTCTTAGATTGTCCTATAAGGAGGTCCTGCATAGGGGCTGCCATCTTGGTGAACCTGGGGATGAACCTTTGGTAGTAGCCTACCAACCCGAGGAACTGCCTCACTTCTTTTATGTTAGAGGGGCTTGGCCAGTTCTTTATTGCCATGATTTTGTCAGGGTCGGGGGCTACTCCTTCTGCACTCACCACATGTCCCAGGTACTGTACCTTCGGCTTTAACAGATGGCACTTGGAGGGTTTCACTTTCATGCCAAAGCCTGCCAGGGCATCGAACACCTCGGCCAGGTGCTTTAGATGGTCCTCGTAAGTCTTCGAATAGACAATCACGTCGTCCAGGTAAAGTAGGACCGTCTCAAAGTTTCGGTGCCCTAGACAGCATTCCATCAGCCTCTGGAAGGTCCCGGGTGCGTTGCAGAGCCCGAACGGCATATAGTTGAATTCACTTAATCCCATCGGGGTGGTGAAGGCGGTCTTCTCCTTATCAGCCTCTGCCACAGGAACCTGCCAGTACCCACTAGTAAGGTCCAAAGTAGAGAAGAAATTAGCTGATTTTAGTGCGACCAAAGACTCCTCTATTCTAGGCAACGGGTATGCGTCTTTATGGGTGATACGATTGACTTCTCTATAGTTCACGCACATTCTCATAGTACAGTCTTTCTTTTTAACCAGAACCAAGGGGGCTGCCCAGGGGCTACAACTGTCTCTAATGACCCCGGCTTCCTTCATTTCTCTCAGCATGCCCTTTGCGTTCTGATAGTGTGCGGGGTGGTACAGATCTGTATCTTTCTTTTATTGGTGGGTGGCTCCCCATGGGGATGTGGTGTTCTACCCCTTTCACTCTGCCGAAGTCTAGCGGGTGCTTACTAAAGATTCTCTCGTACTCTTGAACCACCCGGTAGACTCCTTGTTTTTGGTGCAAGGGAGTGGAGTCAGCACCCACGTGGAGTTTCTGGCACCAGTCCTCCTTGGGTTTCTGGGAACCATTACCCTCTGCTTGGGGAGATGGAGGCAAGGGTTCCATGGCCCTGACAGCATTGTGTTCAACAGTATACAATTTGGCTAGTGTAGCGTACCAAGGCAAGTGTACTTCCCTTTCCCCAATGTTTAAGATCCAGACGGGCACCCTTCCATGGCGGACATCGACCACCCCCTGGGCTGTCAAAATGGTGGGCCTGCTGTCTGAGTACACGGGTTCTACCATGGCTTGGTAGTCTCTCCCTCTTAACCCGATTGCATTCCGACACCAGATCATTTCACTTTTGGGGGGCATGGCAATGGGGAACGGGTCGCTCATCCATTCCTCACGCTACCGATCTCACCACCAGACAGTTCTACCTGTTGCCATCTCATCAGGGCTCTTATCTCCTTCTGGAGGACCCTCTGCTGGCTGGAGCTCACATTCATCGCCACCTGCTGCAAAATTACAATTGCTTCTGAAAGACAATTTTCAATCACATTAGTACCCAAGGTTATTTTAGGGTGACTTTCTCGACGGTCAATGTCCACAATGATCACTCCCTGTGCCGGCAGTTCAACTTTACCAATCTTAATGGTCATCTCTCTGAACCCCACCTGCGGCACGGGTTGACCATTGCTGGCGATGATGCTCAAGTCATCATCTGGATAACGAGTTATATCAGTGTCACTCCAGTACTGCTTGAAAAGTACATATTGGATGGTAGTCACTTGGGACCCGGTGTCCAGCAGTGCACTCATGGGGATACCGTCCAGCACTACGGGTAAAACCGGGCGTTCCCCTGCCTACTTACCACGCCAATTAGATGGGCCTGATGACCTTATACCTGGGGGTTGGCCCTTTGCCCCAGGTCGGACCCATTTAAAGTACAGTACCTGGCTACGTGTCCCGGCTGGCTGCAACGGCGGCAAATCGGCTGTCCATCCTCAGTGTAATGATCGGCGGGCCTCCCTCTGAACGACGGGATCCTCCTCCGTCGACGCCACGGGACATCCTCCGGACTGGAAGCCAGCTTGATTGGTCCTGACGGGTCCATCTGTAACGACTGTACGGTCCTGGACAATGCAGCAACACTCTTTGTTAGTTCTTGGACCTGATGGTGCAGGTTTGCAGGCGGGGATGGATTTAGGGCCTGCGCATCAGCCCCCACAAGGTCTGCGGGATAGGGTGCCGCCCCCTGGTGGTAAGGGATGGCAGGGCGCCGGGAAGCTACAGCGCCACCCGGTGCAGGTTCTCGGAGCACCCGGATGGCCCTATCGTTGAACTGTGCAAAAGTCAAATCGGGGTTCTGTAGGGCCATGAGGCGCAGCTGGGTTCTGTGGGCGCTGGACAGCAGACCTTCTATGAACTGGTCAGTCAATAGTTTATCTGTATCCTGCACGCTGCCAGGGTCAGCTTGCTTAATTGCCCCCAAGGCTTCCTGTAAATTTAGGGCATAATCTCGGATGCTATCTTGAGCTCGCTGCTTACATCCATAGAACCGCATTTTGATTTCTGCTGAGGTACGGGTATCAAAGGTGTCCCGTAGACGGGTCAGAACCCCCCTTACAGTCCTTTTCTCCTCAGCTGTCCAAGACTTTACCTCCCGCTGGGCCGCACCAGTTAACTGCCCTATCAGTATGCTTACCTTCTGTTCTTCTGTCAGGGGATAAACTTTGAACAGGCTATACAGCCTTTCTTTAAAGTCGCCCAAGGTATGCGACTCGCCGGCATACAGGGGCAGCCAGGCCGCTCCGGGGATATAGGCAGAGGTGGATTAAGAGTAGCAAGGGCCCCGGGCAGTTTAGAAGGCGCGGGCCCCCTCCACACACCTGATTTATCACGTGACATGTCACATGATCCCCTGTGATAGATCATGTGATAGTTCATGGGAAATTAATTTGGCATAATATTAATTGTGCTGCCTCATCTGAGAGCAGCACAATATTGGGGCAGATACCCTGATTCCAGCGATGTGTCACTTTTTCAGCTACTTGTTGCCATTTTGAGAAAATCACCGTTTTATCTGCTGCAGATCTAGCAGCTCTCTGAATGCTGCGCTCTGTATAGCCCCACCCACACCACTGATTGGCAGCTTTCTGCCCATGCTCAGTGTACACAGAAATCTACTGATCAATGATGGGGGTGGGGTCCTACAGAACTTACTAGTCATCTAGTGATAATTACCTTCTGACAAATCAATGATTTTATCAAAACAACACTAAACAGCCCAGTAAGTGACACATTACTGGAATCAGTGCCTCTAACCCTACATTATGCTGCTCTCAGATTAGGTGGCAAAAACCTGATGACAGATTCCCTTTAAAAGAGCTGTAAAGACAAAAAAGTTTGTATTAAAAAAATACAAGCCATTTGTTAAATTAACTTTTTTTCATTGTTAATTCACATTAGACTGTATCTTCAACACTTTTGTCAGCAGGTCCTATTACAGACTCTGAATAGGGCAGCTCTCTCCCTCTCCCTCAGCAGAAAGTCACAGCATGGTTAAAAAACTGGATCTTTTATGATTTTCTCATAATAAATAAAAAGGACATGCAAGTCCTCCAAACTATTTTTCGTTTCTCTATAGGGGAGGTCCTAAATCTTTCTTGCTCTTTAGTTGATCACATGTCAAAAATGCAAAGCATTTACTATGAACTCGCCTAAAAAAATATACACTTGGAGAGTAATATCATCATCTGCATGTAAATATTCCTTGACTCTAAGGGCTCGCTCACACTGTCGTATAACACGGCCGAATGCTATGTGATGTTTTATCGGATAGGACTCGGCTCTATGTTATACTATGGGACAGTGCGATTATTGGCATGAGAAAATAATCTCATTCGATATTCGGACCATGTGCACCCATACAAGTCTATGGGTGCACGTAAAACATTGGACTGCACTCGGATGTCATCCAAGTGCAGTCCGATGAACACTCACAGAGACTATGGAGAAAGTAAGTTCTCCATCTTCTCCATATCTGTGCTGCGAGAGAATCGGATCACACTCAGTTGAAGCTCTGACAGAGTTTGAGCCGAGTGTCATTAGCTTAATTGGCCCTATTCTCTTGCATGAGAGAATATATGGCTTAGTGAGTGGACCCTAAAACTGAATAGTAGTGACGGACAGGCACCTCACAAGCGGGATCCATGTAGCTCTCAGATGTCATGTAGGTAGGGCTTCATTCCATGGGGTAGAGCTTAATTTCAAGGTATATAAAAAAATGGACTTCAAATAAAAATTAAATAAACACAAAAAGCACTAATTGAATTATTTTTTTCATATTTATGTTTGCAGCCCCTTTAAAAACCCTTTGAGGACCAAGGCACATATATGTCCCATAGTTTTAAACTGGAAAAAAAATTGATTGAATAAAATTTAAGGTCCTCCAAGGTTTAAGTAGGTCATAAATTCATATGAATACTTGTTCATACAATTGCACATGCCAAAAGATGAAGAAGAACAGAATCAAAAATATGACATTAAGTGGAGCACTTACAGGTATTCAAGGTGAAAGAGACCAGCAAAGGCATCGTCTCGAATGACAGTAAATGAGCTAGAATTCAGCAAGCTGAAAATGAAGACAGCAGGTTAGAAGCGAACCAGACTTTATGGTGCTCAGAATTAGTCAAGCAGAATTTATTGACTGCTCTTGCAAAACACTGAGACTCCCGCTGTGTATAGATGGCTCCGTGCGGCCTCCCGCTGTGTATAGATGGCGCCGTGCGACCTCCCACTGTGTATAGATGGCGCCGTGCGGCCTCCCGCTGTGTATAGATGGCACCGTATAGATGGCTACGTGCGGCCTCCTGCTGAGTATACGTGTATAGCTGGCTACGGTCGGCCTCCTGCTGAGTATAGATGCCGCACGGCGCTCCCCCCAGAGACAGCAGGAGGCCGCACAGCGCCATCTATACTCAGCGGGAGACCGCACGTAGCGATCTATACACAGCAGGAGGCCGCACGGCGACATCTATACTCAGCGGGGGGCCGCACGTAGCCATCTATACACAGCGGGGGGCGCACGTAGCCATCTATACACAGCGGGGGGGCGCACGGCGCCGTCTATAAACAGCAAGGGGCCGCACGTAGCCATCTATACACAGCGGGAGGCTGCACGGAGCCCCCCCAGAGACATCAGGAGGCCGCACGGCGCCAACTATACTCAGCAGGAGGCCGCATGCAGTCATACACACACACAAACATATACAGACACGCATAAACACATTTGAAACACAAAAATACATACAAACAGGCATCACACAATGACATCTGCCCACACACACACACACACACACAAACAGACAGACATCACACACACACACACCTGCCCACACACACACCTGCCCACACACACACACCTGCCCACATACACATCTGTGTGTGTGTATGTATAGTGTGTGTGTGTGTGTGTATAATGTGTGTGTATGTATACTGTGTGTGTATGTATAGTGTGTGTGTGTGTGTGTGTGTGTTTATAATTTGTGTGTGTGTATTTTTTTTTTAAGTTAAAAACAAGTAAAATGCTTGTGGCATCAATATCAAGACTCCAGATATAAGGACCTATTCACACTGAATTTTGCAATGCATTCATCTCCTCTTTCCAGGCTTCTATCTAAATCCCTGAAAAATGGCATTCAGATGTGCCTTGACATAGCCATTGATTTGAACAAAGGCAAACCGAGGCTAAAGTCTGAATCTTTAGGCTCCATTTTCTCTGCTTTCAGATGTCTCATTTCAGACAGCACAATCCTGAATTTCAGGGATTCAGTTGTAAGCCTTGTGTAAAGACCTGAATGCAGCGCTGAATGTAGTGTGAATAGGTCCTTACATCCTACACCACCTCAGGGGTTTGTTGTTATGGAGTATTGCCCCTGGGTGGCCGCAGTTATGACCACCACCAGGGCTCGCGGTCACCCACCCTAACTTTGGTATTCTGGGGAGCTGGTATAATGAATATCTGAGAAGAGCCCTAGAGAAGCAAGAACATTGGACAACCAAGAGGTGGTGGCCTCAAGTCAGGTGTAGTGTTCAACAGGGCAAGAATTTCTAACCTGCCCACACACACACACACACACACATATACACACACACACCTGCCCACACAGACACACACACACACCTGCCCACACAGACACACACACACCTGCCCACACACACACACCTGCCCACACACACATCTGCCCACACAGACACACACACACACCTGCCCACACACACACACACCTGCCCACACACAAACACACCTGCCCACACACAAACACACCTGCCCACACACACACACACACACCTGTCCACACACACACACCAACACCTGCCCACACACACACACACCTGCCCACACACACACACCTGCCCACACACACACACACCTGCCCACACACACACACACACCTGCCCACACACACATCTGCCCACACAGACACCTGCCCGCAAACACACACACACACACCTATATACACACACCTGCCCACACACACACCTGCCCACACACACACACACACCTGCCCACACAGACACCTGCCCACACACACACACACACATATACACACACACACACCTGCCCACACAGACACACACACATATACACACACACACATATACACACACACACACACCTGCCCACACAGACACCTGCCCCCACAGACACCTGCCCACAAACAAACACACACCTGCCCACACACACATCTGCTCACACACACACTCACCATCCCCCGGCTCAATTCCTCCTGCCTGCTCTCTCTCTTTTCCGGTGCAGCACTGCAGGCCGGGGCGCACTGTGTGACGTCACAGCTAGGAGACACAGCCGCGCACAGGGCCATGTCTCCTAGCAGTGACGCGGCCGGGCCAGCACAGGGAAGTTAACTGCTGCAGTGCTGGCCCGGCCGATGAAGAAGTAGCGGTGGCCGCTGCTGGGGGGAGCAGTCCAGGCCCCCCCCTCCCGCCACTGCTACCGCTATGTGCCGCGGCGGCCCGCACATATAATGAGGGCAATCCGGCATTAGACACCCCGCCTGGAGCCGCGGACCCCCTGCAGGCTCGGGGCCCTGGGCGGTCGCCCGGATTGCCCTCATTATAATCCGCCTATGGATATAGGGCATGGAAAACGGCATCACAGCTGCAGCGGCTACGCTGGTGGTAGAGGGTCCCTCCGCGTCCGACATCTTCCTCCCTCCTAATTAACCGTGGCCTACCTTCTGGCGATCCTCTTCTGTAGGCCGCGGCTTCCCTCGCGATGCTCTGGGAGAGCACCTTGCGTTGCTCGGTGATGACGTCGGCATCCGCTGGATCTCCATCCAGGACCTTGAGCAGCGTCTCAGCGTAGGGCGGGGCTTCAGGTCTCACGCGTTTTTGGACGTCCACGCCCCTCTTCTTCCCGCGCGTCGTCCCGAAGATGGCGCCCGATGGCGGGAAACGGCTCCGATTGGCGGGAAATGGCCCCAAATGGCGGGAAACTTCACTCAGATATGTATAGAGTCTTTTCCAGGCACGCAATACCCGTTTGTGGCGGGTTGGTCACAATTCTGCCGACTACGCCAAAGCTGACTCCCCCCCTGGGCCGTGGGGTACCCGGAACCGGGCCTTCTAGTGTACGGTGCTGATGGGGGTAGTAGTGGCAACCCGATCCCGTGGCTCAGGGTGGTCAGACCAAATGGTGGCAGTCTATTTATCAGTGTTTTGAATGTCCGACTACGCCACCCGTGGATTGCGGTTGGAGATAACCGCCGCTGCAAGGCAGACCGCTGAGGCTGGTGTTGGTGTGCAGCACAGGGGTAGGATAACTCCCCATGGGAAGAGTGTAGCCTCAGGGCAGTGTAGGTGGATGTTGGGGGTGATAGTGCAGGCCGCAATAGTAAGAGTTCAGAGTCCGCTTCAAACAGTTCAGGGTCTTTATTGTAGATATTATTAATGGCCCAACAGTACCGGTTAGGAATGGGCCTGGGTGTCTGAGAGCAATCGGGCGAGCCCCACTGGTCAGGGTGAGTGTGTAGGCCTACCGTTCTCTCTATGCTCTTTCTGACTATCCCCCTTTTCGTGGTGTAATAGCCCACGTCCCTGAGCTGGCCGTGTACTTCTCTCCTGTATGGCTTGCGACTCAGGCCTTGGGTACCTGTTGCTTGCTCCTCGATGTACTGGTCCCTCTGTGTGGCGGAGCCTCCAGGCTTCTTAGGCCAAGGGACCTGAAATCCCTCGCAGCTTGATTCTCTGCTGCTGGGCTTGTAACCCTGACAGCCTCGGACCCCAATGTCCAGTAGATTGGTTCTCTGCCAGGACCGGCTCTCGTCGCCTCTGTCCCTGGCTTGCAGTTTCTCCTCTGCCTCACGGACTCCTCAGCTACAGCTGAACTGTCCCTCCTTCTCTGGGACTAGTCTCACTCCTGAGCTAGGTCTTCCAGTTCTCTCTAACCCTGCCCCCAGTTCCAGCTTTTATAGGGGCAGCCAGCTCCCCCTGCTGGCCTGGGACAGGAGGTGCTGTATGCTAATTGTCCCTAACCAGGGGACCTCCCTCCTGCTTTCAGAAACAGATTATTGTTTGTGGCATCCAGGCCTGGGGTGACACACACACACTGCTCTATATTTAGTATGATGCCCCCACTCCTCCATATATATAGCATGATAGTCCCACTGCTCCATATATAGGTGCATCTCACTAAATTAGAATATCATCAAAAAGTTAATTTATTTCAGTTCTTCAATACAAAAAGCTGTCTTTCAGCTCATCTGCATTGTTGGGTCTGGTGTCTCTCATCTTCCTCTTGACAATACCCCATAGATTCTCTATAATAGATTCTCTATGGGGTTAAGGTCAGGCGAGTTTGCTGCCAATCAAGCACAGTGATACTGTTGTGTGTAAACCAGGTATTGGTACTTTTGGCCGTGTGGACAGGGGCCAAGTCCTGCTGGAGAATGACATTTCTATCTCCAAAAAGCTTGTCGGCAGAGGGAAGCATGAAGTGCTGTAAAATGTCCTGGTAGCCGGCTGTGCTGACTTTGGTCTTGATAAAACACAGTGGACCTACACCAGCAGATGACATGGCCTCCCAAACCATCACTGATTGTGGAGCCTTCACACTAGACCTCAAGCAGCTTGGATTGTGGACTCTCCACTCTTCCTCCAGACTCTGGGACTTTGATTTCCAAATGAAAATTGGAACTCTAGGACCTTGTGGAGTGTGTCAATGACTGCCTTCTGGACATCTGTCAAGTCAGCAGTCTTCCTCATGATTGTGGAGCATACTGAAACAATATTGAAGAACTGGAATAAATTAACTTTTTGAAGATATTCTAATTTAGTGAGATGCACCTGTATATACTATGATGGTCCCACTGCCCCACATACATATAGTATAATGGCCCCACTACTCCATATGTAGTATGATGGACCCACTACTCCAGATATATAGTAGGATGGCTCCACTGCCCGATCATTTAAAAAAATATCTCACTTAATCCTGATTCCCTACATCACGGCCTCTGTCTCCTCTTCCATGGCGCGACAGCAGAGCAGAGCGATGCAATGATGTCACCGAGCCACCTGCGTGAGGATGCTGACATCTCGTTAACCGCAGGCCTATGGCGATCTGTGGCATATGAAAGAGATAGTGATAGGGCAGGGAGCTTGTGTCCCACTGCTTTATCATGCGACGCCTCTGCATAAGAGATATTAGGGCTACATTAGCTACGTCACAGAAGACACTGGAGCTGGAGTATATAGAATAGGAGACACTGGGGCTGGCGTATATTCATCACAGGATACATTGGGGCTAGAGCATATACATCACAGAAGAAGCTGGAGTATATAGAATAGGAGACACTGGGGCTGGAGTATATAGAATAGGAGACACTGGGGCTGGCGTATATTCATCACAGGATACATTGGGGCTAGAGCATATACATCACAGAAGAAGCTGGAGTATATAGAATAGGAGACACTGGGGCTGGAGTATATAGAATAGGAGACACTGGGGCTGGCGTATATTCATCACAGGATACATTGGGGCTAGAGCATATACATCACAGAAGAAGCTGGAGTATATAGAATAGGAGACACTGGGGCTGGAGTATATAGAATAGGAGACACTGGGGCTGGCGTATATTCATCACAGGATACATTTTGGCTAGAGCATATACATCACAGAAGAAGCTGGAGTATATAGAATAGGAGACACTGGGGCTGGAGTATATAGAATAGGAGACACTGGGGCTGGCGCATATACAGTTCTGCTCAAAAGTTTACATACCCCGGCAGAATTTTTCCTTTCTTGGCCTTGTTTCAGAAAAAATGAATGATAACAAAAACACTTTTTCTCCACTCATGGTTATTGGTTGGGTGAAGCCATTTACTGTCACATTTCTGTGTTTTCTCTTTTTAAATCTTAATGACAACTAGTGATGAGCGAGCATGCTCGCTACTGCTCGGTGCTCGCCCGAGTATCTCACTGCTCGAGATGCTCTGCGCTCACCGAGTATTTCCGGGTTGGTCGGGCGGGAAGTCGGGACCCATCCCTGCATGTTTGGTGCTCTTTACAGAGCCAATGAACATGCAGGGATTGCCTGCCATGCACTGTAATGCCATAGCCATGTTGGTTGTGGGCATTACAGTGATTGGCTGGCCGCACAGCGTCATCAGGTCTATATCTGACCTGGCGCCGCCATGCTCATCACGGTCACTCTGGATCAGACAGTGTAGGGAGAGCTGATGCTGCGTTAGGGAGAGATTTGATCGTGCATTAGGTAGTGTAGTGAGAAAAACCGCACATTACACATATACATCTCAACAAACAGTCCTTCTGAGGACTAATCCATCTGCAGATATATCAGGCAGGCAGTGTAAATAGGCAGGCAGGCAGTGTATATAGCAGACTGCAGTGCATATAGCACAAGAGGCTCCATTCCAAATCTGCCTTCTGCTGCTGTTAGATATTTCTATACAAAGGCCCAGGTCTCAGGGGCGAGGAATACTTTTCTTTGGATCTTAATCCTCATTATTTGCTTATAAAGCAATCCAGAGAACAACGTTTTTCTGCACCATTTGCTTGTTGGCACTGCAGAATACAGCCAGGTCCTTTCCATATTAGAGCGCTAGAAATCCAGCTATTTAAAACTGTGTTTTCTCCGTCACACAGATCACATATACGTTGTCAGAAAATGCTGCCATTTCTGGCCTCCATTTTTTCAGTGTGTCAGTGAAGCAATTCACAGCAGTTTGCTGTTCACACTACTTACCTACAGGCCAGGTATTTAAAACTCTGTTTTCTCCATCACACCGATCACATATAACTTCGCTTCAAACTCAATCATTTGTAGTGAGCGTGGAAGATACTATCCTCCATTTAAAATGGGCAAGGCACGTGGCAAGGGACGGGGAACTGGACGTGATGGTAATGGTGCATGCAGAGGCCGAGTACAAGGCCGTGGGCAAGCCGAAATTGTGCCACAACAAACACCCACATCTTCTCGCCTGACCTTCCTGTCCCAATTTCTAGGGGACCGCAGCACACCACTATTGAACCCAGATTAGTGTCAAAAGGTTGTTGGTTGGATAGCGGATAATGCTTCCAGTCACTTAGCCACCACCACCACCCCCACCCTGTCTTCCACACGGTCAAGTCTCAGTAGCCATGAGTCTGGACCTCATATTCCTCACCCTGATCCTCCTTCCTCCCACCATGCCGAGTACCCAGAGACAATTGATCCCACACTTGGACAATCTGAAGAGCTGTTCACTTTTCCATTTATAGATTCGGGCCTCTCGCCCGGTCCACTTGAAGCGGGGCAAGAGGAGATCACGTGTAGCGATGCCCAAATATTTGAGCAGCCACGGTCACACGAAGGCGACGGTGGGAAACTGTCATAAGAGGTGGACGATGATGAGACACAATTGACAGAAAGTCAGGAATAGTACCAGGGTGCAGAAGTGGGAGACGAGGTGGTGGATGATATAGTAACTGACCCAACCTGGCAGGAGGACATGCAGAGCAAGGACAGCAGCACACAGGGGGAGGGAGGCAGAGCACCCCAACAGGCAGGAAGAAGCAGTGTGGTGGCCGCAGACAGAAGGCAGGCTACCATTTCCCGTAACACCAACATGAAGGAAGTTGCCACTACAACTGTTAGGTCTTCCCGAGTCTGGTTGTTTTTTAAAGACTCTGCCGATAACTCCAAAAAGGCCATTTGCATCACGAGCCAGACCAGCATCAGCAGGGGTGGCAAAACGACCAGCCTGACCACCACCAGCATGATGAGGCACATGGCAGCAAAGCACTCGACTTTGTGGGCCGAACACCAGGGTCCAGGAACAGTGTCTACAGGTGGCACCATTGCTTCTTCTGCTGTTGTGCATGCAAGTCAATCCCCTGTCCATAGTACAAAGATGCCTCCTGCCCTGCTCCTGTCATTGCACACTCTCAAGTAGCAGCATCAGGAAGCACGTCCATGTCCTTGTCCCAGCGCAGCGTTCAGTTGTTCATACTCCAGTCCTTGGAATGCAAGCGCAAATATGCAGCCAACGTCCCACAGGCCACACTACTAAATTCTCACAATTCACGACTGCTTGGCTCGAAATGTTGCCTTTTAGGCTTGTGGAAACAGAAGCATTCCGCAACCTGATGGCGGCGGCCGTCCCTCGGTACTCTGTCCCCAGCCGCCACTATTTCTCCCAGTGTGCCGTCCCCACATTACACAAGCAAGTGTCCCAAAACATTAGCCGTGCCCTCAACAACGCAGTTACCGGTAAAGTCCACCTAAACACGGACACGTGGACAAGTGCTTGTGGGCAGGGACGGTACATCTCGCTGATGGCACACTAGGTTAACATAGTGGAAGCCGGGACCCAGTCGGACCTTGGGACGGAACACGTCCTCCCGACGCCAAGGATTGCAGGCCCTAGGTCAATCAGGGTTGCCCCCACGGTCTACAGCTCCTGAACCTCATGCTCCTCAGCCTGCTCCTCCTCCTCAGCCTCCATCTCCGAAATGACCACATCAGTCACAAGCTGGAAGCACTGCAGCACTGCCTCGGCCAAGCGGCAACAGGCTGTGCTGAAGCTAATATGCTTAGGTGAAAAAACACACAATGCTGAAGAGTTATGGACAGCTCTGAAAGAGCAGGCAGATCTGTGGCTCAAACCGCTGAACCTACAGCCAGGCATGGTCGCGTGTGACAATGGCTGGAACCTGGTGGCGGCTCAGAGGCGAGGCGAGCTCACACACGTACCATGCCTGGCCCATGTGCTTAACCTCGTGGTTCAGCGGTTACTCAAATCCTACCC
This sequence comes from Phyllobates terribilis, assembly GCF_046119375.1. Classification (NCBI taxonomy): domain Eukaryota; kingdom Metazoa; phylum Chordata; class Amphibia; order Anura; family Dendrobatidae; genus Phyllobates; species Phyllobates terribilis. Next base: position 2,638,707 of record NW_027362959.1, read on the forward strand.
GGAGCTGCCGGATCTGCTTGTTAAAGTATGCCGCCTGTGTGCCCATTTTAGAAAGTCAGCTACAGCTTCCGCTGCCCTTGCAGTGTTTCAGCAGCGTTTGCAGCTTCTGGCTCACAGACTGGTGTGTGATGTCCCCACACGTTGGAACTCTACATTGCAGATGTTGGGAAGGATTTGTGAGCAGAAGAGGGCAGTTGTTGAGTACCAGCATCAAAAAGGCTATCGGTATTCAGTTCAGACTCCACACATAAGACCTCAGTAGTGGACGTGGATGTCAGACATATGTACCATCCTCCAAAACTTTGAGGACTCCACCAAGATGGTGAGCGGCGATGACGCCATAATTAGCGTCACCATCCCGCTTCTCTGTCTTCTGAAACGCTCTCTGCTCACAATCAAAGATGATGCATTGCAGGCGAAGCATGATAAGATGGAGCAATTAACCATACAGGGTGATTACACACAGCCAAGCCTCATCTCATCCCAACGTGGATTGGGTGACAATGAGGAAGAGGAGGAGGAGGAAGGACAGGAACTAGTTTCATGCACTATAGACGGTGCTATCTGCACAGCTGTCATACCGTCTGTTCAGCGTGGATGGCCAGAGGACAGAGAGGAGGAGGAGGAGAGCATGGTCAGTCATCCTCTTGGTGAGGACACGGAAGTCTTGCCTGTTAGTAGTCTGGCACGCATGGCTGAGTTTATGTTATGCTGCCTTTCCCATGACCCTCGCATTCTCAAAATTTTAGGTCATTACTGGTTGGTGACACTTCTAGACCCACTCTACAAGGAGAACTTTATATCTCTTATTCCTGAGGCGGACAGGTGTACAAAAATGAGGCAGTACCAGAAGGCCCTTGTTGCGGACCTATTAAAAAAATTCCCATCTGAAAACGCTGGAGGCAGAGGGCACACTTCGTTCGACAACCAAGGAGTACAGGCGAGAGAGACACAACTTCAATCCAGCAGAGGCAGGGGAACACTGTCAAAGTTCTGGGAGAGTTTTCTCAGACCCTCCCATCGCACAGGCCCTGAGGCGCAGGGTACTCTCACAAGGAGTGCAAAGTTTGGGAAGATGCTGAGGGAGTACCTTGCCGTACCGTACCAACGTCCTCCGTGATTCCTCTGTGCCTTATAAATATTGGGTATCCAAGCTAGATATGTGGAATGAACTGGCTCTCTATGCCTTGGAGGTCCTGGCCTACCCTGCCGCCAGCGTTTTATCAGATCGGGTTTTTAGTGCCGCTGGTGGAATTATAACTGATAAGCGCATCCTCCTGTCAACTGAAAATGCTGACAGGCTGACTCTTATAAAAATGAACAAGGGCTGGATTGGGCCAGACTTCTCAACACCACCGAATGATAGCAGCGTAACATAAACTCAAATCCAGTGTCTTTTCTTGGGAGGTGTATTCCCATGCACCTTTTCACACCCACACATGGGTATACGCTTCCTGATTTTGGCTATTTGCTCTTGTCCTCCTCCTTCTCCTCATCCTCCACCACCATATCACCAGGGTGACCGTGGTCCATGATGCAACACCCACATAATTTTTTTTAAGGGTGTTTGACTCGCCCCTGGGCCGTGGGGCACTCGGAGCCGGGCAATAGGGAGACGGTGGGGGTAGTAGTGGCGACCCGGTTCCGTGGCTCAGGGTGGTCAGACCAGTGGTAGTCCTTTAGCCGTCCTAAGTGATGTCCGACTGCGCCACCCGTGGATTGCGGTTATTATGAACCGCCGCTGCAAGGCAGATCGCTGGGGCTGATGATGTATGCAGCTGAGGTAGTGTGACTCCCCACGGGAAGAGTGCAGCCCCAGGGCAGTGTAGTGGATGGTGGGGGTGATGGTGCAGAGAGTCCCAGTGCCGTTAGTGCTGGAGGAGCGAAAGAGTACACAGACAACGTACTGCAGTCCAATGTCTTTTACTCACAGTTCATGTACTCCGGGTCACTTCTGTCAGCAATGACCGCCCGAGCCGTGCTGCGTCCACCAGGTGAGGGGCTCGGTCAACCCCAGGCAGTTCAGGAGCATGACACAGGACCCCTTCAATCCTTTCTCTGGCCTGCCTCACCAGTGACCCACTTTTGTCCAGCTGCCGCAGACTTGTGCGGGTAAATGTGGTTCCCGTTCCCCGCTGTCCTATATGGTGCCTTCCTAGCAGGTTTGATGAGGTGTCGCACCAATAAATGATCACGACCTCCGGTCTTTGGCTGAGGGCTGTTTCTCCTCCACCAACTTGGGATCCGGTACCCTTAATCTGCCTGACCCTTCACCCTGTATTCTCGTTGGTTCTTAGGGTCCCTTCTGCCGTCTTGTTCCTGAGCCCTTCTGTTTCTCTCTTTCTCTTTCTCTTCTGTTCCTTTCTGTTCTTGTTCCTTTCTGTTCTTGTTCCTTTCTGTTCCTGGCCTTCACCCTAGGCCTGCCTCGTGGAGCTGGGCCCAGACTGAGCCACAGCTCCCTGTCAGCCCTCTCTGGCTGAACTCCTTCTCTTACTCCACTCACTGAACTTCTCTTCTTCTCTTCTCTCTGTGCTGGCTGGGCCTCAGAGGCTAGGCCCGCCTACGGAGAAGAGCCCCTTGCAGAGGCCCCCACTCTGTCACTTCTTCTCTCTGACTGAACACTGTTCTAAGATGGTGCCTACCTTTTATACCTCCCTCTAGAACATGAGCCCAGGTGACCAGCAAACAATGGGCTCCTATCTACGCTCAGGAACCAACCCCTATCTGCTCCTACATCACTGGGTATTCCTACCCCCTCCCCACTCCAGCCAGGGACATGGTCTGTCGTGCCTGCATTTCTGTCTAATGGGAGCACCGTTGAGCTGTCCCTCGGAAATGGGGTGAGTGTGCTGTATGCAGCTAACTGAACCCTGGTCCATACTCCATCCTTACCCAGGAGTGGAATATCACACCTCTGGCAGAGGTGCAATACCCCTGTAGCGGTCGAGCCCTCGGGGCGCTACATTTTTATGATGCCCGTAAAAAAAATTTTTTATACAGTATGTTCATGTATACCCCCCAGGAGTAAATGTTTGTCAGCCCATACACTTAGTGCATGGCATTACAAGTATAGGAGGCCCGCTCCTTTCTAATGGTAACAATTTTTTATGATGCGCTCCTCCACGTCTCTTCCAAGGGCCATTGAAGTGCCTCCAAATTTTTGGCAGCTCTTGCAGTCACTGCATAGTCCAACACTATGGGAGACTCTCTCCTTTCTAATGGGAATTTGTCATTACTGTGGCCTGGTCTATGTGTCTTTAAATTCTTAGTGGGTTTTTTCCTAAACTTGGTCAGCCGGTGGACTCACTGCATACCCTATAACTGTATAGCAGACCCTCTCCTTTCTAATGGGAACATGTCGTACCTTGTTAATGTGGCCCTGCTCTGTGTGTCCTTAAATTCTTAGTGGGGTTTTTCCTAAAATTTGTCAGCCGTTGGATTCACTGCATACCCTATAACTGTATAGCAGACCCTCTCCTTTCTAACGGGAACATGTCGTACCTTGTTACTGTGGCCATGCTCTTTGTGTCTTTAAATTGTTAGTGTTTTATTCAAAAATTTTGGCCACCCTTGCAGTCACAGCATGGGCATTACCACTATAGAAGACCCGCTCCTTTATAATGGGAACATTTTTTTTACTGAGACCCTCCTCTATGTCTCTTCAAAGGGGTATTAGGTTGCGTCCAAATTTTTGACAACCCTTGCAGTCACTGGATGCGCAATAACAGTATAGGAGACCCACTTGTTAATAATGGGAACAACAAAGCATAGCCCTCTGATGGCTCTCTAACAATAGCTAGGGCCGACTGCTGGCCTTTTAAGAATAGTAAGGGCCGTCTGATGTTCCTATAAAAATAGGCTTTATGACTTTCAGAGTCCCTCCATCATAAATAAAACAGGATGTGTCTGATGACACCACATTGCCAGATTAGGTTGTAAAATGTTAAAATGACTTTTCCCGGTGAATGCATTTGTCATAAAAAATAACATAAAAAAACATAACAATAGGATCTTTCTTTAGTATAAAAAATAGCATCACCAATTTAACCTCAATGTAATCACATTGTTCAGCTCATGCACCTCCTCCTCCATCTCCGAAATGACCACATCAGTCACAAGCTGACAGCACTGCTGCACTGCCTTGGCCAAACAGCAGCAGGCTGTGCTGAAGATAACATGCTTAATGCTTAATTAACAAACCGCCCAGCGCTGCATAGTTGTTGAAAGCTGTAACACAGCAGCTTGATCTGTGGCTCTCACCGCTGAACATACAGCCAGGCATGGTCGTGTGTTACAATGGGCGGAACCTGGTGACGGAGAAATGACAACCGGGGTAAATAAGGTTTCCCTATATGCCAGTCCTTTCACAGAGCTAAAGAATATGGCATGCTGTGAAATACAACTCCCACTGAGAAGCTGTTTCAGATTGAAAAACATTCTGCCCACCAGAGGATTTGTTTCTGAGGGCTAACCTTTCTCACCCGCTCAAGAGCCCCATAGCAGCTGCAAAGTTAGCGCTATCATGAACTCTCCTGAGGTAGAAGCCAAGGCACACCAGAGAATTCTCTGGTGGGACTGTCCAACCCTGTGGGAGAACATACAAATTTCTTGCAGATGTTGTCCTTGCTGGGATTTGAACCCAGGATCCCAGTGCTGCAAGACTTCAGTGCTAACCACTGATCCAATGTGCTGCCGTTCACCCTCTAATATCTAACAGGCTGGAGAAACTTGAACCTACTGCCACTCTATCATCAGCTCCTTTGTGAGAAAATTTATTTTGGCAGCCACTCAGTCTACCAAATAAAATTCCAGAGAAGGAAATTGAGGATGGCTTCGCTGCTGGTACTGGGGGCAGTGCTAATACCATGGTGTTGTACCATAGTTTGCTGGAAATATTCCAGGCTGGTAGGAGGCAAGAAAATTGCCACAGAAAAGTACCAGCAGTAATGTTCAGGCCACATTTCAAGTGCAAGCAGCTTTAGAGGGCTTCCTGGGAGAAATGACACTCAGGGTAGATACGGTTTCCCTCTATGCCAGTCCTTTCACTGAGCTAAATACAACTCTTATCAAAAAAAGTTGTGGACTGGCTCCGTACCGTCCCTGGCCACATTCACCTGTCCACGTGTTTGTGGTTAGGCAGTCCTTCTTAGTAAGTGCACTGGGTAGGGCATGGGTAATGTTGTGGGACCCGTGCTTGTGGAAGGCGAAGGCGATACCGGGAAAAATACTGGCGGCTGGGGACCGAGTATGGACACCCGGCCGCCGCCTGCATGAGGTTGTGAAAAGCTTCCACCTCCACAAGCTTAAAAGGCCATATTTCAAGTGCAAAGAGCTGCCCAGAAATCTGTCAGTTTAGTGTTGCGGCCTGTGGGTGGGTGGGTGGCTGGCTGCATAATTGTGTAGCACCCTGAGGATTCGGCTGCTACAGGGGTATTGCACCTCAGCCAGAGGTGTGATATTCCACTCCCGGGTAAGGAAGGAGTGTGGAACTGAGCTCGGTAGGCTGCATGCACTACACACATCCCATTTCCGGAGGGCAGACCAACGGTACTCCCACTTAGAAATGTGCAGGTACGACCGAGTCTGTCCTTGGCTGGAGTGGGAGGGGGGTGGAATATCCCAAGTAGTGTAGGGGCAGATAGGGGGAGCAGCCTGGGTAAAGTTAGGAGCTCATTGGGTGCTGGTCACCTGAGCTCACACATAGAGGGATATATAAGGTGGGCACCAACTAAGAACAGGGTCAGTTGCAGAGAACAAGTCAGCGAGCAGAGGAGAAGAGAGACCCAGAGTGAGAGAGGAGAAAGAGAAGGAAAGACCCAGAGGGGGAAACAGAAAAGAGGACTCCAAGAACCCAAATTAAATCCCCGGGTGAAGAGTCGGCACAGGGTACCGGATCCCAAACTGGTGGGGGCAGAAGCACACCCTAGCCAGAGACCGGAGGCCGTGGGCAGCATCTGCCACGGCCACCCACCACATCCACCCCGAAGGCATACCACGTGGAGGGTCAGGGAACCCAAGGCCAAGGGCCTCCCAACAGAAGGCCCGAGGGAGCTGGACCTAGGTGGATCACTGGTGGGGACGGCCAGAGGAAAGGACAGAAGGAGAGCTCAGGGTCACGCTCCGGACTTACTTGGGGGTTGGCCGAGTCCAGGACCTGGTGGACGCAGCACGGCTCGGGTGGTCACTAGAAGCTGGAGTGACCGGAACATCAGCAGTGAGTAAATACCCTAAACTGCATAACCCGACTCTGTCTCTGATTGCCGTCTACACTGCACCACCACAACCCCCATCCTCTGCACCTGATCCCCCTGAGGCTATACCCCTCCCGTTGGGGGTTATCCTATCAAGCTGCACCAACACCATCAGCCTCAGCGGACCCTGCTGCAGCGGCGGCCACAGTGACCGCAACACAACGGGTGGCGTAGTCGACAATAAAGAACTTAATAACATCTGTAGGACTGCCACATACAACTGAGTTTGACACCCTGGGCACGGACCGGGTCACAGCCACTCGGAGACTACAACCCCCATCTGATCCGGCTCCGGGTATTCCCCTGAAAGAAAGGAATATGTCCCAGGGGGCGCGTCAACTTTGGCGTAGTCGGCAGGATTACGTGCCCGCAACAACCGGGTACTGCGTGCCTGAAGAAAAGTACAAGTTTACCTCAGAAAGAAGTCTCCTGCCGGTTCCGGAGGGTCCTCGCCATCGGACCCCATCACCAGTCGATTCCCGCCGGTTGTCCGCCATTTCCAGCTTTTTCCCGCCATCTGCAGAGTTTCCCGCCACTGGGAAGCGATTCCCGCCATTTCCGAAAATTTCCCGCCTTGGAAGAGCGGACGCCATTATGGGCGTGCCAGAAGATGGTAAGAGGCCACCTCCCATCGTGGGCCGGGACCGAAAATGGCGCCAAAAGTGGAAACCGCCCCCACCAACAGAGACTGTGATGCTAGAGGTGTCTGTCAGCGTGAAAGAACTGCCCCTGGAGCTGACGGTCACCGAGTTGCCCCGGGACCGCCCTCGAAGTGGGAGGAGACGAAAGAAAAGAACGAAGATGGGTGCCGCCTGGAGCAGTCTGGAGCGAGCGCACCCGGAGGCAAGAAGCCTGGAGAAGAGTAGCGGAGGAGCTTACCCGGAGATGGCGAGAAAGCAGAGCAGCACCGGCCCACTGGCCAGGAGCCTGCTAGAGACTGAGGAAGGAGAGCAGAGCAGCACCGGCCCGCTGGCCAGGAGCCTGCTGGAAGAAGAGCAGAGCAGCACCGACCCGTTGGTCAGGAGCCTGCTGGAAACTACGACCCCACTAGGCCTAGTGGAGGTCCTCGCACAGCTCCCCCGAGACCGGGAGTGTGCACAGACTGCCCTGGAGGGCCTCGCACGGAGGATGGCCCGGGTACAGCGAGAGACATTGGCGGAGTGGAGCCGAGAGATGGCCCAGCAAACCAAGACCCGGAGCACGCCAGCCAAGATGAGGAGACAGACCGCCTCTGAGGATGGCGCGGGAGGACCCAAGGCCGGAGACGGCGTCGAGAAGGGAGCCGAACGCATGGAGGCAGGTAAAGGGGACGTCTATACCCCAAACCGGGAAACCGCTTACCTGCCCCAGCTCCCCGTCGCAGAGCCCGAAAGTCCCCCTGCTGTGCCCGAAAACGCCATGTCACCGACGCAGACTAGGCCCCAACTGGAAGCCGCCGCCGCGACCCCTGTGACGCCATGCGCAACGACCCCGAGCGTGGCAAAACAGGAAGCAACACCAGCCTGGTCGCAGGGCCTAGAATTCCCGGGCGTCGCATCACCAACAGCGCCCCCTACCTCCGCGGAGCCTCCGGCCTGGCCGCAAGGCCAGGTAGCCCAGGGCGCCGCCGTCCTAACGGTGCCCTTCACCTTCCAGGTGCCCCAGGCCTGGCCGCAAGGCCTGGGCAACCCGGGCGCCACCATCACCGCGCCCGCGCCCGTAAAACCAAGGGTGCCGCGTCTGGGAGAGGACTTGTTTGCCCAGCACACGTGGCCGGACGGGCAGCCTTTCATCTGGCCCCAGGAATATTATGAACTGGAGCACCAGAGGAGGGTTGGGGCCATGTGTGCACCCCTGATTCCGGCTCCGAAGCCCGTGATAAGGATCTCGCCCCCGCTTGAAGAGACCCAATTTGAGTGGGACCCCACCGGAGAAGATCTAATGGGGTTCACTCAAGAAACCCGGGCAGCTGCAGCGGAGCGTGCTGAGTGCTGCCGGCAGCAGCTCGAGGAGTTTGCGAGGGAGCGGAGAGAGAGGCGGGTCCGGGAACAACAGGCCCAAATAAGGAGCGCCGAGCAGAAGAGCCGGACCAGGAGGGACCCCCGTGCAGCGCACAGTCCCCGCACCACCGGGACTGTAATCAAGTTCAACATGCAGCACGGGTGGGGCTTCATCCGAGACCACAACACCCCCGGCGACGTCTTTGTCACGCGCAGAGACGTGGAGTCCCATCTGCCGGAGGGGCACAGAGGTCGTGACCTTTATATCGGGGACGAGGTCACCTTTACCCGGCACAAGTGTGCCAAAGGACCCTACGCCCTCCACGTGCATCGCCTGACGGAGGAGGAGTTGCGGTGTGAGGAGGAGGAGCAAGAAGACCCGGACGGGTCTAAAGCAACAGCTGACTACAAGAAAAGAGCAGGAGGACGCCGTCGTTGAGGACGGTAGTGAAGGAGACTGTATATAGTTACCCGTAGGGGTACAAAGAAACTGTTACTGCAAATATAGTCCCCGTTGGGACCAGCTGATGTGAACTGTTCACCCGTTTTACCTTTAATCCCACAGGCTGAGGACTGTGAGCAGCCATTCCTTTCCCTTCCCTTTACCTGGCCGAGGACTGAGAGCGGCCAACTACCCTTGTACATAGTTGCGCTTCCTAAAGCGCCCCCTACTGGTTTTACTGTCAAACCACCTTAAGAAAAGGAACTGTCGCACTTTGCCCGGTCAACAGTTGCCCAGTGACCGGAGGAGGAGGAGAGACGACGAGAATGTTTTATATAAAAAGTTCTATTGATGCTGCTAATTTATATGATGTTTTATATGTTTTATATGTTGATGGTTATGAAAAAAAAAATTGTATGTTTTTGTGGTTTTATCTTTTGCAGCCCGAGGACGTGCTGTGATTTACCAGGGGGGAATGTAGCACCCTGAGGATTCGGCTGCTACAGGGGTATTGCACCTCAGCCAGAGGTGTGATATTCCACTCCCGGGTAAGGAAGGAGTGTGGAACTGAGCTCGGTAGGCTGCATGTACTACACACATCCCATTTCCGGAGGGCAGACCAACGGTACTCCCACTTAGAAATGTGCAGGTACGACCGAGTCTGTCCTTGGCTGGAGTGGGAGGGGGGTGGAATATCCCAAGTAGTGTAGGGGCAGATAGGGGGAGCAGCCTGGGTAAAGTTAGGAGCTCATTGGGTGCTGGTCACCTGAGCTCACACATAGAGGGATATATAAGGTGGGCACCAACTAAGAACAGGGTCAGTTGCAGAGAACAAGTCAGCGAGCAGAGGAGAAGAGAGACCCAGAGTGAGAGAGGAGAAAGAGAAGGAAAGACCCAGAGGGGGAAACAGAAAAGAGGACTCCAAGAACCCAAATTAAATCCCCGGGTGAAGAGTCGGCACAGGGTACCGGATCCCAAACTGGTGGGGGCAGAAGCACACCCTAGCCAGAGACCGGAGGCCGTGGGCAGCATCTGCCACGGCCACCCACCACATCCACCCCGAAGGCATACCACGTGGAGGGTCAGGGAACCCAAGGCCAAGGGCCTCCCAACAGAAGGCCCGAGGGAGCTGGACCTAGGTGGATCACTGGTGGGGACGGCCAGAGGAAAGGACAGAAGGAGAGCTCAGGGTCACGCTCCGGACTTACTTGGGGGTTGGCCGAGTCCAGGACCTGGTGGACGCAGCACGGCTCGGGTGGTCACTAGAAGCTGGAGTGACCGGAACATCAGCAGTGAGTAAATACCCTAAACTGCATAACCCGACTCTGTCTCTGATTGCCGTCTACACTGCACCACCACAACCCCCATCCTCTGCACCTGATCCCCCTGAGGCTATACCCCTCCCGTTGGGGGTTATCCTATCAAGCTGCACCAACACCATCAGCCTCAGCGGACCCTGCTGCAGCGGCGGCCACAGTGACCGCAACACAACGGGTGGCGTAGTCGACAATAAAGAACTTAATAACATCTGTAGGACTGCCACATACAACTGAGTTTGACACCCTGGGCACGGACCGGGTCACAGCCACTCGGAGACTACAACCCCCATCTGATCCGGCTCCGGGTATTCCCCTGAAAGAAAGGAATATGTCCCAGGGGGCGCGTCACTTGCAATTGCATTCCAAGTAACAGAAAACTAAGCAGATGATGGCCTCTATCATCATCATGGCCTCACCTCGGCACTATGAACTCTCCTGAAGGAGAAGCCAGGGCCCGCCGGAGGAGTCTCTGGTTCTCTGGTGGGCCCGTGCAACCCTGCCGAAAAGCAGCCCTGGCTACGAAAAGTGTGGGGGAAGGTTCCTGGACACTCTATGGCTGCTTTTTTAATGCGGATCAGCCATGCTTATGCATGTTATTTCTCAAAACGCATTACGGATCAAGCCATTTTCCAACTCTGTATTCAAGAAATTAAATGCGCAAAGAAAGATGTGTGTGTGTCAAAGCACCATTGACAAGTGCGAGTTGATGTTGGATGGGCTGCCATTGCTTCTGCAACAAGCTCAATTACAGGATTTTCTGGGAGAAATGACGCGCAGGGTAGATACGGTTTCCCTCTATGCCAGTCCTTTCACCGAGCTAAATACAACTCTTAGCAAAAAAAGTTGTGGACTGGCTCCGTACCGTCCCTGGCCACATTCACCTGTCCACGTGTTTGTGGTTAGGCGGTCCTTCCCAGTAAGTGCACTGGGGAGGGCACGGGTAATGTTATTGGACCCGTGGTTGTGGAAGGCGGAGGCGATACCGGGAAATATAGTGGTGACTGGGGACCGAGTATGGACACCCGGCCGCCGCCGGCATGAGGTTATGAAAAGCTTCCGCCTCCACGAGCCTAAAAGGCCACATTTCAAGTGCAAGCAGCTGTCAAAAATTTGGCAGTATAGTATTGCAGCCTGTGGGTGGGTGGCTGCCGGCATTCTTGTGCTTGCATTCCAAGGAATGGGGTAGGGACAACTGAACACTGCAGTGGGACAAGGACGTGGACGGTGATTGTTGCAAGTCTGCAACGACAGGTGCATGGCGGGAGGCATCTTCGCATGTGCCAAGGATCACTTATGATGGGCACACATTTAGGCAGTGACCTGGGATTCAGAGATGTTTACAGAGGTCTTCCCCTTGCTGTTCCCATGTCTTTTCAGCACTGTATGCATGTGTCTGATGATGTGTCACACACCACATGGCCAGATAAGGTTGTAAAATGTTAAAATGACATTTCCTGGTGAATGCATTTGTCTTGGTTGAAAGCAATGCAAAAGTGCAAAAAACGTGTCAAAAATGCTACGTGTGAACATAGCCCAAGGTGTGTAGGAGTATTTGTGTTTTTGTTTATTTATTTTGCCTTATATACAAGTCATCACCCTGGAAAGGATGTTCCTTACGCCGTAAAAGTGGCGTAATACTCTGACGACGTTGTTGACAGCAGTGATCTGGGAGTCAGAGATGCTTCCAGGGGTCTTCCCCATGCTGTTCACATGTCATTTGAGCACAGTTCCCATCGATTTGGGCAATTTTTAGGCCCTCTGCAGACCGCCGTGGGGAGCCACCTGAAAAATGCTCAAGTTTCCCCTAGACTTATATTGGGCTCATTGCTCGGGTTGAGCACCCGAGTATTTCAATTTGCTCGACCCGAGCAACGAGTACTCGAGCATTTTAGTGCTCGCTCATCACTAATGACAACCAAAAACATCCAAATAATCCTGATCAAAAAGTTTACATACCCTGATGATTTTGGCCTGATAACATGCACAGAATTTGACACAAATGGGTTTGAATGGCTACTAAAGGTAACATCCTCACCTATGACCTGTTTGCTTGTAATCAGTGTGTGTGCATAAAGCTGAGTGAGTTTCTGGGATCCAGCCACTGACGTTTCTGGATTTTGAGATGGGGAAAGCAAAAGAATTATCAACGGATCTACGGGAAAAGGTAGTTGAACTGTATAACACAGGAAAGGGAGGCAAAAAGAGTATAACACAGGAAAGGGATACAAAAAGATATCCCAGGAATTGATAATGCCAGTCTGCAGTGTTCAAACTGTGATTAACAAATGGAAAATCAGATGCTCTGTAAAAACCAAACCACAGTCAGGTAGACCAACAAAAATTTCAGCCACAACTGCCAAGAAAATTGTTCGGGATGCAAAGAAAAACCAACAAATAACATCAGCTGAGAACACACTTAGGGGTGTACTCACTTTTGTTGCCAGCGGTTTAGACATTAATGGCTGTGTGTTGAGTTATTTTGCAGGCACACCAAATTTACAGTTAAACAAGCTGTACACTGACTACTGTACATTGTATCAAAGTGTCGCATCTTCAGTGTTGTCCCATCAAAAATATATATATGTATTCCGGCCCATTTTTGGAGTTTTGTGTGAAATTATGTCCAATTTGCCTTTTTTTTCTCAGTTTTTTTGTGTTGTTCCAATAAACACAAAGGAAATAAACATGCGTGTAATAAAACATGTGTAATTTTCTGAAACAATTTCAAGGGTGCCAGCACTTTCCTCCATGACTGTATATGCAAGTAGAGTCCTTAACCCCTTTACAACCCAAAGTGGTTTGCACGTTAATGAGAAGGCCAATTTTTACAATTCTGACCACTGTCACTTTATGAGGTAATTACTCTGGAACGCTTCAACGGATCCCCCTGGTTCTGAGAATATTTTTTCATGACATATTGTACTTTATGATTGTGGTAAAATTTCTTCGATATCACTTGTGTTTATTTGTGAAAAAAACAGATATTTGGCGAAAATTTAGAAAATTTTGCAATTTTCAAAATTTGAATTTTTATGCCCTTAAATCGGAGAGATATGTCACACAAAAAAAGTTAATAAATAACATTTCCCATATGTCTACTTTACATCAGCACAATTTTGGAACCCAAATTTATTTTTATTAGGGAGCTATAAGGGTTAAAATTGACCAGCGATTTCTCATTTTTCCAACAAAATTTACAAAACCATTTTATTAGGGACCGCATCACATTTGAAGTCACTTTGAGGGGTCTTTATGACTGAAAATACCCAAAAGTGACACCATTTTTAAAACTGCACCCCTCAGTGAATCGGGTCATCATGGCAACATCCGGGAAGCCGCGGCACACATTGCTGGACGCCGGCAGGAGAGGTGACTATCCCGATCACCTCCCCTTGCCCCCGCAATGCTGCGAACGACTTAGATCCCAGCATTGCGGGGGTTAATGTGCGGGACCTCTCCCAGCACATAGCACCGGGTGTCAGTTGTGACAATCAGTTGACACCCGGCGGCGATCACGCCCGCACAGCCTGTGTGCGGGCGCGATCGCAAAGATGTACTAATACGTATCAGGCTCTTAAGTCCCAGGGCGCAGATACGTATCAGTACGTCTTGGGCTTTAAAGAAGTTAAAATTATGTGAAAATGGGAAAAGTCACAAAACTTTGCAACTTTTCAAGAGCTTTATGCCAGTTTTCTGGCAAAAACACTGGTGAATCGGGTTCATAATCTCTAATCCTTTCAGCTCCCTTTAATTAGACTACTTTCAACAAACTAATTATAAGTATTGGGTCTGTTTTTTTTTAATGCTTTTAAAATAATTGTAAATATTTTCAATCCCCTTTTGTTATAAGGATTTCCCAAAAATTAGCTAATCATAGGTTGTCCTGCATTCGTGACAGTGATTGACTGCGCGGTCACTTGGAAGTTTACATTGGCATCACTACAGGGCCGGTAAAGAAGGACTGTCAGGGACCCCCAGAGTGTGGTAAAATGCGCCAACTAATTCATAATTCATTTAATTCTCACACAATATACTAAGTTAGTGTAAGTCTACAAAAAAGCAACAAAACTTGGTGCTAAAAAAATTGAGCATAACTTTTTGAAAAATGAACCAGGTTATGCCAAATCTTACATATTTTGTGACTTTGTGATCAGTTATCAACACAAATATTTTACTCAAATTACCAGATCGATGGATAAGAATTGGGACTTTTCCCTAAATCTCTCCAAAACATCACCGCTTATAGAAGACCACCCTCATATCCAGATCAGATTTTCTGTGAGAGATGCCCAGATTCACAATATAGTATGCATACTGGCCATCTATGAGAAGTCCACCCCAATGGAAGTCCAGTTATTAAAGAGGATTTTACTGTTTATATAAGGGGCAGACAATGACAGTGAAGGGCCCTTAATCAGGACTTCTGATCTGGGCCCCCCACCCTCCATCAGGCACCACCTACATATACATTTCCATGTATATTTATATTAGGCACACATATAAAAATTGCACATGCTAATACTCTATACACATTTTAACGTATGCATATGTGGCACCCCAGGGGTCTGGTTTCCACAGTAACAGCAATGTTATGTCTGAGAGCAGGTGGGAGGTCTCTTGGTCAGGAATCCTATGCATGCCACACCTCCTGCCCAGTCCTGGGAGGGGAAGGACTTCCCCTATATAAACCTGGGGCTGAGGCAGGGTTAGAGAGTTCAAAGGGAGAGTTGAGCCAGGAGGGCGGACAGGGAGCTGTGGCTCCGGCTGGGCCCAGCTCCCGGGCCATGCCAGAAGTAGAGACAGAGAAGAGAAGCAGCATAGGAAGAAACAACAGGAGCTCTGTGGGAGCAGTGCTACAAGGAGTCAGGGGCTGGCAGCTGCAGAGCTCGCCCTGACTGAGAAGTTATCACCGGACCCGGAGTCCGAGGCTGTGGGGACTAACCCTTACCCAGCAGCAGAAACCGTCCGGCAGGGGATTTCAAGTCCTCTGGCCCAGAAACCCGAAGGCACGGTCACACGCGTGGGACCAGCACCGCCGTCGTGGAGCGGAAGGCACTAGAAGGCCCCGAGTCACCGGCCATACGGGTGAGCACCACACGGTACACTCAGGGACGTGGGCTACTTTTACCCGCCTCTAGCAAGGTAGCCAGAAGAGTACAGTTAGTTGGGAAGGCCTACAACTCCACCTGGCCAGGGGAGATCCCATCTGCTCAAGGACTGACCAGGCCCCGATCGCTAGCAAGTACTCCGGGAGGGTCTGTCTTTGTCACCAGTAAAGACCCTGAACTACACCGCATCGTCTCTGAGTGGTTCCTGCTACCCCCATCTTCCACGTCGGCTGCCCTGAGGCCATACCCCTCCCGTTGGGGGTTATATCATCCACGCTGCACCATCCTTCCACCGGCCTCAGCGGTCTGCCCTGCAGCGGCAGCTCCATAGCTGCATTCAACGGGTGGCGTAGTCATCCTACATCTACTGCTAATATACCGCCACTTAGTCTGACTCCCTGGGCACGGACCGGGTCACCGCCACGAGACTACTACCCCTATCAGATCCGGCTCCGGGTAGTCCCTGCGTGCGCAACGCTACGTCACATAGGCCCAGGGCGCGTCACATATACATAGTGCACACAAACATAAAATACGGACATACACATAAGATGCACATACACAGTATAGAGTCCCGGTAGTCCTCATAGTTTTAAGCATGGACCCTGGCAAATTGTAGACGGACTTTTATTGTTCATGGGCTTTAAGGGAGAGAGGCTTCCTTTGTGGAGGACACTCATGAATGCCATTCATTTGCAGTGTACACCGTGTCGTGTCATGGAAAACACTCACCCTAGTTTGGCTTTCTACTTCTTCAGCTAATAGCAATGAATTTGCCTGTCGATTTTCTTCTCATCAGAAGATGCTTTTGTTTAGATGTTAACTTCCATCTGACTGATAAGAAAAGCTTTGCTGATCTTCTTGTAGACTTCACATTTTTTGTAAAGAAATTATTTTCTTTCTCAGAAATGTCTTGTGACATTTCTCTTCTATGTGGTACCACTTACCCTTCTCATCAGAGGACGCTTTTGTTTAGGTGTTAACTTCCATAGTCGGCCTGGACGTCTCTGTAAGATGGTTGCAGTTCCATCTTTGTTATAGTTTTGCATCACTTTTGCTACAGTATTCTGACTGATAAGTAAAGTTTTGCTGATCTTCTTGTAGACTTTACATTTATTGCAAAGAAATTATTTTCTTTCTCAGGTTTTGTGACATTTCCCTTCTATGTGGTGCCATTGCTGATAGCATGAAATGGGAAGGAGTTTTCTTTATTAAGTAACTTCCTTTTACAGACACCTGTCTGCTGGACATCTGTTTAATGAATAATTACACTTACCTGTGGTTCAGTTCTTGTTAATTAGAATTTTGTTGTCTAAACTTAGCTTTTCTCTTAAGACTGTTACTGGGATGTTCTCATTTTTGAAACATGATCTTGAATGAGTTTGTTAAGAAAATTACTTTTTTGGGGTCTGCAAAATACCAAATCTTGTTTGCATTCAATGACTCAAATTTGCGAGAGTATTTTGTAGTATGGTATCCCATATAAAATGATGATTCTGAAAGGAAACTACAGGTTTGCTGACAAATCTATTTGGGTGTACTGATTTATGCTAAACACTGTATATATATATATATATATATATATATATATATATATATATATATATATGTGGCACCCCAGGGGTCTGGTTTTCCACAGTAATGTAATGTTATGTCTGAGAGCAGGTGGGAGGTCCTTTGGTCAGGGATCCTGTGCATGCCACACCTCCTGCCCAGTCTTGGGAGGGGAAGAACTTCCCCTGTATAAACCCGGGGCTGAGGCAGGGTGAGTCAGACAAGGAGAGTGGAGAAGAGAAGCAGCATAGGAAACCACAGAGTTACAAGGAGTCAGGGGCTGGCAGCTACAGAGCTCGCCCTGACTAAGAAGATTCTTTACCGGACCCGGAGTCCGAGGCTGTGGGGACTAACTCCTACCCAGCAGCAGAATCCGTCGGGCAGGGGATTTCAGGTCCTCTGGCCCAGAAGCCCGAAGGCACGGTCACACGCGTGGGACCAGCACCGCCATCGTGGAGCGGAAGCCATTAGAAGGCCCCGAGTCACCGGCCATACGGGTGAGCACCACACGGTACACTCAGGGACGTGGGCTACTTACATCAGCTTCTAGCAAGGTAGCCAGAAGAGTACAGTCAGTTTGGGAGGCCTAAAACTACGCCTGGCCAGGGGAGATCCCATCTGCTCAAAGACTGACCAGGCCCCGTTTGCTAGCAAGTACTCCGGGAGGGTCTGTCGTTGTTACCAGTAAAGACCCTGAACTACACCGTACCGTCTCTGAGTGGTTCCTGCTACCCCCATCATCCACGTCGGCTGCCCTGAGGCCATACCCCTCCCGTTGGGGGTTATACTATCACGCTGCACAATCCTACCACCGGCCTCAGCGGTCTGCCCTGCAGCAGCAGCTCCCTGGCTGCACTCAACGGGTGGCGTAGTCATCAACTATTTACTACTAATAGACTGCCGTCTAGTTTGACTCCCTGGGCACGGACCGGGTCACCGCCACAAGATTACAACCCTCCACGGATCCGGCTCCGGGTAAGCTCCCGCGTGCGCACCGCAGCGCGACACAGGCCCAGGGGCGCGTCATATATACAGTACAGACCAAAAGTTTGGACACACCTTCTCGGTTAAAGATTTTTCTGTATTTTCAAGACTATGAAAATTGTACATTCACACTGAAGGCATCAAAACTATGAATTAACACATGTGGAATAATATACTTAACAAAAAAGTATGAAACAACTGAAAATATGTCTTATATTCTAGGTTCTTCAAAGTAGCCACCTTTTGCTTTGATGACTGCTTTGCACACTCTTGGCATTCTCTTGATGAGCTTCAAGAGGTAGTCACCGAAAAAGGTTTTCACTTCACAGGTGTGCCCTGTCAGGTTTAATAAGTGGGATTTCTTGCCTTATAAATGGTGTTGGGACCATCAGTTGTGTTGTGCAGAAGTCTGGTCGATACTCTGCTGATAGTCCTACTGAATAGACTGTTAGAATTTGTATTATTGCAAGCAAAAAGCAGCTAAGTAAAGAAAAACGAGTGGCCATCATTACTTTAAGGAATGAAGGTCAGTCAGTGCGAAAAATTGGGAAAACTTTGAAAGTGTCCCCAAGTGCAGTTGCAAAAACCATCAATCGCTACAAAGAAACTGGCTCACATGAGGACCACCCCACGAAAGGAAGACCAAGAGTCAGCTCTGCTTCTGAGGATAAGTTTATCCGAGTCACCAACCTCAGAAATCGCAGGTTAACAGCAGCTCAGATTAGAGGCCGGGTCAATGCCACACAGAGTTCTAGCAGCAGACACATCTCTTCAACAACTGTTAAGAGGAGACTTTGTGCAGCAGGCCTTCATGGTAAAATAGCTGCTAGGAAACCACTGCTAAGGACAGGCAACAAGCAGAAGACACTTGTTTGGGTTAAAGAACACAAGGAATGGACATTAGACCAGTGGAAATCTGTGCTTTGGTCTGATGAGTTCAAATTTGAGATCTTTGGTTTCAACCACCGTGACTTTGTGCGATGCAGAAAAGGTGAACGGATGGCTCTACATGCCTGGTCCCCACCATGAAGCATGGAGGAGGAGGTGTGATGGTGTGGGGGTGCTTTGCTGGAGACACTGTTGGGGATTTATTCAAAATTGAAGGCATACTGAACCAGCATGGCTACCACAGCATCTTGCAGCGGCATGCTATTTCATCCGGTTTGCGTTTAGTTGGACCATCATTTGTTTTTCAACAGGACAATGACCCCAAACACACCTCCAGGCTGTGTAAGGGCTATTTGACCAAGGAGGAGAGTGATGGGGTGCTACGCCGGATGACCTGGCCTCCACAGTCACCAGACCTGAACCCAATCGAGATGGTTTGGGGTGAGCTGGACCACAGAGTGAAGGCAAAAGGGCCAACAAGTGCTAAGCATCTCTGGGAACTCCTTCAAGACTGTTGGAAGACCATTTCCGGTGACTACCTCTTGAAGCTCATCAAGAGAATGTCAAGAGTGTGCAAAGAAGTCATCAAAGCAAAAGGTGGCTACTTTGAAGAACCTAGAATATAAGACATATTTTCAGTTGTTTCACACTTTTTTGTTAAGTATATAATTCCACATGTGTTAATTCATAGTTTTGATGCCTTCAGTGTGAATGTACAATTTTCATAGTCATGAAAATACAGAAAAATCTTTAAATTAGAAGGTGTGTCCAAACTTTTGGTCTGTACTGTATATATATATATATATATATATATATATATATATATATATATATATACATATATATATATATATATATATATATATAAACCTTATAAGTTTGGTATCACAGTAATCGTACTACTGACTCTGAATCATTTTGTCAGTTTGTTTTTACAACACAATACACACTGTAAAATGAAGGAACCCAAACCTGGCATTTTTTCTCATTTTTCAACACATTATATGATAAAATGAATGGTGTTGTTCAAAACTACAACACTAAGCGTCAGCACACTGTGATTTGCTGATCTGTAAGATGCGTTCTTTGTGCTGTGAAAATACACAGCTGTGATATCTCACCAAATATTCATAGTGGGAACTTAAAATTATGTTTTTCTGCCATGATTAAGGATGGTTTGGATGTATGAAACATGTTGACCTTTTATTTCTATCTTTGTGGAATTAAGGCTGCATGAACCAGTCACCAACCATTATCTGTATATGTACAAATATTAAGTGCTACTGAGTGCTGTAGGAAAAACTTAGAATAGTGAGGTGATTTGACAGTCCTGCCACAAATAATCTGTTTCTACTGCACACTTAAAATCTCTGATAGTGGGAATGAACCTGATTGCCTGCAGTAGTGCACTCCTGAGAGCTGGTGCAGCAGAGAAAATGTCTTGGACATGAGAGTGGGAGGTCCTGATTATGGAGGATGTTAATCTTAGCTCATTGGAGTGTAGAGATGCAGGACTGTGCAGCAGTGTGGAGAGGTTTGTGGATGAGTGTAATGACTGGTACAGGGTGGATGCACCAGTGTAATTGCTGGACAGAAATATGAGACTGACTGCTGCATTAAGGATAATGAGAAATACATTTAGTGAGAAGAAGAGCAATTAGTGAGTTACAAGTATTTGTGAATTCAAGACAAAAAGGAATCAGAGCAACAGTAACAGATTTTACTTTTTTTTAATTAATAATGGGATGAATAAAATCGTGAACATTGTCAATACAATAAATCAAAGTCAGGAAGATAGCCGAGGTCAGATACCAGGTGATCAGTAAATGACACGTCAGACGAGCAGTATGAATACCGCGGAGCCCGATGACAGAGGCATTACTGAAACTTGTCCAGGTTGACCAGTCAGAAGGCCACAGGTAGATGGTGAAGGTCCTTCTATACAGCTCCAGCAGTGATGATGGATCTGCTGGACTTCAGGGCGCTGGATGCTTAGGTGTCCCGTCTTTTAGATGGTTTTAGGGCAACAGTGACAGCATGCAAATGCGCGAGCAGCCCTGGATAATCCACGCCGGCAGGATGATAAGATCCGGCGGAAGATGGAACCTATGAGAAGAGAAATAAATATAATGTAAGTGATGGGACTCCATATTACATGATAATGCTGTGCAGTCACTGTGGCCGGACGGCAGAGGAATATTATCATACAGAGGTCAGGGGTCATTGTCAGCAATCATACATGTGACAATCCCATCACTGACAGATGACATCTACTCCACATGAATTATTCTCACTGACATCACACAACATGGAGTTGATTCTCACACTTACCTCGTCTCTTTTTCCCATTTTTTCCATTTTCTGAGTTTTGTTGCTCCATACTCAGATTTATTGCCGATTTTCTTTCTTCATGAGATGGAAATTCTGATGAAAAATTAAAAAAAAAATCAGTAACAATATATTCTTATAGGATCTGCTTTGTCATAATATGGATAACATAAGAGACCTATAGTATTGTATAAAACCATGTGGGAATATTTGAGCCTTGAAGTCAACATTCACATTGTTGGTGCTGTAGACATGTACATACCTGGCAATGGGGACGAGGGTGGCAAGATGGTAACAGCATCGTCTGTATTACATACAGGAACAGATACTTTCTGCCTGTTTGAAGAAGAAAAACATGTAAATCTCAAGTAAACTCCGTATAAAAGGGGTTGTCTCACTAGAAGAACACCGACTATAAGGCCTAGTAGGACATATGACTGTCATAGTGGGGAAGGTCTTCTGCTCAAGACTACCTTTTATAAAGAGCTGAGAGGAAAACAACTACCAAGAATGGCCGGCATTTCATACTACATCTCTCCTACAGTGAGGGCAGCACTAAAAGTGCATGACCGGCCACAATTATGGGCTGTTATCTCCAACAATTCCGAAAGCTGAAAGCACAATGACCCATAACCATGGGGCGGTGGATGCTACATTTGATATTATGGTATTTATGTCCTATATTTGGTGTTGTGCACATATATCAGCCTGGAGCTCCCAGTAATGACCCCATAATCTACTCACATTTCTGAGATGTTTGTGTTGGATTCTGGTGTACACTCTGGAGGGGCCTTGGGATCCTCGTTGTTCACCATCCCGTTAGTGGTGGTAGAGTGCTAAATGTGGATAACAATAAGTTATTAAATATACATACTTTTTAATTTTATAGATCCTTTTTTTGTACATATTTTGGATTTATCGATCACATACTTACTTTAGAAAGCCTCTCAGAAGATGATGATGCAAATATTCGGAAGATAAAGTTCTCATCGTCCTCACTTGTGCCCTCCTTATCCTCTGAGATCAGATGGTTGTTTTCATCAGAGTGATCTACAAGACATAGGTAATGAAGGATTGTTAGAGGGTGTCAGTATAACACAGTCGCTATATCTCACTAGGTTAATAGATGATGCAACGTAATATACAGAATACATGAAAAAAAACTCCTGTACAAAATTAGGGAAATAGGGATACAGTACGAACCCATGGTCAACATAGCTGAGATCCATGAAACATGGATAACATAGTAGACCAGAAAAACCATGTGGAAATATTTGAGCCTTGAAGTCAACATTCACATTGTTGGTGCTGTAGACATGTACATACCTGGCAATGGGGACGAGGGTGGCAAGATGGTAACAGCATCGTCTGTATTACATACAGGAACAGATTCTTTCTGCCTGTTTGAAGAAGAAAAACATGTAAATCGTAAGTAAACACAGTATAAAATGGGTTGTCTCACTATAAGAACACTGACTATAAGGCCTAATAGGACATATGACTGTCATAGTGGGGAAGGTTTTCTGCTCAAAACTACCTTCCATGGATCAGAACACAACTACCAAGAATGGCTGGCAAGTAATACTACAGCTCTCCTACAGAGTAGGCAGTGCTAAAAATGCATGACCTGCCACAATTATGGGCTGTTATCTTCTGCATTTTCTGAAGCCAAAAGTACAATGACCGTTAACCATGAAGCGGTGAATGCTGCATTTGATATTCTGATATTTATGTCCTATATTTGGTGTTGTGTACATAGATCAGCCTGGAACTCCCAGTAATGAAGTAATGACCCTTTATAATCTACTCACATTTCTGAGATGTTTGTGTTGGTTTCTGGTGTATACTCTGGAGGGGCATTGGGATCCTCATTGTTCACCATCCTGGTAGCGATGATACAGAGCTAAATACGGATAAAAATAAGATATAAAATATTTTTTTTATGTACTTTTAGAGTTGTTTTACATTTTTTTTACATGTTTTGGATTTATTAATCACATACTTACTTTACAAAGCTTTTCAGAAGATGACGTAAAATTTTGGAAGTCAAGGCTCTCATTGTTCTCACTTGTGCCTTCCTCATCCTTTGAGACCAGATGTTTGTTTATATCAGAATGATCTACAAGAAATAGGTAATGAAGTATTATTAGAGGTTGTCAGTATAACACAGTCACTATTTATCACTAATATTAATGGGAACAGATGATCACATATTAGGGAAGATGAGACAAACAGTCGCTTAGTCTAGATGACGTCTCCTTCTACTTACTGATAAATAAGCTGGTGTCTGCGTCTGAAACAAGCTGAGGAACATACTCCAGCTCCTGGCTCAGAATGTTGTCAAAGTCCAAGTCACTCAGGAATGGATGAACCTTGATCTCAAATGCTCCTCCTAGAAAAAGAAAAACAAAAGTGATGCGGACATAGTCAGGGATGGCTCCATATCTGAACAGTTTATCGTAATCTGAACTAATGACAAAACTGAGCCGACATGAAGGAAATAAACTGAAAGTCTTAGTGTGGAGAACTAGAAATACAGTAGATGAGCTGATAGAGAAATGCTGATCTTCATGGACATGAGCGATATGTCCTTGGTCTAATAAGGGAATATTAATACTAGTATATCTGTTACCTGTCCCAAGTCTACGCACAGGATTTCTTCTGAGCAGCTCAGTGATGAGATTCTGAGCATCCAGGGGTGGAGCGCGATCACAATTCCAAATTAGTTCTCCTGTTACATAGAAAATTACAGAAAATAAAACCTCTTTACTGGACTGTAACATAAAGCAAAGGAAATAACTAAACAAATGTAACCAATCAACGCAATGATCGGATTATTCTACTCACCAATGACAACCCTTTTATAAAGCTCAGTGAGGGAATCAGCATCAAATGGTACACATCCCAGCAGGAATTTATACAGGATGATCCCCAATGACCACCAGTCAACAGGTCTTCCATAGCCTTCTTTCAGGATGATCTCTGGGGCTATGTAACATGGGGTGCCACAGAACTGGAAACCAACAGAACATAGAGATGAGAATCGATGAAACAATTATTATGACAAGTTATCATCGTTAAAACACAATGCAGAAGATAAAATATTAGTGGAAAAGTTCTCTAGAAAGGAAGAACGTAGAGAAGAGACAATAGTGTGATGAGATTTGCAAATAACAAGCTAAGTTCTTGTAGGTGATGCTGACCTCACGGTCCTGGAACTCTCTGGAGATGTCCACTGCTAATTCCTTGTAGGTGTTAGTTTTCGGTATCATTAGACCAAGTTTTGAAATCCCAAAATCGGTAACTTTAATATGTCCAGTAGATGTAATCAGGAGGCTGCAAAAGAGAAGATGGTTTTAGCCTCACAGACTGAATGATAATAAATGACAACTTTCCCCACTTTATTATACTACGGGGGCACTTACTTTTCCGGCTTCAGGTCTCTGTGCACCACACCGTAACTATGCAGGTATTCCACGGCAAGTACCACCTCTGCAAAGTACAAGCGGGCCATGGGGACAGAGAAAGGACCCCTGGTGCTTAGAAGGGTCCCACAGTCTCCACCTATAGAAGAAAGGAAATATGACCAGTGAGGGGTTTATACAGCAGATGACCATGATATACCACGAGCAGATAACCATGATGTATAATGAGCAGTGAGCGGAAACATCCTGGGGAGATCACACAGATAATGGCGTACATAGAAATCACAAGACCCCATATCAAAAGTTGTAATTGCCCCCCACCCTAAAAAATAAAAAAGAAATATATTTATATCCCTGTTGAAGCAGCTTGGTGTTCTCACCAGCAATACAACTTTTATGGCCATTTTAGAGTATGATGCTCCCAAAAATGCCCACACCCACACTCAATGAGTATGGTATCCCCACAGTGAATCCTCCTAAGGAGGCCACCACTTAGAAGGAGGCCAGCCACAACCCCCTACTCGGTGTGATGGCACCCACAGCAACCCTCCCACTCAGGATAATGGTTCCCACAGTCCCTCACACAATATAATGGTCCGCATAACTCCCCAGTCAGTATGATGTCCCCACACAGAATGGGGGCCTCCATACAGAGTGAGGACCCCCACAGCACCCCACTTAATATGATGACCTCCACTCAGCATTCACAGTCCCCCCATATCTAGTCATACGGCCCCCTTTCAGTATTTTGGCCCCTACTAGCCACCTACTCAGTATTTTTGCCCCCACCAGCCCCACCTCCTTGAAGAAGCAAATACCGCTGAAATTGTGATGACAGGTGGAGGGATGCTGCCCACTGCTGAGCGTCGACAGACCCCCTCCGACTGATGAGCCCCATAGCGCCCCTGCACCAAGATCAATGAATTTACGAGCATCTTGGTAATAGATAACCTATAGTAAATGCTCTGTGGGGATGTAACCAACAATGTCCTAATGATATGAGCAGTGATAAGATGAAAGCAGACATGGGCTGAATATAATACAATAGATGTGTCTTACCTCCTACATACTCCATGACCATACACAGGTGAGATCTAGTTGGAAAGGAGCAGAGCATGGAGACCACAAAGGGACAATCAGCAAATGTTAAGATGTCCCTCTCCAGAAAGGCCCATTCCAATCTCTGTGCAGTATTTAGGTTCCGCTTAGCCATTTTCTTCATAGCAAAGGTCTGGTGTGAGTCTTTATGATGCACTAAGTAGACGGCCCTGGAGAGAAGGAGAATCCATCGGTTATAATAAATCCTTATTAATAATCCATATATAGAAATCATTATATGTTTAATACTGGTATCCTGGTAACATTTCTCCTTGCGGAGAGTGACATGTTAAGCTTGTCAAGGTGAGGAGACTTTTAAGCCTCAATGATCCTCTGGGAAATATGCAAATTGTCTCTTCAGAGAGGAAGAGAACTAGAACTCTAGTGCCACCTATAGGAAGTAGTAATCCTAAAAGTCAATATCGACCCTTTAACGAGCCTTATCACATGACATGGAATAATAGCCATAACCAAAATCTCAATTTTCGGACACTATGTTTTGGGGTACAAGCACTCATCAGTGCAAAGTGTGAGATATGGTTTGGCTGGGTAAGAGGCATCTGACCGGGATCCAAGCGGTAACGTTTCTCCTTGCGGAAAAAGCCATGTTAAGCATGTCAAGGTGAGGAGACTTTTAAGCTGCAATGCTCTTCTGGGAAATATGCAAATTGTCTCTTTTCAGAGAGGAAGAGAACTAGCACCCTAGTGCCACCTATGGGAAGTAGCAATCCTATTTCCCAGAGGAGCATTGTGACTTAAAAGTCTCCTCATGTCCGCAAGGAGAAATGTCAACCCCTTGGATACCGGTCAGACACCTCTCACCCAGTCAAACCATATCTCACACTTTGCACTGAAGAGGGGCAGTACCCCAGAACACAGTTCCTGCAAATTGAGATTTTGGTTTTGGCTATTATCCTAAGTCATGTGACAAGGCTTGTTAAAGGGTCGATATTGACTTTTAGGATTGCTACTTCCTATAGGTGGAGTTCTAGTTTGCTTCCTCTCAGAAGAGACAATTTGCATATGTTTAATACTAGAAGTCTGGCCGACACTATAAATCCACATCTAGAAATACATAAAATAGCACTACATAGATCACCTATTGGAGGTCTCCACAATGCCACTTCTGCCGGAGCCATCACCCAGGTCACATTATAGATACGAGAATCTACTGAAATTCTCTTTGGGCAGATTCGCTATAACTGACCAAATACAATTTAGTGCAAATAAAATTGGTCCAAAATGAATGTGCTCCAGTGCTCTCTTCTGCTGCTGAGGCCAGTGATTGGGCCCACATGGTCATGGTGGAGGGTGTAGATGTCATTGACGTCAATATGGTGTCACCCTTCATGTGACCATGTGTAGCCAACTTCTCTGATCAGCTTCATAATGGAGCCCCCCCCATCAAAACAAAGATCAGAGTGGAGAGCAGAAAAGCTCAGGTGGAGGAGGCAGCATAAGAACAGATGAGAGTCTAGCACAGGCGAATGTAATAATATTATATTATTATATATTATATTATATGTAATTATATTATTTAAATCGCTTTCCTTACAGTTTGATTTGCTACAGATCACATAATTTCCCTATGATAACACTGAATGGCAGAGTGCAGGGGCAGAAGCATTGTCATAGGGAACCCTGAGAAATGTGGATTATGGCAACAGAAATCTCACCCAAAATTTCCACTGCTGATGAGTTTGGAAGTTTCATAGTCGGTCATATGCGGCTTTCTCGCCGGAACCAATGAATCCATCACGCTCTATAAAAGAATAAGAAATAATACTGATTTATTGAAGATGCAGGAAAAAAGTTACAGATGCAAAAACTTCTCCCCCCATATTATGTCCCAGATGATTTACACTGATATGATGTTGGGAGGATACAAACCGGACGCTGGGCAGACCTGGCTCTAGCACCCTGCACACCCAGGCAAGTGCCGGGGCCCTGAGTAGGCGGGCCTTGCTCCCCCCCCCCTCAATGCTTGCCCAGGACCACGGCCGGCACAATACTTACCTCTCCACAGCTGGTGAGCAGTGAGGTGAGCATTTGATTTTTTTTTTTATGTATGGAGGTATGGGGCATTATATGGGGGGAGAAGTGACATCCTGCATGGGGCATTATATGGGGGGGAGGTAGGGACATCCTGCGTGGGGTATTATATGGGGGGGAGAAGTGACATCCTGCAATGGGCATTATATGGGGGGGAGTGACATCCTGCATGGGGCATTATATGGGGTGAGAGGTGACATCCTACATGAGGCATTATATGGGGGGGACATCCTGCATGGGGCATTATATAGGGGGGTGACATCCTGCATGGGGTATTATATGAGGGGGAGAAGTGACATCCTGCATGGGTCATTATATGGGGGGGGGAGTGACATCCAGCATAGGGCTTTATATGGGGTGAGAGGTGACATTCTGCATGGGGCATTATATGGGGGTGACATCCTGCATGGGGCATTATATGGGGGGAGTGACATCCTGCATGGGGTATTATATGGGGGGAGAAGTGACATCCTGCATGGGGCATTATATGGGGTGAGAGGTGACATCCTGCATGGGCCAATATATGGGGTGAGAGGTGACATCCTACATGGGGCATTATATGGGGGGGTGACATCCTGCATGGGGCATTATATGGGGGGTGACATCCTGTATGGGTCATTATGTGAGGTGGGACATCCTGCATGGAGCATTATGTGGGGGGGGACATCCTGCATGGGAAATTATATGGGGGGTGACATCCTGCATGGGGCATTATGTGGGGGGGATATCCTGCATGGGGCATTATGTGTGGGGGACATCCTGCATGGGGCATTATGTGGGGTGGGACATCCTGCATGGGGCATTATGTGGAGGGGACATCCTGCATGGGGAATTATATGGGGGGTGACATCCTGCATGGGCCATTATGTGGGGGGGCACAGCCTGCATGGGGCATTATGTGGGGGGCACAGCCTGCATGGGGCATTATGTGGGAGGGACATTCTGCATGGGGAATTATATGGGGGGTGACATCCTGCATGGGCCATTATGTGGGAGGGGGACATCCTGCAAGGGGCATTATGTGGGGGGGGCACAGCCTGCATGGGGCATTATGTGGGGGGTCAAAGCCTGCATGGGGCATTATGTGAGGGTCACAGCCTGCATGAAGCATTATGTGGGGGGTCAAAGCCTGCATGGGGCATTATGTGGGGGGCACAGCCTGCATGGGGCATTATGTGTGGGGTCACAGCCTGCATGGGGCATTATATGGGGGCACAGCCTGCGTGGAGCATTTTATGGGGTCCATTATTCTATATGGAGCAATATATGGAGCTCATAATACGGTATAGAGGACTATGTGGTGCCATTATACTGTGTGGAGGACATTACTGTCCGGTCTGCACTGTGAGCTGTGAGGATTCGCCGCTTTCTGAGTTATTGTGGAATTTACAATAGATATCGCTCATGTAATGTAAGAAGTGAAATCTTCGGCCTTGTACTATATATATATATATATATATATATATATATATATATATATATATATATATATTATCTGCGGTATCTGTGCATCATGAATCGTGGTATGTGTTAAAGGGGCCACTGAGACTCTTTCGCCCAGGGCCCACGAAATCCTGGAGCCGCCCTGCAACGGTCATCATACATTACTATAACATTCTGGATAATGTGGGAGATCACACAGAGGAGGACTTACAGGTAATCTGTCACCAGGTGTTTGCTATGTATTCTGAAAGCACCATGATGTAGGGGCAGAGACCCTGATTCCAGTGATGTGTTACTTACTAGGCTGTGTGTGGCTGTTTCAATAAAATCAGTAGATTATCACTAGAAGACTATCTGTCTAGCCAGGTAGTCCTATTGCTCTGTACCCCTGCCTCCACCACTGATTAGCAGCTTTCTGCCTATGCACAGTGTACACAGAAAGCTGCCAATCAATGGTGTGGGCGGGGTTATACAAGACTCAGCATTCAGAGCTCTGCAGCAGAAATAAATAGTGATTTTATCACAACTACTCCACCGAGTAAAGTAATCAACACATGGAATCAGGGTCTCTGTCCCTGCATCATGCTTCTCTCAGACCAAATAGCATAAACCTGGTGACAGATTCCCTGTAATTCAAATGTAATTAACACCATAGGGTCATCTACACTTAGAATAGAGACGTCCCATGGTTGTATGGGGGATAATACTGGACGAGTCATTCACACCCCATGATCTGATGATACACACGCATCCCCCTCTATGATACTTACGGATTCTTGGATCTCCGGGATCTCACTAATTCCATTGTTAGGATTCGACAGCTCAGTTGTTTCTAAAATAATGATGAAGAAATGAAATGTATTAGAGGATATTATTCCTACATAGATAATACAGCAATATAACGGAGAAATGACAAGATGTCTGCAAATGGGATTAATACTCGTTATATGGGGATTCTAAATATGAGAATATACGGGGAATCCATAGATAAATGTAATGTAAATGATGGAGGAACCCCTTCATAAATAACAAAAGACTGACCATCACTTCCGAAAAGAAAATGGGTGTGAACAGGTGCATACTAAGAGTAGCCATCCAAATATATAACTAACAAAGTTGCACTCTGTAACGCTATAGCATGTAAACATGAAATAAATGAAATTTGAATTGCATTACTGCTGTAGAAAATAGGATAAAAGGAAGATACTTAGCACATAATTTGGCCAATTCATGCATGGCCAGCAGCCACGGCAAGGCGACCTTCTTTTTCTGGGTGCATGCCAAGTAGCCACGGCAAGGTGACCCTTTTTTTTGCTGGGTGCATGCCCAGCAGTCACGGCAAGACGACCTTCTTTTGCTGGGTGCATGCCTAGCAGTCACGGCAAGGCGACCTTTTTTGCTGGGAACCTATCTCCACACATCAGCCCGGGGTGGTTTTAATTACAACAGGATCCTACCTACCCATATAAATGTAGGCTTCAGCCTAGGAGAGGATTCACATTAGGAGAGGATTCCAACAAAAAGATCGCCTTGTCATTGGCTGCTGGGCATTCATGAATTGGCCAAATTATGTGCTCAGTATCTTAGTTTTTTCCCATTTTCTAGAGCAGTAATGCAATTTAAATTTAATTTATTTCATGTTACTTGCTATAGCACTGCAGAATGGACCCTCCATCACATGAATGAGGAAGCCCCCACCCACGCTGCACATACGAGTGATGGTAAGAGAGCTGAAACATAGGAGAGATTTGCAAATTAGCCTGGAAGTGCACTGGGGGCGTGTCACTGCACTTGGATTTCTTCTTTCACGCCCCCAGTGCACTTCCATTCTGATTTGTATATGGTGTCTACTTTACATTTCTCCTGACTAGCACATTGGATTTCTACAAACAATTATTATTAGGGGACAATGGCCTATACCGTCACACCACTACTTCTATATGTAACAATGTGCTGCCAGGTTCCCATTACACAGAGTAGAGAGTAAATCTAACATTATCCTCCGTCCTCTGTAATATCTGGACATTCCTTGTAGAAGGTCGGGTGATCGCTCACCTGTAATCAGATCGCTGTTCAGCTCCGGCTGACTCCTATTAGGGTCAGGGATTTTCGGGCTCACATTTTGCCCATATTTGGCGTCGCCTCCTGTTGTTTCCTGATAGATATAATATATATAATTAATATGTGGAAGATTTTACTAAATCACCAAATACATAAATCATGAAGGACTAAACCAACATTTACAGATGCACCAATTGTAACGATACAAATCCCGCGCCATCTTCAGACCTTTTCTCAGAAAGTCTCCTCAGATACGGTGGATTAAGATACGTCTATTAATATTGATCCTTACCGGGCGTTCCAATGAGCGTTCTAGTATAGACAGGACTTTTTCGGCCAGTTCTTTAAAGACAGCCAAATCTTCAGTCTGAGATCTTTCTTCAGCCTATAAAGAAGGAAAAATGGAAAAGAGAATTTTCAGATGAAAGCGGTCAGAATGGAGGCGGAAATTGTATGTGACATCGGTTCTCTGTCTGCAGATACAATGACTACATACTGTATTTGGGGACTCGTTGTGTTTTACCGTATTTTATGGACTATAAGATCCTTTTTTTTCCAAAATTTTTGACCTCCCTTCTAACACTCTCGCACCCCTCCAATCTATCCTAAACTCTGCTGTCTGACTAATCCACCTGTCCCCCCGCTATTCCCTGGCTTTTCCCCTCGCTCCGCCAATCCCTTCACTGGCTCCACATTACCCAGAGACTCCAGTTCAAGACCCTAACCTTGGCATGCAAAGCCACCCACAACCTGTCTCCTCCATATATCTGTGACCTAGTCTCCCGGTACTTACCTGCACGCAACCTCCGATCCTCACAAGATCTTCTTCTCTACTCCCCTCTTATCTCCTCTTCCCACAATCGCATACAAGATTTCTCCCGTGCATCCCCCCTACTCTGGAGCTCTCCACCCCAGCATATCAGACAGATTATTAATAATAATAATTGTCTGAATGTAGCTTACCAGGGGGGTGGCTGTGGTGGAGTGAGGTCACAGGAGGTGGGGTCACTGCTGCAGGAAGCCGGCAGTAGAAATGGGGCGCTCCTGCGGGCCAGCGGGGTGTCCAGGACGTGCGAGGCTGCGGGCCCTGGGCTTCAAGGAAATGTTAGCGGTGATTTAGGAGGGGAGTCCCCGCTCTGCCCATTGATTTTCTGGCGGTGGGCTTCAGGCAAATGGCCGCTGGAGGCAGTGCATGTGCAGATTTAGATCTCGGCTCAATGACGAGCTGAGATCTCAATTTGTGTATTGGCCATCTCCAGCAGCCTACTTCTTGAAGCCCACTGCAGAGAAATCAATAAGCAGAGCAGGGCCTCCCCTCCTGAATTACCGCTAACATTTCCTTGAAGCCCAGGGCCCGCAGCCTCGCACCTTCTGGACACCCCGCTCCTCCCAGCTTGGGGCCCACAGCAGCGCCCCACTCCTACTGCCGACTTCCTGCAGCAGCGACTCTGCCTCCTGTGACCTCGCTCCACTGCCACCACCCCCCTCAGTAAGAAACCGAAAATTCGGACTATAAGACAGGACTATAAGACAGACCCCCATTTTATTATAATAAATGTTTTTCCTATTTACCTCCCAAAAATTTTTGGTACGTCTTATGGTCTGCAAAATACGATATATTAGAAGAAAAAGCTTCTATCCCTCCATTATTATCTATTAATATTGAGATGTTCTGTGCAGAGTGTCCGCCACTTACCTGGTGTAGTAATGTCCTGATGTTCTGAAGTAAATCCGTCAGATAGTCTGACGTTAGACGACGTTGTCGGTGTTTGGTCACGCAATCCTTTACTAGCTCCATCACCAGCCGGTGAGTGAAGCTGAGGACGCCATCGGGTGGTAGAAGCACACTGTTAGGACGATTGATCATAAGGATCAACAATAGTGCTTTTACCTGAGAAATGTCCAAAACAATTCCAGCCATAGTGAAAAACTGCAAGTGCTATCAGTCACTATAGAGCCAAGAAAGGCACGGGTGAGCCTATGTGCATTGTATATATAGCGACTGTGAGCAGTGATGTCACCATCACCTGTGATGTCATCACGGAATCTTGTGATAGAATCTTCACGGAGCAGCTCTGCGCAAATAGAATGCGGCCTGGTAATATATAAAGTGAAAACACCATACAATTAACTACCCATGTTATCATGGCCGTTCTATTTTATATCCAATTAGAACACAACCAGGATAAAGGTGTGTTCACAAGTTGGATTTTGGCAGCATTTTTTTTCTACCTCAAAAATCAAAGGAGGCAGGAAAAACGCTGCTTAAAATTCAGGTGTTTTTACTTGTGTTTATTTTTCCATTCATTTGAATGGGTGAAAAATGCTGCAAAACCTCTGAAAGACTTGACAAGCTGCAGATTTAAAAAAAATGCAAAAAAACAGCATGTGAATGAGATTTCAGAAATGTCATTCACTAAGATGGTGCTGTAAAACACAGCATTTTTGCTGCAGAAGAAAAAACAGTGAATACACCCTAAAGATATCCTCAGTCATATTATGGGAAATATTGTATATTTCGCATTTATTATCTCACGTGTTTTTCTTCACCATAGAACTTTTAAGGCTGTGTGCCCACTATGCGTTTCTTAGGCGTTTCTGCAGCGTAACTTCCGCCGCGGAAACACTTAAAAAACGCTTGGTGATAGGTCTGCAATGGTTCCCAATGATAATCCGCATGTGCTGTGCACATGCTGCAGAGATTTCCGCTGCGGATTATCATTGCGGAAAAATCCGCAGCACGTCCTTTAATTTTGCAGAGTCGCTGCGATTTAGCCGCCATTGACTTGCATTGGAACGCATAACATCCGAATGACTAAAAATACACATGTGGATACTATACGACTCAATGCATGGATGGTACCCGGGTCAGGAGATGAAGAGACTCTCCTCCAGACCCGGGTACCATAGTACCTGTAGTTAAAATAGAATTAAAATAAAAAATAAACATATACTTACCTTCTGATGGCCCCTGTCTGCTCCCGGCGGTGCTGCTGGCTCTTCGGCTGCTCGCGGTGGTAAAATGACCTTCCATGATGCCATTTAGTCATGTGACAGGTCACGCGACCGCTGACATCGGCGGTCGTGTGACCTGTCACATGACTAAATGACGTCATGGAAGGTCCTTTTACAGCACCGTGATCCGCCGAAGACACCGGACGCACCGGAGAAGAAGATCGAGGACCATCGGAAGATGAGTATAATGTTTTTTTTTTATTTTTCACCATTATTATTCTTTTTTTTTATTATTGATGCTGCATTTGCAGCATTGTAACTTGGTCACACTATATAAATCCATGCCGGTTGCATGGAATTATATAGTGTGACCAAGTTGTCAAGCACTTTTCCAAGTGATGCTAAAATCACTTGGCAAAGCGCTTGACAATCCAGGGAGATGCAGAAACGCTTAGGAAAAATCCGCAGCATTTCTGCATCGTGGTCATATATCCTAACTCATTGGCGAACTGTTATACAAGGCTATATTCACACTAGACGTTTTTTTAGCGGGCTTTTTTATGCAAATTATCAGCTGCGTTTTACAGTACCAACAAAGTCTATGAGATTTCCGAAATCTCATGCACAAAGCTTGCTTATTTGTCCTCAGTATTTTGTGCTTTCCATGGCTTTTTGCAATAGAGTATGTCACTTGTTTCAGCGTTTTTCACCCATTAAAAAAAAGGGTGGTGGAAAAAAATGCTGAAAAAAAGCCTAGTGTGAACATTTTGCTGCGTTTTTAGTGAAAAAAGCAAGTATGTGACACACATTTACTTTTGTGATTTTCCCAAGTTTAAACCATCTTGTCTTGGTCACCTGATATAGCAGCTTGGATTATTACAGTTTAATTAAATTAGTGATGCCTACAAAGTAAACATTGGTTGAGCTAGGTGTGAGATTGAACAACACGTGTGGCCCAGGGAGGTGTGAAAATGAACAATGCCTGAGCAACTCAATGGCAAACCATAATGTGAAAGTAAATAGTGTCCTACAAATTCAATGCACTGCCAGGGTCTTAGATAAACTATTCCAGACCAATTCACCCCCCCCTATTACATTTGTAATGTGTACTTTTTCATGAACATATGTCTTGCAATGGTGACCTGTTTTCATGTGTCTATGGTGGAAGCAAAGCTGAACTTTGGGATCCTGAAAAACGCACCAAAAATGCACCAAGAACCACTGCAAAAAAACACACCAAAACCTGCGTTTTTGACGCTACTTCTTTCCTGCCAAGAGATTATGTTTTGCTGCAGAAAAAAAACACCTAGTGTGAATATAGCCTAAGACTTACTCTGCCAGCATTAATAGTCAATATTCTGTATACAAATAGGACTCCAATCCATGTATTCAGTTTATCATAAACAAGCCTGAGTTAATCTGCCAAATACACATAGTATGCTTTCTCATAGGTGAAATATAAATCCTGTTAAAGGTCCAAGTTGCAGCAGTTAAGTAGAACAAAACAGACCTCTTCATTCTTTGTAGGTGGAAAAACTTTCGAAATTTTCAGTGTATCAAGTACTTATACTCCTGACTGTATATAGTATAATTGCCGCACTGCTACATACAGGTGCTTCTCAGAAAATTAGAATATCATCAAAAAGTGAATTTATTTCAGTTCTTCAATCCTAAAAAATGAAACTCATATATTATACAGAGTCATTACAAACAGAGTGATCTGTTTTAAGTGTTTATTTCTGCTAATGTTGATGATTATGGCTTACAGCCAATGAAAACACAAAAGTCATTATCTCAGTAAATTAGAATTAACAAGAAACACCTGCAAAGGCTTCCTAAGCATTTAAAAAGGTCCCTTAGTCAGTTTCAGTAGGCTCCACAATCATGGGCAAGACTGCTGACTTGACAGATGTCCAGAAGGCAGTCATTGACACACTCCTCAAGGAGGGTAAGCCACAAAAGGTCATTGCTAAAGAAGCAGCTGTTCACAGAGTGCTGTATCTGAGCATATTAATGGACTTGGAAGGAAAAAGTGTGGTAGAAAAAGGTGCACAAGCAACTGGGATAACCGCAGCCTTGAAAGGATTGCTAAGAAAAGGCCATTCAAAAATTTGGGGGAGATTCACAAGGAGTGGACTGCTGCTGGAGTCACTGCTTCAAGAGCCACCACACACAGACGTATCCAGGACATGGGCTACAAGTGTCGCATTGCTTGTGTCAAGCCCCTCATGACCAATAGACAACGCCAGAAGCGTCTTACCTGGGCCAAAGAGAAAAAGACCTGGACTGATGCTCAGTGGCCCAAGGTGTTGTTTTCAGATGAAAAGTAAATTTTGCATTTCATTTGGAAATCAAGGTCCCAGAGTCTGGAGGAAGAGTGGAGAGGCCACAATCCAAGCTGCTGGAGGTCTAGTGTGAAGTCTCCACAATCAGTGATGGTTTGGGGAGCTATGTCATCTGCTGGTGGAGGTCCACTGTGTTTTATCAAGACCAAAGTCAGCGCAGCCGTCTACCAGGACATTTTACAGCACTTCATGCTTCCCTCTGCCCACAAGCTTTATGGAGATGGAAATGTCATTCTCCAGCAGGACTTGGCCCCTGTCCACACTGCCAAAAGTACCAATACCTGGTTTACACACAACAGTATCACTGTGCTTGATTGGCAGCAAACTCGCCTGACCTTTACCCCATAGAGAATCTATTATAGAGAATCTATGGGGTATTGTCAAGAGGAAGATGAGACCCCAGACCCCACAATACAGATGAGCTGAAGGCTGCTATCAAAGCCACCTGGGCTTCCATAACACCTCAGCAGTGCCACAGGCTGATCCCTCCATGCCACATTGCCGCATTGATGCAGTAATTGATGCACAAGGAGCCCGAACAACTATTGAGGGCATTTACTAAACATACATTTCAGTAGGCCACCTTTTCGGATTTTAAAAACATTTTTCAAGCTGTTGTTATGAAGTATTCTAATTTACTGAGATAATGACGTTTGTGTTTTCATTGGCTGTAAGCTATAATCATCAACATTAACAGAAATAAACACTTAAAATAGATCCCTCTGTGTGTAATGACTCTATATAATAGATCCCTCTGTGTGTAATGACTCTATATAATAGATCCCTCTGTGTGTAATGACTCTATATAATAGATCCCTCTGTGTGTAATGACTCTATATAATAGATCCCTCTGTGTGTAATGACTCTATATAATAGATCCCTCTGTGTGTAATGACTGTATATAATAGATCCCTCTGTGTGTAATGACTCTATATAATAGATCACTCTGTGTGTAATGACTCTGTATAATAGATCCCTCTTTGTGTAATGACTCTATATAATAGATCCCTCTGTGTGTAATTACTCTATATAATAGATCCCTCTGTGTAATGACTCTATATAATAGATCCCTCTGTGTGTAATGACTCTATATAATAGATCCCTCTGTGTAATGACTCTATATAATAGATCACTCTGTGTGTAATGACTCTATATAATAGATCCCTCTGTGTAATGACTCTATATAATAGATCCCTCTGTGTGTAATGACTCTATATAATAGATCCCTCTGTGTAATGACTCTATATAATAGATCACTCTGTGTGTAATGACTCTATATAATAGATCCCTCTGTGTGTAATGAGTCTATATAATAGATCCCTCTGTGTGTAATGACTCTATATAATAGATCCCTCTGTGTGTAATGACTCTATATAATAGATCCCTCTGTGTAATGACTCTATATAATAGATCACTCTGTGTGTAATGACTCTATATAATAGATCCCTCTGTGTAATGACTCTATATAATAGATCACTCTGTGTGTAATGACTCTATATAATATAGGAGTTTCACTTTTTGCATTGAAGAAATGAAATAAACTAACTTTTGATGATATTCTAATTTTGTGAGAAGCACCTGTATATAGTATGAAGCCCCACTGCCCCATATCTGTATGTATAATTTGATGCACATGACTCGCCCCCTGGGCCGTGGGGTACACGGAACCGGGCCTTCTAGTGTACGGTGCTGATGGGGGTAGTAGTGGTAACCCGATCCCGTGGCTCAGGGTGGTCAGACCAAATGGTGGCAGTCTATTTATCAGTGTTTTGAATGTCCGACTACGCCACCCGTGGATTGCGGTCAGGGATAACCGCCGCTGCGAGGCAGACTGCTGAGGCTGGTGTTGGTGTGCAGCACAGGTGTAGGATAACTCGCCACGGGAAGAGTGTAGCCTCAGGGCAGTGTAGGTGGATGTTGGGGGTGATAGTGCAGGCCGCAATAGTAAGAGTTCAGAGTCCGCTTCAAACAGTTCAGGGTCTTTATTGTAGATATTATTAATGACCCAACAGTACCGGTTAGGAATGGGCCTGGGTGTCTGAGAGCATTCGGGCGAGCCCCACTGGTCAGGGTGAGTGTGTAGGCCTACCGTTCTCTCTATGCTCTTTCTGACTATCCCCCTTTTCGTGGTGTAATAGCCCACGTCCCTGAACTGGCCGTGTACTTCTCGCCTGTATGGCATGCGACTAGGGCCTTGGGTACCTGTTGCTTGCTCCTCGCTGTACTGGTCCCTCTGTGTGGCGGAGCCTCCAGGATTCTTAGGCCAAGGGACCTGAAATCCCTCGCAGGTTGGTTCTCTGCTGCTGGGCTTGTAACCCTGACAGCCCCGGACCCCAATGCCCGGTAGATTGGTTCTCTTCCAGGACCGGCTCTCGTCGCCTCTGTCCCTGGCTTGCAGTTTCTCCTCTGCCTCACGGACTCCTCAGCTACAGCTGAACTGTCCCTCCTTCTCTGGGACTAGTCTCACTCCTGAGCTAGGTCTTCCAGTTCTCTCTAACCCTGCCCCCAGTTCCAGCTTTTATAGGGGCAGCCAGCTCCCCCTGCTGGCCTGGGACAGGAGGTGCTGTATGCTAATTGTCCCTAACCAGTGGACCTCCCTCCTGCTCTCAGACACAGATTATTGTTTGTGGCATCCAGGCCTGGGGTGACACATTCTCCCCTAGTAAAATTTAGTACTTCGGACTAAACAGGAACCACAAATACAGGGTATAAATGACAACATAACATATACACAAGTATATTTTGTCCTTGAGGTCACAGCGCTTCCGTGACCGGGTGTCCATGTCACCCAACAAGGTGAAGTTTTCCACAGTGTGGGGACCTGTTTCCATAAACCCCAAGTTCCTGGCCTTGGGCGTGGCGACAAGGCTGAGCTCTCTACTTTGGGCCACAAGGAGGCCACACCGGACAGATTTTTCTTCCGTGGCCATCTTCGAAAGAGGGCACCAAGTGCAACTATCTACAAGACAGTTCCGGTTATTCAGCGTCCATAACCTGTTAGTCCATGAACTAGAAAGACTGGAAAAACATAATTAGCAACCAGGCAACAAACATAAAACATTTACAATATACAGCATTTAGATCTTCCAGCGAGCTGGTATTTGCCCCCTAGTGCTCCGGGTTGACCTGCGTAACCCACTGTCTGGTGGTGGTCTAACCTGACTTTCCCCACTAGCATTCAGGGTACAGCTTCTAGCTGGGTTTACAGGCAGTGCAGGCAGCTATCTGCGGGTCCTTTGGCTTACCGCAGGTATGGCAGGCTCACTGTCAGCAGAGGGTTGACTCTCTTGGGCTGCTGGCATGGGTTCTTCTGCCTCTAGGGCTGCTTGGTCTTCTAATTCCTCCTGCTCTCCTGTAGGTTCCTGCTGGGTTGGTTGAAGGAAGTGTAGGACGGGTACCACTATTGCATCATTTATCCGAGTCCAGGACCGGGGGAACTCTCCAAGAACTGTGCTGATCATTTCTTTCTTGTCTTCTGCGGGTTCAAGGTCATCTTGATCTTCTCCTGCACTCTG
This sequence comes from Phyllobates terribilis, assembly GCF_046119375.1. Classification (NCBI taxonomy): domain Eukaryota; kingdom Metazoa; phylum Chordata; class Amphibia; order Anura; family Dendrobatidae; genus Phyllobates; species Phyllobates terribilis. The sequence goes on from NW_027362959.1 coordinate 2,678,454, forward strand.
TAGTTGCTTGGGGCACCTTTTTAGGTGGTCTCTGGAGACGGTGCTAGTGGTTTCTCCTCCATCCTTGGTAATTACACATACCTTCGGGTTGTTGTGGTTGGACTGCAGTACTGTGTACGGGTCGCTCTCCCACTGGTCATCTAGCTTGTGAAGCCTTCTCTTCCGCTTCAGGACCTGCTCACCAGGTTCCAGGGGACCAGCAGGGGCGTGTTGGTTGAAGAGCCTCTCTTGCTTTTCTCTCGCTTGAGCCAGACTCCTCTCCACACTCTCCTGTACCTTCTTGTACTGTAGCCGCCGTTCCGTATCCCAGTCCGCGTCTGGGGAGGTGTCCTCGGGGGTCAGGACTCCCATCTCCAGGTCTATCGGCAGCTTACCTGGTCTTGCCCTCATCAGGTAAGCCGGGGTGCAATTTGTAGCATTCACCAGGATATGGTTGTATAAGTCTATCAGGTCTGGCAGCTTCTCCGGCCACAGGCTGCGTTCTTCCAGGGGCAACGTTTTGAGGAGATCAATGACGATATTATTCATTTTCTCACATAGCCCGTTGGTTTGTGGGTGGTAAGACGTTGTCCGAATCTTCTTACAGCCGTAGAGGTTGCAGAACTCCTGGAAGATTTCAGCCTCAAACCCTGAACCTTGATCTGTCAAGACCTGTTCCGGATACCCGTGTGGACGGCAGAAGTGTTGTTGGAAGGCTCTGGCCGCTGTTTGGGCTGTCAAGTCTTTAACAGGAACCACCACCAGGAACCGGGAATAGTGGTCCACTATTGTCAGGGCATAGACGTAGCCCAACCGGCTTGGAGCCAGTTTCACATGGTCCAGAGCTACCAGCTCAAGAGGCTGCCTGGTGATGATGGGCATCAAGGGCATCTTCTGGCTGGTACCGTCCTTCCTTCTGAGGTTACATGGGCCGCAGTCCCTGCACCACTTCTCTATGGCCCCTCTCATTCCAACCCAGTAGAACCGCTCTCTCAGTAGGAACTCCAGTTTCTTCCACCCGAAGTGTCCCGCTCTGTCATGGTAGGCCTCCAGGACCATTGCTGCATCTCGTCTCGGGACCACTACCTGCCAGGTCAGCTCGTGCGTCCGGTGGTTGACAAGCCTTCTGCACAGCTTACCTTCGTAGAGGAATAGCCTGCTTTTCTCCTTCCATAACTGCTTGGCTTCCTCTGGAGCGTCCGAGCCAGGGCTAGCGTCTGCCTGGGTCAACAGGTCTTTCACCAGGCGAATTGCAGGGTCACTATCTTGCATTTCAGCCCAGCCGTGGTGAGGTAAGGGATTGAACATGACAGTGGTCAAGTCTTTGTCTCTTACACGGTGGGAGTACTGAATGGCCCCGTACCGGTGGAATGCAGGGAGCTCTATTTCCTCCAACTCGTCTGGATCTTCTCCCTCATCAGGCAAGTGGGGAATTCTCGATAGGGCATCTGCATTGGCATTGTCTCGGCCTGCCCGGTACTTGATGGTGAAGTCATAGTTTGCTAGCCGGGCCATCCACCGCTGCTCTAGGGCACCAAGTCTCGCATTGTCCAGATGTGTCTACGGATTGTTGTCCGTGTACACAGTGAACTTCACAGAGGCCAGGTAATGCTTGAAACGTTCTGTTACGTCCCACACCACTGCCAAGGACTCCAGCTTAAAGGAGCTGTAATTCTCCGGGTTTCTCTCGGTGGGCCTCAGCTTCCGGCTGGCGTACGCGATCACCCTTTCTCTGCCCTGTTGGTTCTGTGACAGTACGGCTCCCAGCCCCACATTACTGGCGTCTGTGTGGAGGATAAAAGGCTGGCCATAATCAGGGTAGGCCAGGATCTCATCCCCCGTGAGGGCCATCTTCAGCTGGCGGAAGGACTCCTCTTCCGGCTTGTCTCACTTGAAGGGTGGCTTTTGGCTTCTGGTCTTAGATTGTCCTATAAGGAGGTCCTGCATAGGGGCTGCCATCTTGGTGAACCTGGGGATGAACCTTTGGTAGTAGCCTACCAACCCGAGGAACTGCCTCACTTCTTTTATGTTAGAGGGGCTTGGCCAGTTCTTTATTGCCGTGATTTTGTCAGGGTCGGGGGCTACTCCTTCTGCACTCACCACATGTCCCAGGTACTGTACCTTCGGCTTTAACAGATGGCACTTGGAGGGTTTCACTTTCATGCCAAAGCCTGCCAGGGCATCGAACACCTCGGCCAGGTGCTTTAGATGGTCCTCGTAAGTCTTCGAATAGACAATCACGTCGTCCAGGTAAAGTAGGACCGTCTCAAAGTTTCGGTGCCCTAGACAGCATTCCATCAGCCTCTGGAAGGTCCCGGGTGCGTTGCAGAGCCCGAACGGCATATAGTTGAATTCACTTAATCCCATCGGGGTGGTGAAGGCGGTCTTCTCCTTATCAGCCTCTGCCACAGGAACCTGCCAGTAGCCACTAGTAAGGTCCAAAGTAGAGAAGAAATTAGCTGATTTTAGTGCGACCAAAGACTCCTCTATTCTAGGCAACGGGTATGCGTCTTTATGGGTGATACGATTGACTTCTCTATAGTCCACGCACATTCTCATAGTACAGTCTTTCTTTTTAACCAGAACCAAGGGGGCTGCCCAGGGGCTACAACTGTCTCTAATGACCCCGGCTTCCTTCATTTCTCTCAGCATGCCCTTTGCGTTCTGATAGTGTGCGGGGTGGTACAGATCTGTATCTTTCTTTTATTGGTGGGTGGCTCCCCATGGGGATGTGGTGTTCTACCCCTTTCACTCTGCCGAAGTCTAGCGGGTGCTTACTAAAGATTCTCTCGTACTCTTGAACCACCCGGTAGACTCCTTGTTTTTGGTGCAAGGGAGTGGAGTCAGCACCCACGTGGAGTTTCTGGCACCAGTCCTCCTTGGGTTTCTGGGAACCATTACCCTCTGCTTGGGGAGATGGAGGCAAGGGTTCCATGGCCCTGACAGCATTGTGTTCAACAGTATACAATTTGGCTAGTGTAGCGTACCAAGGCAAGTGTACTTCCCTTTCCCCAATGTTTAAGATCCAGACGGGCACCCTTCCATGGCGGACATCGACCACCCCCTGGGCTGTCAAAATGGTGGGCCTGCTGTCTGAGTACACGGGTTCTACCATGGCTTGGTAGTCTCTCCCTCTTAACCCGATTGCATTCCGACACCAGATCATTTCACTTTTGGGGGGCATGGCAATGGGGAACGGGTCGCTCATCCATTCCTCACGCTACCGATCTCACCACCAGACAGTTCTACCTGTTGCCATCTCATCAGGGCTCTTATCTCCTTCTGGAGGACCCTCTGCTGGCTGGAGCTCACATTCATCGCCACCTGCTGCAAAATTACAATTGCTTCTGAAAGACAATTTTCAATCACATTAGTACCCAAGGTTATTTTAGGGTGACTTTCTCGACGGTCAATGTCCACAATGATCACTCCCTGTGCCGGCAGTTCAACTTTACCAATCTTAATGGTCATCTCTCTGAACCCCACCTGCGGCACGGGTTGACCATTGCTGGCGATGATGCTCAAGTCATCATCTGGATAACGAGTTATATCAGTGTCACTCCAGTACTGCTTGAAAAGTACATATTGGATGGTAGTCACTTGGGACCCGGTGTCCAGCAGTGCACTCATGGGGATACCGTCCAGCACTACGGGTAAAACCGGGCGTTCCCCTACCTACTTACCACGCCAATTAGATGGGCCTGATGACCTTATACCTGGGGGTTGGCCCTTTGCCCCAGGTCGGACCCATTTAAAGTACAGTACCTGGCTACGTGTCCCGGCTGGCTGCAACGGCGGCAAATCGGCTGTCCATCCTCAGTGTAATGATCGGCGGGCCTCCCTCTGAACGACGGGATCCTCCTCCGTCGACGCCACGGGACATCCTCCGGACTGGAAGCCAGCTTGATTGGTCCTGACGGGTCCATCTGTAACGACTGTACGGTCCTGGACAATGCAGCAACACTCTTTGTTAGTTCTTGGACCTGATGGTGCAGGTTTGCAGGCGGGGATGGATTTAGGGCCTGCGCATCAGCCCCCACAAGGTCTGCGGGATAGGGTGCCGCCCCCTGGTGGTAAGGGATGGCAGGGCGCCGGGAAGCTACAGCGCCACCCGGTGCAGGTTCTCGGAGCACCCGGATGGCCCTATCGTTGAACTGTGCAAAAGTCAAATCGGGGTTCTGTAGGGCCATGAGGCGCAGCTGGGTTCTGTGGGCGCTGGACAGCAGACCTTCTATGAACTGGTCAGTCAATAGTTTATCTGTATCCTGCACGCTGCCAGGGTCAGCTTGCTTAATTGCCCCCAAGGCTTCCTGTAAATTTAGGGCATAATCTCGGATGCTATCTTGAGCTCGCTGCTTACATCCATAGAACCGCATTTTGATTTCTGCTGAGGTACGGGTATCAAAGGTGTCCCGTAGACGGGTCAGAACCCCCCTTACAGTCCTTTTCTCCTCAGCTGTCCAAGACTTTACCTCCCGCTGGGCCGCACCAGTTAACTGCCCTATCAGTATGCTTACCTTCTGTTCTTCTGTCAGGGGATAAACTTTGAACAGGCTATACAGCCTTTCTTTAAAGTCACCCAAGGTATGCGACTCGCCAGCATACTGGGCATCCAGGCCGCTCCGGGGATATAGGCAGGGGTGGATTAAGAGTAGCAAGGGCCCCGGGCAGTTTAGAAGGCGCGGGCCCCCTCCACACACCTGATTTATCACGTGACATGTCACATGATCCCCTGTGATAGATCATGTGATAGTTCATGGGAAATTAATTTGGCATAATATTAATTGTGCTGCCTCATCTGAGAGCAGCACAATATTGGGGCAGATACCCTGATTCCAGCGATGTGTCACTTTTTCAGCTGCTTGTTGCCATTTTGAGAAAATCACAGTTTTATCTGCTGCAGATCTAGCAGCTCTCTGAATGCTGCGCTCTGTATAGCCCCACCCACACCACTGATTGGCAGCTTTCTGCCCATGCTCAGTGTACACAGAAATCTACTGATCAGTGATGGGGGTGGGGTCCTACAGAACTTACTAGTCATCTAGTGATAATTACCTTCTGACAAATCAATGATTTTATCAAAACAACACTAAACAGCCCAGTAAGTGACACATTACTGGAATCAGTGCCTCTAACCCTACATTATGCTGCTCTCAGATTAGGTGGCAAAAACCTGATGACAGATTCCCTTTAAAAGAGCTGTAAAGACAAAAAAGTTTGTATTAAAAAAATACAAGCCATTTGTTAAATTAACTTTTTTTCATTGTTAATTCACATTAGACTGTATCTTCAACACTTTTGTCAGCAGGTCTTATTACAGACTCTGAATAGGGCAGCTCTCTCCCTCTCCCTCAGCAGAAAGTCACAGCATGGTTAAAAAACTGGATCTTTTATGATTTTCTCATAATAAATAAAAAGGACATGCAAGTCCTCCAAACTATTTTTCGTTTCTCTATAGGGGAGGTCCTAAATCTTTCTTGCTCTTTAGTTGATCACATGTCAAAAATGCAAAGCATTTACTATGAACTCGCCTAAAAAAATATACACTTGGAGAGTAATATCATCATCTGCATGTAAATATTCCTTGACTCTAAGGGCTCGCTCACACTGTCGTATAACACGGCCGAATGCTATGTGATGTTTTATCGGATAGGACTCGGCTCTATGTTATACTATGGGACAGTGCGATTATTGGCATGAGAAAATAATCTCATTCGATATTCGGACCATGTGCACCCATACAAGTCTATGGGTGCACGTAAAACATTGGACTGCACTCGGATGTCATCCAAGTGCAGTCCGATGAACACTCACAGAGACTATGGAGAAAGTAAGTTCTCCATCTTCTCCATATCTGTGCTGCGAGAGAATCGGATCACACTCAGTTGAAGCTCTGACAGAGTTTGAGCCGAGTGTCATTAGCTTAATTGGCCCTATTCTCTTGCATGAGAGAATATATGGCTTAGTGAGTGGACCCTAAAACTGAATAGTAGTGACGGACAGGCACCTCACAAGCGGGATCCATGTAGCTCTCAGATGTCATGTAGGTAGGGCTTCATTCCATGGGGTAGAGCTTAATTTCAAGGTATATAAAAAAAATGGACTTCAAATAAAAATTAAATAAACACAAAAAGCACTAATTGAATTATTTTTTTCATATTTATGTTTGCAGCCCCTTTAAAAACCCTTTGAGGACCAAGGCACATATATGTCCCATAGTTTTAAACTGGAAAAAAAATTGATTGAATAAAATTTAAGGTCCTCCAAGGTTTAAGTAGGTCATAAATTCATATGAATACTTGCTCATACAATTGCACATGCCAAAAGATGAAGAAGAACAGAATCAAAAATATGACATTAAGTGGAACACTTACAGGTATTCAAGGTGAAAGAGACCAGCAAAGGCATCGTCTCGAATGACAGTAAATGAGTTAGAATTCAGCAAGCTGAAAATGAAGACAGCAGGTTAGAAGCGAACCAGACTTTATGGTGCTCAGAATTAGTCAAGCAGAATTTATTGACTGCTCTTGCAAAACACTGAGACTCCCGCTGTGTATAGATGGCTCCGTGCGGCCTCCCGCTGTGTATAGATGGCGCCGTGCGACCTCCCACTGTGTATAGATGGCACCGTATAGATGGCTACGTGCGGCCTCCTGCTGAGTATACGTGTATAGCTGGCTACGGTCGGCCTCCTGCTGAGTATAAATGCCGCACGGCGCTCCCCCCAGAGACAGCAGGAGGCCGCACAGCGCCATCTATACTCAGCGGGAGACCGCACGTAGCGATCTATACACAGCAGGAGGCCGCACGGCGACATCTATACTCAGCGGGGGGCCGCACGTAGCCATCTATACACAGCGGGGGGCGCACGTAGCCATCTATACACAGCGGGGGGGCGCACGGCGCCGTCTATAAACAGCGAGGGGCCGCACGTAGCCATCTATACACAGCGGGAGGCTGCACGGAGCCCCCCCAGAGACATCAGGAGGCCGCACGGCGCCAACTATACTCAGCAGGAGGCCGCATGCAGTCATACACACACACAAACATATACAGACACGCATAAACACATTTGAAACACAAAAATACATACAAACAGGCATCACACAATGACATCTGCCCACACACACACACACACACACAAACAGACAGACATCACACACACACACACCTGCCCACACACACACCTGCCCACACACACACACCTGCCCACATACACATCTGTGTGTGTGTATGTATAGTGTGTGTGTGTGTGTGTATAATGTGTGTGTATGTATACTGTGTGTGTATGTATAGTGTGTGTGTGTGTGTGTATATAATTTGTGTGTGTGTATTTTTTTTTTAAGTTAAAAACAAGTAAAATGCTTGTGGCATCAATATCAAGACTCCAGATATAAGGGCCTATTCACACTGAATTTTGCAATGCATTCATCTCCTCTTTCCAGGCTTCTATCTAAATCCCTGAAAAATGGCATTCAGATGTGCCTTGACATAGCCATTGATTTGAACAAAGGCAAACCGAGGCTAAAGTCTGAATCTTTAGGCTCCATTTTCTCTGCTTTCAGATGTCTCATTTCAGACAGCACAATCCTGAATTTCAGGGATTCAGTTGTAAGCCTTGTGTAAAGACCTGAATGCAGCGCTGAATGTAGTGTGAATAGGTCCTTACATCCTACACCACCTCAGGGGATTGTTGTTATGGAGAATTGCCCCTGGGTGGCCGCAGTTATGACCACCACCAGGGCTCGCGGTCACCCAGCCTAACTTTGGTATTCTGGGGAGCTGGTATAATGAATATCTGAGAAGAGCCCTAGAGAAGCAAGAACATTGGACAACCAAGAGGTGGTGGGCTCAAGTCAGGTGTAGTGTTCAACAGGGCAAGAATTTCTAACCTGCCCACACACACACACACACACACATATACACACACACACCTGCCCACACAGACACACACACACACCTGCCCACACAGACACACACACACCTGCCCACACACACACACCTGCCCACACACACATCTGCCCACACAGACACACACACACACCTGCCCACACACACACACACCTGCCCACACACAAACACACCTGCCCACACACAAACACACCTGCCCACACACACACACCTGCCCACACATACACACCTGTCCACACACACACACCAACACCTGCCCACACACACACACACCTGCCCACACACACACACCTGCCCACACACACACACACCTGCCCACACACACACACCTGCCCACACACACATCTGCCCACACAGACACCTGCCCGCAAACACACACACACACACCTATATACACACACCTGCCCACACACACACCTGCCCACACACACACACACACCTGCCCACACACACACACACACCTGCCCACACAGACACCTGCCCACACACACACACACACATATACACACACACACACCTGCCCACACAGACACACACACATATACACACACACACATATACACACACACACACACCTGCCCACACAGACACCTGCCCCCACAGACACCTGCCCACAAACACACACACACCTGCCCACACACACATCTGCTCACACACACACACACTCACCATCCCCCGGCTCAATTCCTCCTGCCTGCTCTCTCTCTTTTCCGGTGCAGCACTGCAGGCCGGGGCGCTCTGTGTGACGTCACAGCTAGGAGACACAGCCGCGCACAGGGCCATGTCTCCTAGCAGTGACGCGGCCGGGCCAGCACAGGGAAGTTAACTGCTGCAGTGCTGGCCCGGCCGATGAAGAAGTAGCGGTGGCCGCTGCTGGGGGAGCAGTCCAGGCCCCCCCCTCCCGCCACTGCTACCGCTATGTGCCGCGGCGGCCCGCACATATAATGAGGGCAATCCGGCATTAGACACCCCGCCTGGAGCCGCGGACCCCCTGCAGGCTCGGGGCCCTGGGCGGTCGCCCGGATTGCCCTCATTATAATCCGCCTATGGATATAGGGCATGGAAAACGGCATCACAGCTGCAGCGGCTACGCTGGTGGTAGAGGGTCCCTCCGCGTCCGACATCTTCCTCCCTCCTAATTAACCGTGGCCTACTCCTCTTCTGTAGGCCGCGGCTTCCCTCGCGATGCTCTGGGAGAGGACCTTGCGTTGCTCGGTGATGACGTCGGCATCCGCTGGATCTCCATCCAGGACCTTGAGCAGCGTCTCAGCGTAGGGCGGGGCTTCAGGTCTCACGCGTTTTTGGACGTCCACGCCCCTCTTCTTCCCGCGCGTCGTCCCGAAGATGGCGCCCGATGGCGGGAAACGGCTCCGATTGGCGGGAAATGGCCCCAAATGGCGGGAAACTTCACTCAGATATGTATAGAGTCTTTTCCAGGCACGCAATACCCGTTTGTGGCGGGTTGGTCACAATTCTGCCGACTACGCCAAAGCTGACTCCCCCCCTGGGCCGTGGGGTACCCGGAACCGGGCCTTCTAGTGTACGGTGCTCATGGGGGTAGTAGTGGCAACCCGATCCCGTGGCTCAGGGTGGTCAGACCAAATGGTGGCAGTCTATTTATCAGTGTTTTGAATGTCCGACTACGCCACCCGTGGATTGCGGTTGGAGATAACCGCCGCTGCAAGGCAGACCGCTGAGGCTGGTGTTGGTGTGCAGCACAGGGGTAGGATAACTCCCCATGGGAAGAGTGTAGCCTCAGGGCAGTGTAGGTGGATGTTGGGGGTGATAGTGCAGGCCGCAATAGTAAGAGTTCAGAGTCTGCTTCAAACAGTTCAGGGTCTTTATTGTAGATATTATTAATGGCCCAACAGTACCGGTTAGGAATGGGCCTGGGTGTCTGAGAGCAATCGGGCGAGCCCCACTGGTCAGGGTGAGTGTGTAGGCCTACCGTTCTCTCTATGCTCTTTCTGACTATCCCCCTTTTCGTGGTGTAATAGCCCACGTCCCTGAGCTGGCCGTGTACTTCTCTCCTGTATGGCTTGCGACTCAGGCCTTGGGTACCTGTTGCTTGCTCCTCGATGTACTGGTCCCTCTGTGTGGCGGAGCCTCCAGGCTTCTTAGGCCAAGGGACCTGAAATCCCTCGCAGCTTGATTCTCTGCTGCTGGGCTTGTAACCCTGACAGCCTCGGACCCCAATGTCCAGTAGATTGGTTCTCTGCCAGGACCGGCTCTCGTCGCCTCTGTCCCTGGCTTGCAGTTTCTCCTCTGCCTCACGGACTCCTCAGCTACAGCTGAACTGTCCCTCCTTCTCTGGGACTAGTCTCACTCCTGAGCTAGGTCTTCCAGTTCTCTCTAACCCTGCCCCCAGTTCCAGCTTTTATAGGGGCAGCCAGCTCCCCCTGCTGGCCTGGGACAGGAGGTGCTGTATGCTAATTGTCCCTAACCAGGGGACCTCCCTCCTGCTTTCAGAAACAGATTATTGTTTGTGGCATCCAGGCCTGGGGTGACACACACACACTGCTCTATATTTAGTATGATGCCCCCACTCCTCCATATATATAGCATGATAGTCCCACTGCTCCATATATAGGTGCATCTCACTAAATTAGAATATCATCAAAAAGTTAATTTATTTCAGTTCTTCAATACAAAAAGCTGTCTTTCAGCTCATCTGCATTGTTGGGTCTGGTGTCTCTCATCTTCCTCTTGACAATACCCCATAGATTCTCTATAATAGATTCTCTATGGGGTTAAGGTCAGGCGAGTTTGCTGCCAATCAAGCACAGTGATACTGTTGTGTGTAAACCAGGTATTGGTACTTTTGGCCGTGTGGACAGGGGCCAAGTCCTGCTGGAGAATGACATTTCTATCTCCAAAAAGCTTGTCGGCAGAGGGAAGCATGAAGTGCTGTAAAATGTCCTGGTAGCCGGCTGTGCTGACTTTGGTCTTGATAAAACACAGTGGACCTACACCAGCAGATGACATGGCCTCCCAAACCATCACTGATTGTGGAGCCTTCACACTAGACCTCAAGCAGCTTGGATTGTGGACTCTCCACTCTTCCTCCAGACTCTGGGACTTTGATTTCCAAATGAAAATTGGAACTCTAGGACCTTGTGGAGTGTGTCAATGACTGCCTTCTGGACATCTGTCAAGTCAGCAGTCTTCCTCATGATTGTGGAGCATACTGAAACAATATTGAAGAAATGGAATAAATTAACTTTTTGAAGATATTCTAATTTAGTGAGATGCGCCTGTATATACTATGATGGTCCCACTGCCCCACATACATATAGTATAATGGCCCCACTACTCCATATGTAGTATGATGGACCCACTACTCCAGATATATAGTAGGATGGCTCCACTGCCCGATCATTTAAAAAAATATCTCACTTAATCCTGATTCCCTACATCACGGCCTCTGTCTCCTCTTCCATGGCGGGACAGCAGAGCAGAGCGATGCAATGATGTCACCGAGCCACCTGCGTGAGGATGCTGACATCTCGTTAACCGCAGGCCTATGGCGATCTGTGGCATATGAAAGAGATAGTGATAGGGCAGGGAGCTTGTGTCCCACTGCTTTATCATGCGACGCCTCTGCATAAGAGATATTAGGGCTACATTAGCTACGTCACAGAAGACACTGGAGCTGGAGTATATAGAATAGGAGACACTGGGGCTGGCGTATATTCATCACAGGATACATTGGGGCTAGAGCATATACATCACAGAAGAAGCTGGAGTATATAGAATAGGAGACACTGGGGCTGGAGTATATAGAATAGGAGACACTGGGGCTGGCGTATATTCATCACAGGATACATTGGGGCTAGAGCATATACATCACAGAAGAAGCTGGAGTATATAGAATAGGAGACACTGGGGCTGGAGTATATAGAATAGGAGACACTGGGGCTGGCGTATATTCATCACAGGATACATTGGGGCTAGAGCATATACATCACAGAAGAAGCTGGAGTATATAGAATAGGAGACACTGGGGCTGGAGTATATAGAATAGGAGACACTGGGGCTGGCGCATATACAGTTCTGCTCAAAAGTTTACATACCCCGGCAGAATTTTTCCTTTCTTGGCCTTGTTTCAGAAAAAATGAATGATAACAAAAACACTTTTTCTCCACTCATGGTTATTGGTTGGGTGAAGCCATTTACTGTCACATTTCTGTGTTTTCTCTTTTTAAATCTTAATGACAACTAGTGATGAGCGAGCATGCTCGCTACTGCTCGGTGCTCGCCCGAGTATCTCACTGCTCGAGATGCTCTGCGCTCACCGAGTATTTCCGGGTTGGTCGGGCGGGAAGTCGGGACCCATCCCTGCATGTTTGGTGCTCTTTACAGAGCCAATGAACATGCAGGGATTGCCTGCCATGCACTGTAATGCCATAGCCATGTTGGTTGTGGGCATTACAGTGATTGGCTGGCCGCACAGCGTCATCAGGTCTATATCTGACCTGGCGCCGCCATGCTCATCACAGTCACTCTGGATCAGACAGTGTAGGGAGAGCTGATGCTGCGTTAGGGAGAGATTTGATCGTGCATTAGGTAGTGTAGTGAGAAAAACCGCACATTACACATATACATCTCAACAAACAGTCCTTCTGAGGACTAATCCATCTGCAGATATATCAGGCAGGCAGTGTAAATAGGCAGGCAGGCAGTGTATATAGCAGACTGCAGTGCATATAGCACAAGAGGCTCCATTCCAAATCTGCCTTCTGCTGCTGTTAGATATTTCTATACAAAGGCCCAGGTCTCAGGGGCGAGGAATACTTTTCTTTGGATCTTAATCCTCATTATTTGCTTATAAAGCAATCCAGAGAACAACGTTTTTCTGCACCATTTGCTTGTTGGCACTGCAGAATACAGCCAGGTCCTTTCCATATTAGAGCGCTAGAAATCCAGCTATTTAAAACTGTGTTTTCTCCGTCACACAGATCACATATACGTTGTCAGAAAATACTGCCATTTCTGGCCTCCATTTTTTCAGTGTGTCAGTGAAGCAATTCACAGCAGTTTGCTGTTCACACTACTTACCTACAGGCCAGGTATTTAAAACTCTGTTTTCTCCATCACACCGATCACATATAACTTCGCTTCAAACTCAATCATTTGTAGTGAGCGTGGAAGATACTATCCTCCATTTAAAATGGGCAAGGCACGTGGCAAGGGACGGGGAACTGGACGTGATGGTAATGGTGCATGCAGAGGCCGAGTACAAGGCCGTGGGCAAGCCGAAATTGTGCCACAACAAACACCCACATCTTCTCGCCTGACCTTCCTGTCCCAATTTCTAGGGGACCGCAGCACACCACTATTGAACCCAGATCAGTGTCAAAAGGTTGTTGGTTGGATAGCGGATAATGCTTCCAGTCACTTAGCCACCACCACCACCACCACCCTGTCTTCCACACGGTCAAGTCTCAGTAGCCATGAGTCTGGACCTCATATTCCTCACCCTGATCCTCCTTCCTCCCACCATGCCGAGTACCCAGAGACAATTGATCCCACACTTGGACAATCTGAAGAGCTGTTCACTTTTCCATTTATAGATTCGGGCCTCTCGCCCGGTCCACTTGAAGCGGGGCAAGAGGAGATCACGTGTAGCGATGCCCAAATATTTGAGCAGCCACGGTCACACGAAGGCGACGGTGGGAAACTGTCATAAGAGGTGGACGATGATGAGACACAATTGACAGAAAGTCAGGAATAGTACCAGGGTGCAGAAGTGGGAGACGAGGTGGTGGATGATATAGTAACTGACCCAACCTGGCAGGAGGACATGCAGAGCAAGGACAGCAGCACACAGGGGGAGGGAGGCAGAGCACCCCAACAGGCAGGAAGAAGCAGTGTGGTGGCCGCAGACAGAAGGCAGGCTACCATTTCCCGTAACACCAACATGAAGGAAGTTGCCACTACAACTGTTAGGTCTTCCCGAGTCTGGTTGTTTTTTAAAGACTCTGCCGATAACTCCAAAAAGGCCATTTGCATCACGAGCCAGACCAGCATCAGCAGGGGTGGCAAAACGACCAGCCTGACCACCACCAGCATGATGAGGCACATGGCAGCAAAGCACTCGACTTTGTGGGCCGAACACCAGGGTCCAGGAACAGTGTCTACAGGTGGCACCATTGCTTCTTCTGCTGTTGTGCATGCAAGTCAATCCCCTGTCCATAGTACAAAGATGCCTCCTGCCCTGCTCCTGTCATTGCACACTCTCAAGTAGCAGCATCAGGAAGCACGTCCATGTCCTTGTCCCAGCGCAGCGTTCAGTTGTTCATACTCCAGTCCTTGGAATGCAAGCGCAAATATGCAGCCAACGTCCCACAGGCCACACTACTAAATTCTCACAATTCACGACTGCTTGGCTCGAAATGTTGCCTTTTAGGCTTGTGGAAACAGAAGCATTCCGCAACCTGATGGCGGCGGCCGTCCCTCGGTACTCTGTCCCCAGCCGCCACTATTTCTCCCAGTGTGCCGTCCCCACATTACACAAGCAAGTGTCCCAAAACATTAGCCGTGCCCTCAACAACGCAGTTACCGGTAAAGTCCACCTAAACACGGACACGTGGACAAGTGCTTGTGGGCAGGGACGGTACATCTCGCTGATGGCACACTGGGTTAACATAGTGGAAGCCGGGACCCAGTCGGACCTTGGGACGGAACACGTCCTCCCGACGCCAAGGATTGCAGGCCCTAGGTCAATCAGGGTTGCCCCCACGGTCTACAGCTCCTGAACCTCATGCTCCTCAGCCTGCTCCTCCTCCTCAGCCTCCATCTCCGAAATGACCACATCAGTCACAAGCTGGAAGCACTGCAGCACTGCCTCGGCCAAGCGGCAACAGGCTGTGCTGAAGCTAATATGCTTAGGTGAAAAAACACACAATGCTGAAGAGTTATGGACAGCTCTGAAAGAGCAGGCAGATCTGTGGCTCAAACCGCTGAACCTACAGCCAGGCATGGTCGCGTGTGACAATGGCTGGAACCTGGTGGCGGCTCAGAGGCGAGGCGAGCTCACACACGTACCATGCCTGGCCCATGTGCTTAACCTCGTGGTTCAGCGGTTACTCAAATCCTACCCGGAGCTGCCGGATCTGCTTGTTAAAGTATGCCGCCTGTGTGCCCATTTTAGAAAGTCAGCTACAGCTTCCGCTGCCCTTGCAGTGTTTCAGCAGCGTTTGCAGCTTCTGGCTCACAGACTGGTGTGTGATGTCCCCACACGTTGGAACTCTACATTGCAGATGTTGGGAAGGATTTGTGAGCAGAAGAGGGCAGTTGTTGAGTACCAGCATCAAAAAGGCTATCGGTATTCAGTTCAGACTCCACACATAAGACCTCAGTAGTGGACGTGGATGTCAGACATATGTACCATCCTCCAAAACTTTGAGGACTCCACCAAGATGGTGAGCGGCGATGACGCCATAATTAGCGTCACCATCCCGCTTCTCTGTCTTCTGAAACGCTCTCTGCTCACAATCAAAGATGATGCATTGCAGGCGAAGCATGATAAGATGGAGCAATTAACCATACAGGGTGATTACACACAGCCAAGCCTCATCTCATCCCAACGTGGATTGGGTGACAATGAGGAAGAGGAGGAGGAGGAAGGACAGGAACTAGTTTCATGCACTATAGACGGTGCTATCTGCACAGCTGTCATACCGTCTGTTCAGCGTGGATGGCCAGAGGACAGAGAGGAGGAGGAGGAGAGCATGGTCAGTCATCCTCTTGGTGAGGACACGGAAGTCTTGCCTGTTAGTAGTCTGGCACGCATGGCTGAGTTTATGTTATGCTGCCTTTCCCATGACCCTCGCATTCTCAAAATTTTAGGTCATTACTGGTTGGTGACACTTCTAGACCCACTCTACAAGGAGAACTTTATATCTCTTATTCCTGAGGCGGACAGGTGTACAAAAATGAGGCAGTACCAGAAGGCCCTTGTTGCGGACCTATTAAAAAAATTCCCATCTGAAAACGCTGGAGGCAGAGGGCACACTTCGTTCGACAACCAAGGAGTACAGGTGAGAGAGACACAACTTCAATCCAGCAGAGGCAGGGGAACACTGTCAAAGTTCTGGGAGAGTTTTCTCAGACCCTCCCATCGCACAGGCCCTGAGGCGCAGGGTACTCTCACAAGGAGTGCAAAGTTTGGGAAGATGCTGAGGGAGTACCTTGCCGTACCGTACCAACGTCCTCCGTGATTCCTCTGTGCCTTATAAATATTGGGTATCCAAGCTAGATATGTGGAATGAACTGGCTCTCTATGCCTTGGAGGTCCTGGCCTACCCTGCCGCCAGCGTTTTATCAGATCGGGTTTTTAGTGCCGCTGGTGGAATTATAACTGATAAGCGCATCCTCCTGTCAACTGAAAATGCTGACAGGCTGACTCTTATAAAAATGAACAAGGGCTGGATTGGGCCAGACTTCTCAACACCACCGAATGATAGCAGCGTAACATAAACTCAAATCCAGTGTCTTTTCTTGGGAGGTGTATTCCCATGCACCTTTTCACACCCACACATGGGTATACGCTTCCTGATTTTGGCTATTTGCTCTTGTCCTCCTCCTTCTCCTCATCCTCCACCACCATATCACCAGGGTGACCGTGGTCCATGATGCAACACCCACATAATTTTTTTTAAGGGTGTTTGACTCGCCCCTGGGCCGTGGGGCACTCGGAGCCGGGCAATAGGGAGACGGTGGGGGTAGTAGTGGCGACCCGGTTCCGTGGCTCAGGGTGGTCAGACCAGTGGTAGTCCTTTAGCCGTCCTAAGTGATGTCCGACTGCGCCATCCGTGGATTGCGGTTATTATGAACCGCCGCTGCAAGGCAGATCGCTGGGGCTGATGATGTATGCAGCTGAGGTAGTGTGACTCCCCACGGGAAGAGTGCAGCCCCAGGGCAGTGTAGTGGATGGTGGGGGTGATGGTGCAGAGAGTCCCAGTGCCGTTAGTGCTGGAGGAGCGAAAGAGTACACAGACAACGTACTGCAGTCCAATGTCTTTTACTCACAGTTCATGTACTCCGGGTCACTTCTGTCAGCAATGACCGCCCGAGCCGTGCTGCGTCCACCAGGTGAGGGGCTCGGTCAACCCCAGGCAGTTCAGGAGCATGACACAGGACCCCTTCAATCCTTTCTCTGGCCTGCCTCACCAGTGACCCACTTTTGTCCAGCTGCCACAGACTTGTGCGGGTAAATGTGGTTCCCGTTCCCCGCTGTCCTATATGGTGCCTTCCTAGCAGGTTTGATGAGGTGTCGCACCAATAAATGATCACGACCTCCGGTCTTTGGCTGAGGGCTGTTTCTCCTCCACCAACTTGGGATCCGGTACCCTTAATCTGCCTGACCCTTCACCCTGTATTCTCGTTGGTTCTTAGGGTCCCTTCTGCCGTCTTGTTCCTGAGCCCTTCTGTTTCTCTCTTTCTCTTTCTCTTCTGTTCCTTTCTGTTCTTGTTCCTTTCTGTTCTTGTTCCTTTCTGTTCCTGGCCTTCACCCTAGGCCTGCCTCGTGGAGCTGGGCCCAGACTGAGCCACAGCTCCCTGTCAGCCCTCTCTGGCTGAACTCCTTCTCTTACTCCACTCACTGAACTTCTCTTCTTCTCTTCTCTCTGTGCTGGCTGGGCCTCAGAGGCTAGGCCCGCCTACGGAGAAGAGCCCCTTGCAGAGGCCCCCACTCTGTCACTTCTTCTCTCTGACTGAACACTGTTCTAAGATGGTGCCTACCTTTTATACCTCCCTCTAGAACATGAGCCCAGGTGACCAGCAAACAATGGGCTCCTATCTACGCTCAGGAACCAACCCCTATCTGCTCCTACATCACTGGGTATTCCTACCCCCTCCCCACTCCAGCCAGGGACATGGTCTGTCGTGCCTGCATTTCTGTCTAATGGGAGCACCGTTGAGCTGTCCCTCGGAAATGGGGTGAGTGTGCTGTATGCAGCTAACTGAACCCTGGTCCATACTCCATCCTTACCCAGGAGTGGAATATCACACCTCTGGCAGAGGTGCAATACCCCTGTAGCGGTCGAGCCCTCGGGGCGCTACATTTTTATGATGCCCGTAAAAAAAAATTTTTATACAGTATGTTCATGTATACCCCCCAGGAGTAAATGTTTGTCAGCCCATACACTTAGTGCATGGCATTACAAGTATAGGAGGCCCGCTCCTTTCTAATGGTAACAATTTTTTATGATGCGCTCCTCCACGTCTCTTCCAAGGGCCATTGAAGTGCCTCCAAATTTTTGGCAGCTCTTGCAGTCACTGCATAGTCCAACACTATGGGAGACTCTCTCCTTTCTAATGGGAATTTGTCATTACTGTGGCCTGGTCTATGTGTCTTTAAATTCTTAGTGGGTTTTTTCCTAAACTTGGTCAGCCGGTGGACTCACTGCATACCCTATAACTGTATAGCAGACCCTCTCCTTTCTAATGGGAACATGTCGTACCTTGTTAATGTGGCCCTGCTCTGTGTGTCCTTAAATTCTTAGTGGGGTTTTTCCTAAAATTTGTCAGCCGTTGGATTCACTGCATACCCTATAACTGTATAGCAGACCCTCTCCTTTCTAACGGGAACATGTCGTACCTTGTTACTGTGGCCATGCTCTTTGTGTCTTTAAATTGTTAGTGTTTTATTCAAAAATTTTGGCCACCCTTGCAGTCACAGCATGGGCATTACCACTATAGAAGACCCGCTCCTTTATAATGGGAACATTTTTTTTACTGAGACCCTCCTCTATGTCTCTTCAAAGGGGTATTAGGTTGCGTCCAAATTTTTGACAACCCTTGCAGTCACTGGATGCGCAATAACAGTATAGGAGACCCACTTGTTAATAATGGGAACAACAAAGCATAGCCCTCTGATGGCTCTCTAACAATAGCTAGGGCCGACTGCTGGCCTTTTAAGAATAGTAAGGGCCGTCTGATGTTCCTATAAAAATAGGCTTTATGACTTTCAGAGTCCCTCCATCATAAATAAAACAGGATGTGTCTGATGACACCACATTGCCAGATTAGGTTGTAAAATGTTAAAATGACTTTTCCCGGTGAATGCATTTGTCATAAAAAATAACATAAAAAAACATAACAATAGGATCTTTCTTTAGTATAAAAAATAGCATCACCAATTTAACCTCAATGTAATCACATTGTTCAGCTCATGCACCTCCTCCTCCATCTCCGAAATGACCACATCAGTCACAAGCTGACAGCACTGCTGCACTGCCTTGGCCAAACAGCAGCAGGCTGTGCTGAAGATAACATGCTTAATGCTTAATTAACAAACCGCCCAGCGCTGCATAGTTGTTGAAAGCTGTAACACAGCAGCTTGATCTGTGGCTCTCACCGCTGAACATACAGCCAGGCATGGTCGTGTGTTACAATGGGCGGAACCTGGTGACGGAGAAATGACAACCGGGGTAAATAAGGTTTCCCTATATGCCAGTCCTTTCACAGAGCTAAAGAATATGGCATGCTGTGAAATACAACTCCCACTGAGAAGCTGTTTCAGATTGAAAAACATTCTGCCCACCAGAGGATTTGTTTCTGAGGGCTAACCTTTCTCACCCACTCAAGAGCCCCAGAGCAGCTGCAAAGTTAGCGCTATCATGAACTCTCCTGAGGTAGAAGCCAAGGCACACCAGAGAATTCTCTGGTGGGACTGTCCAACCCTGTGGGAGAACATACAAATTTCTTGCAGATGTTGTCCTTGCTGGGATTTGAACCCAGGATCCCAGTGCTGCAAGACTTTAGTGCTAACCACTGATCCAATGTGCTGCCGTTCACCCTCTAATATCTAACAGGCTGGAGAAACTTGAACCTACTGCCACTCTATCATCAGCTCCTTTGTGAGAAAATTTATTTTGGCAGCCACTCAGTCTACCAAATAAAATTCCAGAGAAGGAAATTGAGGATGGCTTCGCTGCTGGTACTGGGGGCAGTGCTAATACCATGGTGTTGTACCATAGTTTGCTGGAAATATTCCAGGCTGGTAGGAGGCAAGAAAATTGCCACAGAAAAGTACCAGCAGTAATGTTCAGGCCACATTTCAAGTGCAAGCAGCTTTAGAGGGCTTCCTGGGAGAAATGACACTCAGGGTAGATACGGTTTCCCTCTATGCCAGTCCTTTCACTGAGCTAAATACAACTCTTATCAAAAAAAGTTGTGGACTGGCTCCGTACCGTCCCTGGCCACATTCACCTGTCCACGTGTTTGTGGTTAGGCAGTCCTTCTTAGTAAGTGCACTGGGTAGGGCATGGGTAATGTTGTGGGACCCGTGCTTGTGGAAGGCGAAGGCGATACCGGGAAAAATACTGGCGGCTGGGGACCGAGTATGGACACCCGGCCGCCGCCTGCATGAGGTTGTGAAAAGCTTCCACCTCCACAAGCTTAAAAGGCCATATTTCAAGTGCAAAGAGCTGCCCAGAAATCTGTCAGTTTAGTGTTGCGGCCTGTGGGTGGGTGGGTGGCTGGCTGCATACTTGTGTAGCACCCTGAGGATTCGGCTGCTACAGGGGTATTGCACCTCAGCCAGAGGTGTGATATTCCACTCCCGGGTAAGGAAGGAGTGTGGAACTGAGCTCGGTAGGCTGCATGCTCTACACACATCCCATTTCCGGAGGGCAGACCAACGGTACTCCCACTTAGAAATGTGCAGGTACGACCGAGTCTGTCCTTGGCTGGAGTGGGAGGGGGGTGGAATATCCCAAGTAGTGTAGGGGCAGATAGGGGGAGCAGCCTGGGTAAAGTTAGGAGCTCATTGGGTGCTGGTCACCTGAGCTCACACATAGAGGGATATATAAGGTGGGCACCAACTAAGAACAGGGTCAGTTGCAGAGAACAAGTCAGCGAGCAGAGGAGAAGAGAGACCCAGAGTGAGAGAGGAGAAAGAGAAGGAAAGACCCAGAGGGGGAAACAGAAAAGAGGACTCCAAGAACCCAAATTAAATCCCCGGGTGAAGAGTCGGCACAGGGTACCGGATCCCAAACTGGTGGGGGCAGAAGCACACCCTAGCCAGAGACCGGAGGCCGTGGGCAGCATCTGCCACGGCCACCCACCACATCCACCCCGAAGGCATACCACGTGGAGGGTCAGGGAACCCAAGGCCAAGGGCCTCCCAACAGAAGGCCCGAGGGAGCTGGACCTAGGTGGATCACTGGTGGGGACGGCCAGAGGAAAGGACAGAAGGAGAGCTCAGGGTCACGCTCCGGACTTACTTGAGGGTTGGCCGAGTCCAGGACCTGGTGGACGCAGCACGGCTCGGGTGGTCACTAGAAGCTGGAGTGACCGGAACATCAGCAGTGAGTAAATACCCTAAACTGCATAACCCGACTCTGTCTCTGATTGCCGTCTACACTGCACCACCACAACCCCCATCCTCTGCACCTGATCCCCCTGAGGCTATACCCCTCCCGTTGGTGGTTATCCTATCAAGCTGCACCAACACCATCAGCCTCAGCGGACCCTGCTGCAGCGGCGGCCACAGTGACCGCAACACAACGGGTGGCGTAGTCGACAATAAAGAACTTAATAACATCTGTAGGACTGCCACATACAACTGAGTTTGACACCCTGGGCACGGACCGGGTCACAGCCACTCGGAGACTACAACCCCCATCTGATCCGGCTCCGGGTATTCCCCTGAAAGAAAGGAATATGTCCCAGGGGGCGCGTCAACTTTGGCGTAGTCGGCAGGATTACGTGCCCGCAACAACCGGGTACTGCGTGCCTGAAGAAAAGTACAAGTTTACCTCAGAAAGAAGTCTCCTGCCGGTTCCGGAGGGTCCCCGCCATCGGACCCCATCACCAGTCGATTCCCGCCGGTTGTCCGCCATTTCCAGCTTTTTCCCGCCATCTGCAGAGTTTCCCGCCACTGGGAAGCGATTCCCGCCATTTCCGAAAATTTCCCGCCTTGGAAGAGCGGACGCCATTATGGGCGTGCCAGAAGATGGTAAGAGGCCACCTCCCATCGTGGGCCGGGACCGAAAATGGCGCCAAAAGTGGAAACCGCCCCCACCAACAGAGACTGTGATGCTAGAGGTGTCTGTCAGCGTGAAAGAACTGCCCCTGGAGCTGATGGTCACCGAGTTGCCCCGGGACCGCCCTCGAAGTGGGAGGAGACGAAAGAAAAGAACGAAGATGGGTGCCGCCTGGAGCAGTCTGGAGCGAGCGCACCCGGAGGCAAGAAGCCTGGAGAAGAGTAGCGGAGGAGCTTACCCGGAGATGGCGAGAAAGCAGAGCAGCACCGGCCCACTGGCCAGGAGCCTGCTAGAGACTGAGGAAGGAGAGCAGAGCAGCACCGGCCCGCTGGCCAGGAGCCTGCTGGAAGAAGAGCAGAGCAGCACCGACCCGTTGGTCAGGAGCCTGCTGGAAACTACGACCCCACTAGGCCTAGTGGAGGTCCTCGCACAGCTCCCCCGAGACCGGGAGTGTGCACAGACTGCCCTGGAGGGCCTCGCACGGAGGATGGCCCGGGTACAGCGAGAGACATTGGCGGAGTGGAGCCGAGAGATGGCCCAGCAAACCAAGACCCGGAGCACGCCAGCCAAGATGAGGAGACAGACCGCCTCTGAGGATGGCGCGGGAGGACCCAAGGCCGGAGACGGCGTCGAGAAGGGAGCCGAACGCATGGAGGCAGGTAAAGGGGACGTCTATACCCCAAACCGGGAAACCGCTTACCTGCCCCAGCTCCCCGTCGCAGAGCCCGAAAGTCCCCCTGCTGTGCCCGAAAACGCCATGTCACCGACGCAGACTAGGCCCCAACCGGAAGCCGCCGCCGCGACCCCTGTGACGCCATGCGCAACGACCCCGAGCGTGGCAAAACAGGAAGCAACACCAGCCTGGTCGCAGGGCCTAGAATTCCCGGGCGTCGCATCACCAACAGCGCCCCCTACCTCCGCGGAGCCTCCGGCCTGGCCGCAAGGCCAGGTAGCCCAGGGCGCCGCCGTCCTAACGGTGCCCTTCACCTTCCAGGTGCCCCAGGCCTGGCCGCAAGGCCTGGGCAACCCGGGCGCCACCATCACCGCGCCCGCGCCCGTAAAACCAAGGGTGCCGCGTCTGGGAGAGGACTTGTTTGCCCAGCACACGTGGCCGGACGGGCAGCCTTTCATCTGGCCCCAGGAATATTATGAACTGGAGCACCAGAGGAGGGTTGGGGCCATGTGTGCACCCCTGATTCCGGCTCCGAAGCCCGTGATAAGGATCTCGCCCCCGCTTGAAGAGACCCAATTTGAGTGGGACCCCACCGGAGAAGATCTAATGGGGTTCACTCAAGAAACCCGGGCAGCTGCAGCGAAGCGTGCTGAGTGCTGCCGGCAGCAGCTCGAGGAGTTTGCGAGGGAGCGGAGAGAGAGGCGGGTCCGGGAACAACAGGCCCAAATAAGGAGCGCCGAGCAGAAGAGCCGGACCAGGAGGGACCCCCGTGCAGCGCACAGTCCCCGCACCACCGGGACTGTAATCAAGTTCAACATGCAGCACGGGTGGGGCTTCATCCGAGACCACAACACCCCCGGCGACGTCTTTGTCACGCGCAGAGACGTGGAGTCCCATCTGCCGGAGGGGCACAGAGGTCGTGACCTTTATATCGGGGACGAGGTCACCTTTACCCGGCACAAGTGTGCCAAAGGACCCTACGCCCTCCACGTGCATCGCCTGACGGAGGAGGAGTTGCGGTGTGAGGAGGAGGAGCAAGAAGACCCGGACGGGTCTAAAGCAACAGCTGACTACAAGAAAAGAGCAGGAGGACGCCGTCGTTGAGGACGGTAGTGAAGGAGACTGTATATAGTTACCCGTAGGGGTACAAAGAAACTGTTACTGCAAATATAGTCCCCGTTGGGACCAGCTGATGTGAACTGTTCACCCGTTTTACCTTTAATCCCACAGGCTGAGGACTGTGAGCAGCCATTCCTTTCCCTTCCCTTTACCTGGCCGAGGACTGAGAGCGGCCAACTACCCTTGTACATAGTTGCGCTTCCTAAAGCGCCCCCTACTGGTTTTACTGTCAAACCACCTTAAGAAAAGGAACTGTCGCACTTTGCCCGGTCAACAGTTGCCCAGTGACCGGAGGAGGAGGAGAGACGACGAGAATGTTTTATATAAAAAGTTCTATTGATGCTGCTAATTTATATGATGTTTTATATGTTTTATATGTTGATGTTTATGAAAAAAAAAATTGTATGTTTTTGTGGTTTTATCTTTTGCAGCCCGAGGACGTGCTGTGATTTACCAGGGGGGAATGTAGCACCCTGAGGATTCGGCTGCTACAGGGGTATTGCACCTCAGCCAGAGGTGTGATATTCCACTCCCGGGTAAGGAAGGAGTGTGGAACTGAGCTCGGTAGGCTGCATGCACTACACACATCCCATTTCCGGAGGGCAGACCAACGGTACTCCCACTTAGAAATGTGCAGGTACGACCGAGTCTGTCCTTGGCTGGAGTGGGAGGGGGGTGGAATATCCCAAGTAGTGTAGGGGCAGATAGGGGGAGCAGCCTGGGTAAAGTTAGGAGCTCATTGGGTGCTGGTCACCTGAGCTCACACATAGAGGGATATATAAAGTGGGCACCAACTAAGAACAGGGTCAGTTGCAGAGAACAAGTCAGCGAGCAGAGGAGAAGAGAGACCCAGAGTGAGAGAGGAGAAAGAGAAGGAAAGACCCAGAGGGGGAAACAGAAAAGAGGACTCCAAGAACCCAAATTAAATCCCCGGGTGAAGAGTCGGCACAGGGTACCGGATCCCAAACTGGTGGGGGCAGAAGCACACCCTAGCCAGAGACCGGAGGCCGTGGGCAGCATCTGCCACGGCCACCCACCACATCCACCCCGAAGGCATACCACGTGGAGGGTCAGGGAACCCAAGGCCAAGGGCCTCCCAACAGAAGGCCCGAGGGAGCTGGACCTAGGTGGATCACTGGTGGGGACGGCCAGAGGAAAGGACAGAAGGAG
Source organism: Phyllobates terribilis (assembly GCF_046119375.1). NCBI lineage: Eukaryota > Metazoa > Chordata > Amphibia > Anura > Dendrobatidae > Phyllobates > Phyllobates terribilis. Next base: position 2,703,300 of record NW_027362959.1, read on the forward strand.
AGCTCAGGGTCACGCTCCGGACTTACTTGGGGGTTGGCCGAGTCCAGGACCTGGTGGACGCAGCACGGCTCGGGTGGTCACTAGAAGCTGGAGTGACCGGAACATCAGCAGTGAGTAAATACCCTAAACTGCATAACCCGACTCTGTCTCTGATTGCCGTCTACACTGCACCACCACAACCCCCATCCTCTGCACCTGATCCCCCTGAGGCTATACCCCTCCCGTTGGGGGTTATCCTATCAAGCTGCACCAACACCATCAGCCTCAGCGGACCCTGCTGCAGCGGCGGCCACAGTGACCGCAACACAACGGGTGGCGTAGTCGACAATAAAGAACTTAATAACATCTGTAGGTCTGCCACATACAACTGAGTTTGACACCCTGGGCACGGACCGGGTCACAGCCACTCGGAGACTACAACCCCCATCTGATCCGGCTCCGGGTATTCCCCTGAAAGAAAGGAATATGTCCCAGGGGGCGCGTCACTTGCAATTGCATTCCAAGTAACAGAAAACTAAGCAGATGATGGCCTCTATCATCATCATGGCCTCACCTCGGCACTATGAACTCTCCTGAAGGAGAAGCCAGGGCCCGCCGGAGGAGTCTCTGGTTCTCTGGTGGGCCCGTGCAACCCTGCCGAAAAGCAGCCCTGGCTAAGAAAAGTGTGGGGGAAGGTTCCTGGACACTCTATGGCTGCTTTTTTAATGCGGATCAGCCATGCTTATGCATGTTATTTCTCAAAACGCATTACGGATCAGGCCATTTTCCAACTCTGTATTCAAGAAATTAAATGCGCAAAGAAAGATGTGTGTGTGTCAAAGCACCATTGACAAGTGCGAGTTGATGTTGGATGGGCTGCCATTGCTTCTGCAACAAGCTCAATTACAGGATTTTCTGGGAGAAATGACGCGCAGGGTAGATACGGTTTCCCTCTATGCCAGTCCTTTCACCGAGCTAAATACAACTCTTAGCAAAAAAAGTTGTGGACTGGCTCCGTACCGTCACTGGCCACATTCACCTGTCCACGTGTTTGTGGTTAGGCGGTCCTTCCCAGTAAGTGCACTGGGGAGGGCACGGGTAATGTTATTGGACCCGTGGTTGTGGAAGGCGGAGGCGATACCGGGAAATATAGTGGCGACTGGGGACCGAGTATGGACACCCGGCCGCCGCCGGCATGAGGTTATGAAAAGCTTCCGCCTCCACGAGCCTAAAAGGCCACATTTCAAGTGCAAGCAGCTGTCAAAAATTTGGCAGTATAGTATTGCAGCCTGTGGGTGGGTGGCTGCCGGCATTCTTGTGCTTGCATTCCAAGGAATGGGGTAGGGACAACTGAACACTGCAGTGGGACAAGGACGTGGACGGTGATTGTTGCAAGTCTGCAACGACAGGTGCATGGCGGGAGGCATCTTCGCATGTGCCAAGGATCACTTATGATGGGCACACATTTAGGCAGTGACCTGGGATTCAGAGATGTTTACAGAGGTCTTCCCCTTGCTGTTCCCATGTCTTTTCAGCACTGTATGCATGTGTCTGATGATGTGTCACACACCACATGGCCAGATAAGGTTGTAAAATGTTAAAATGACATTTCCTGGTGAATGCATTTGTCTTGGTTGAAAGCAATGCAAAAGTGCAAAAACGTGTCAAAAATGCTACGTGTGAACATAGCCCAAGGTGTGTAGGAGTATTTGTGTTTTTGTTTATTTATTTTGCCTTATATACAAGTCATCACCCTGGAAAGGATGTTCCTTACGCCGTAAAAGTGGCGTAATACTCTGACGACGTTGTTGACAGCAGTGATCTGGGAGTCAGAGATGCTTCCAGGGGTCTTCCCCATGCTGTTCACATGTCATTTGAGCACAGTTCCCATCGATTTGGGCAATTTTTAGGCCCTCTGCAGACCGCCGTGGGGAGCCACCTGAAAAATGCTCAAGTTTCCCCTAGACTTATATTGGGCTCATTGCTCGGGTTGAGCACCCGAGTATTTCAATTTGCTCGACCCGAGCAACGAGTACTCGAGCATTTTAGTGCTCGCTCATCACTAATGACAACCAAAAACATCCAAATAATCCTGATCAAAAAGTTTACATACGCTGATAATTTTGGCCTGATAACATGCACAGAATTTGACACAAATGGGTTTGAATGGCTACTAAAGGTAACATCCTCACGTATGACCTGTTTGCTTGTAATCAGTGTGTGTGCATAAAGCTGAGTGAGTTTCTGGGATCCAGCCACTGACGTTTCTGGATTTTGAGATGGGGAAAGCAAAAGAATTATCAACGGATCTACGGGAAAAGGTAGTTGAACTGTATAACACAGGAAAGGGAGGCAAAAAGAGTATAACACAGGAAAGGGATACAAAAAGATATCCCAGGAATTGATAATGCCAGTCTGCAGTGTTCAAACTGTGATTAACAAATGGAAAATCAGATGCTCTGTAAAAACCAAACCACAGTCAGGTAGACCAACAAAAATTTCAGCCACAACTGCCAAGAAAATTGTTCGGGATGCAAAGAAAAACCAACAAATAACATCAGCTGAGAACACACTTAGGGGTGTACTCACTTTTGTTGCCAGCGGTTTAGACATTAATGGCTGTGTGTTGAGTTATTTTGCAGGCACACCAAATTTACAGTTAAACAAGCTGTACACTGACTACTGTACATTGTATCAAAGTGTCGCATCTTCAGTGTTGTCCCATCAAAAATATATATATGTATTCCGGCCCATTTTTGGAGTTTTGTGTGAAATTATGTCCAATTTGCCTTTTTTTTCTCAGTTTTTTTGTGTTGTTCCAATAAACACAAAGGAAATAAACATGGGTGTAATAAAACATGTGTAATTTTCTGAAACAATTTCAAGGGTGCCAGCACTTTCCGCCATGACTGTATATGCAGGTAGAGTCCTTAACCCCTTTACAACCCAAAGTGGTTTGCACGTTAATGAGAAGGCCAATTTTTACAATTCTGACCACTGTCACTTTATGAGGTAATTACTCTGGAACGCTTCAACGGATCCCCCTGGTTCTGAGAATATTTTTTCATGACATATTGTACTTTAGAAAATTTTGCAATTTTCAAAATTTGAATTTTTATGCCCTTAAATCGGAGAGATATGTCACACAAAAAAAGTTAATAAATAACATTTCCCATATGTCTACTTTACATCAGCACAATTTTGGAACCCAAATTTATTTTTATTAGGGAGCTATAAGGGTTAAAATTGACCAGCGATTTCTCATTTTTCCAACAAAATTTACAAAACCATTTTATTAGGGACCGCATCACATTTGAAGTCACTTTGAGGGGTCTTTATGACTGAAAATACCCAAAAGTGACACCATTCTTAAAACTGCACCCCTCAGTGAATCGGGTCATCATGACAACATCCGGGAAGCCGCGGCACACATTGCTGGACGCCGGCAGGAGAGGTGACTATCCCGATCACCTCCCCTTGCCCTCGCAATGCTGCGAACGACTTCGATCCCAGCATTGCCTGGGTTAATGTGCGGGACCTCTCCCAGCACATAGCACCGGGTGTCAGCTGTGACAATCAGTTGACACCCGGCGGCGATCACGCCCACACAGCCTGTGTGCGGGCGCGATCGCAAAGATGTACTAATACGTATCAGGCTCTCAAGTCCCAGGGCGCAGATACGTATCAGTACGTCTTGGGCTTTAAAGAAGTTAAAATTATGTGAAAATGGGAAAAGTCACAAAACTTTGCAACTTTTCAAGAGCTTTATGCCAGTTTTCTGGCAAAAACACTGGTGAATCGGGTTCATAATCTCTAATCCTTTCAGCTCCCTTTAATTAGACTACTTTCAACAAACTAATTATAAGTATTGGGTCTGTTTTTTTTTTAATGCTTTTAAAATAATTGTAAATATTTTCAATCCCCTTTTGTTATAAGGATTTCCCAAAAATTAGCTAATCATAGGTTGTCCTGCATTCGTGACAGTGATTGACTGCGCGGTCACTTGGAAGTTTACATTGGCATCACTACAGGGCCGGTAAAGAAGGACTGTCAGGGACCCCCAGAGTGTGGTAAAATGCGCCAACTAATTCATAATTCATTTAATTCTCACACAATATACTAAGTTAGTGTAAGTCTACCAAAAAGCAACAAAACTTGGTGCTAAAAAAATTGAGCATAACTTTTTGAAAAATGAACCAGGTTATGCCAAATCTTACATATTTTGTGACTTTGTGATCAGTTATCAACACAAATATTTTACTCAAATTACCAGATCGATGGATAAGAATTGGGACTTTTCCCTAAATCTCTCCAAAACATCACCGCTTATAGAAGACCACCCTCATATCCAGATCAGATTTTCTGTGAGAGATGCCCAGATTCACAATGTAGTATGCATACTGGCCATCTATGAGAAGTCCACCCCAATGGAAGTCCAGTTATTAAAGAGGATTTTACTGTTTATATAAGGGGCAGACAATGACAGTGAAGGGCCCTTAATCAGGACTTCTGATCTGGGCCCCCCACCCTCCATCAGGCACCACCTACATATACATTTCCATGTATATTTATATTAGGCACACATATAAAATTTGCACATGCTAATACTCTATACACATTTTAACGTATGCATATGTGGCACCCCAGGGGTCTGGTTTCCACAGTAACAGCAATGTTATGTCTGAGAGCAGGAGGGAGGTCTCTTGGTCAGGAATCCTATGCATGCCACACCTCCTGCCCAGTCCTGGGAGGGGAAGGACTTCCCCTATATAAACCTGGGGCTGAGGCAGGGTTAGAGAGTTCAAAGGGAGAGTTGAGCCAGGAGGGCGGACAGGGAGCTGTGGCTCCGGCTGGGCCCAGCTCCCGGGCCATGCCAGAAGTAGAGACAGAGAAGAGAAGCAGCATAGGAAGAAACAACAGGAGCTCTGTGGGAGCAGTGCTACAAGGAGTCAGGGGCTGGCAGCTGCAGAGCTCGCCCTGACTGAGAAGTTATCACCGGACCCGGAGTCCGAGGCTGTGGGGACTAACCCTTACCCAGCAGCAGAAACCGTCCGGCAGGGGATTTCAAGTCCTCTGGCCCAGAAACCCGAAGGCACGGTCACACGCGTGGGACCAGCACCGCCGTCGTGCAGCGGAAGGCACTAGAAGGCCCCGAGTCACCGGCCATACGGGTGAGCACCACACGGTACACTCAGGGACGTGGGCTACTTTTACCCGCCTCTAGCAAGGTAGCCAGAAGAGTACAGTTAGTTGGGAAGGCCTACAACTCCACCTGGCCAGGGGAGATCCCATCTGCTCAAGGACTGACCAGGCCCCGATCGCTAGCAAGTACTCCGGGAGGGTCTGTCTTTGTCACCAGTAAAGACCCTGAACTACACCGCATCGTCTCTGAGTGGTTCCTGCTACCCCCATCTTCCACGTCGGCTGCCCTGAGGCCATACCCCTCCCGTTGGGGGTTATATCATCCACGCTGCACCATCCTTCCACCGGCCTCAGCGGTCTGCCCTGCAGCGGCAGCTCCATAGCTGTATTCAACGGGTGGCGTAGTCATCCTACATCTACTGCTAATATACCGCCACTTAGTCTGACTCCCTGGGCACGGACCGGGTCACCGCCACGAGACTACTACCCCTATCAGATCCGGCTCCGGGTAGTCCCTGCGTGCGCAACGCTACGTCACATAGGCCCAGGGCGCGTCACATATACATAGTGCACACAAACATAAAATACGGACATACACATAAGATGCACATACACAGTATAGAGTCCCGGTAGTCCTCATAGTTTTAAGCATGGACCCTGGCAAATTGTAGACGGACTTTTATTGTTCATGGGCTTTAAGGGAGAGAGGCTTCCTTTGTGGAGGACACTCATGAATGCCATTCATTTGCAGTGTACACCGTGTCGTGTCATGGAAAACACTCACCCTAGTTTGGCTTTCTACTTCTTCAGCTAATAGCAATGAATTTGCCTGTCGATTTTCTTCTCATCAGAAGATGCTTTTGTTTAGATGTTAACTTCCATCTGACTGATAAGAAAAGCTTTGCTGATCTTCTTGTAGACTTCACATTTTTTGTAAAGAAATTATTTTCTTTCTCAGAAATGTCTTGTGACATTTCTCTTCTATGTGGTACCACTTACCCTTCTCATCAGAGGACGCTTTTGTTTAGGTGTTAACTTCCATAGTCGGCCTGGACGTCTCTGTAAGATGGTTGCAGTTCCATCTTTGTTATAGTTTTGCATCACTTTTGCTACAGTATTCTGACTGATAAGTAAAGTTTTGCTGATCTTCTTGTAGACTTTACATTTATTGCAAAGAAATTATTTTCTTTCTCAGGTTTTGTGACATTTCCCTTCTATGTGGTGCCATTGCTGATAGCATGAAATGGGAAGGAGTTTTCTTTATTAAGTAACTTCCTTTTACAGACACCTGTCTGCTGGACATCTGTTTAATGAATAATTACACTTACCTGTGGTTCAGTTCTTGTTAATTAGAATTTTGTTGTCTAAACTTAGCTTTTCTCTTAAGACTGTTACTGGGATGTTCTCATTTTTGAAACATGATCCTGAATGAGTTTGTTAAGAAAATTACTTTTTTGGGGTCTGCAAAATACCAAATCTTGTTTGCATTCAATGGCTCAAATTTGCGAGAGTATTTTGTAGTATGGTATCCCATATAAAATGATGATTCTGAAAGGAAACTACAGGTTTGCTGACAAATCTATTTGGGTGTACTGATTTATGCTAAACACTGTATATATATATATATATATATATATATATATATATATATATATATATATATATACAGTACAGACCAAAAGTTTGGACACACCTTCTCGGTTAAAGATTTTTCTGTATTTTCAAGACTATGAAAATTGTACATTCACACTGAAGGCATCAAAACTATGAATTAACACATGTGGAATAATATACTTAACAAAAAAGTATGAAACAACTGAAAATATGTCTTATATTCTAGGTTCTTCAAAGTAGCCACCTTTTGCTTTGATGACTGCTTTGCACACTCTTGGCATTCTCTTGATGAGCTTCAAGAGGTAGTCACCGAAAAAGGTTTTCACTTCACAGGTGTGCCCTGTCAGGTTTAATAAGTGGGATTTCTTGCCTTATAAATGGTGTTGGGACCATCAGTTGTGTTGTGCAGAAGTCTGGTCAATACTCTGCTGATAGTCCTACTGAATAGACTGTTAGAATTTGTATTATTGCAAGCAAAAAGCAGCTAAGTAAAGAAAAACGAGTGGCCATCATTACTTTAAGGAATGAAGGTCAGTCAGTGCGAAAAATTGGGAAAACTTTGAAAGTGTCCCCAAGTGCAGTTGCAAAAACCATCAATCGCTACAAAGAAACTGGCTCACATGAGGACCACCTCACGAAAGGAAGACCAAGAGTCAGCTCTGCTTCTGAGGATAAGTTTATCCGAGTCACCAACCTCAGAAATCGCAGGTTAACAGCAGCTCAGATTAGAGGCCGGGTCAATGCCACACAGAGTTCTAGCAGCAGACACATCTCTTCAACAACTGTTAAGAGGAGACTTTGTGCAGCAGGCCTTCATGGTAAAATAGCTGCTAGGAAACCACTGCTAAGGACAGGCAACAAGCAGAAGACACTTGTTTGGGTTAAAGAACACAAGGAATGGACATTAGACCAGTGGAAATCTGTGCTTTGGTCTGATGAGTTCAAATTTGAGATCTTTGGTTTCAACCACCATGACTTTGTGCGATGCAGAAAAGGTGAACGGATGGCTCTACATGCCTGGTTCCCACCATGAAGCATGGAGGAGGAGGTGTGATGGTGTGGGGGTGCTTTGCTGGAGACACTGTTGGGGATTTATTCAAAATTGAAGGCATACTGAACCAGCATGGCTACCACAGCATCTTGCAGCGGCATGCTATTTCATCCGGTTTGCGTTTAGTTGGACCATCATTTGTTTTTCAACAGGACAATGACCCCAAACACACCTCCAGGCTGTGTAAGGGCTATTTGACCAAGGAGGAGATTGATGGGGTGCTACGCCGGATGACCTGGCCTCCACAGTCACCAGACCTGAACCCAATCGAGATGGTTTGGGGTGAGCTGGACCACAGAGTGAAGGCAAAAGGGCCAACAAGTGCTAAGCATCTCTGGGAACTCCTTCAAGACTGTTGGAAGACCATTTCCGGTGACTACCTCTTGAAGCTCATCAAGAGAATGTCAAGAGTGTGCAAAGCAGTCATCAAAGCAAAAGGTGGCTACTTTGAAGAACCTAGAATATAAGACATATTTTCAGTTGTTTCACACTTTTTTGTTAAGTATATAATTCCACATGTGTTAATTCATAGTTTTGATGCCTTCAGTGTGAATGTACAATTTTCATAGTCATGAAAATACAGAAAAATCTTTAAATTAGAAGGTGTGTCCAAACTTTTGGTCTGTACTGTATATATATATATATATATATATATATATACACATATATATATATATATATATATATATATAAACCTTATAAGTTTGGTATCACAGTAATCGTACTACTGACTCTGAATCATTTTGTCAGTTTGTTTTTACAACACAATACACACTGTAAAATGAAGGAACCCAAACCTGGCATTTTTTCTCATTTTTCAACACATTATATGATAAAATGAATGGTGTTGTTCAAAACTACAACACTAAGCGTCAGCACACTGTGATTTGCTGATCTGTAAGATGCGTTCTTTGTGCTGTGAAAATACACAGCTGTGATATCTCTCCAAATATTCATAGTGGGAACTTAAAATTATGTTTTTCTGCCATGATTAAGGATGGTTTGGATGTATGAAACATGTTGACCTTTTATTTCTATCTTTGTGGAATTAAGGCTGCATGAACCAGTCACCAACCATTATCTGTATATGTACAAATATTAAGTGCTACTGAGTGCTGTAGGAAAAACTTAGAATAGTGAGGTGATTTGACAGTCCTGCCACAAATAATCTGTTTCTACTGCACACTTAAAATCTCTGATAGTGGGAATGAACCTGATTGCCTGCAGTAGTGCACTCCTGAGAGCTGGTGCAGCAGAGAAAATGTCTTGGACATGAGAGTGGGAGGTCCTGATTATGGAGGATGTTAATCTTAGCTCATTGGAGTGTAGATATGGTAGAGATGCAGGACTGTGCAGCAGGGTGCAGAGGTTTGTGGATGAGTGTAATGACTGGTACAGGGTGGAGGCACCAGTGTAACTGCTGGACAGAAATATGAGACTGACTGCTGCATTAAGGATAATGAGAAATACATTTAGTGAGAAGAAGAGCAATTAGTGAGTTACAAGTATTTGTGAATTCAAGACAAAAAGGAATCAGAGCAACAGTAACAGATTTTACTTTTTTTTAATTAATAATGGGATGAATAAAATCGTGAACATTATCAAAAGACTAAATCAAAGTCAGGAAGATAGCCGAGGTCAGATACCAGGTGATCAGTAAATGACAAGTTAGACGAGCAGTATGAATACCGCGGAGCCCGATGACAGAGGCGTTACTGAAACTTGTCCAGGTTGACCAGTCAGAAGGCCACAGGTAGATGGTGAAGGTCCTTCTATACAGCTCCAGCAGTGATGATGGATCTGCTGGACTTCAGGGCGCTAGATGCTTAGGTGTCCCGTCTTTTAGATGGTTTTAGGGCAACAGTGACAGCATGCAAATGCGCGAGCAGCCCTGGATAATCCACGCCGGCAGGATGATAAGATCCGGCGGAAGATGGAACCTATGAGAAGAGAAATAAATATAATGTAAGTGATGGGACTCCATATTACATGATAATGCTGTGCAGTCACTGTGGCCGGACGGCAGAGGAATATTATCATACAGAGGTCAGGGGTCATTGTCAGCAATCATACATGTGACAATCCCATCACTGACAGATGACATCTACTCCACATGAATTATTCTCACTGACATCACACAACATGGAGTTGATTCTCACACTTACCTCGTCTCTTTTTCCCATTTTTTCCATTTTCTGAGTTTTGTTGCTCCATACTCAGATTTATTGCCGATTTTCTTTCTTCATGAGATGGAAATTCTGATGAAAAATTAAAAAAAAAATCAGTAACAATATATTCTTATAGGATCTGCTTTGTCATAATATGGATAACATAAGAGACCTATAGTATTGTATAAAACCATGTGGGAATATTTGAGCCTTGAAGTCAACATTCACATTGCTGGTGCTGTAGACATGTACATACCTGGCAATGGGGACGAGGGTGGCAAGATGGTAACAGCATCGTCTGTATTACATACAGGAACAGATACTTTCTGCCTGTTTGAAGAAGAAAAACATGTAAATCTCAAGTAAACTCCGTATAAAAGGGGTTGTCTCACTAGAAGAACACCGACTATAAGGCCTAGTAGGACATATGACTGTCATAGTGGGGAAGGTCTTCTGCTCAAAACTACCTTTTATAGAGAGCTGAGAGGAAAACAACTACCAAGAATGGCCGGCATTTCATACTACATCTCTCCTACAGTGAGGGCAGCACTAAAAGTGCATGACCGGCCACAATTATGGGCTGTTATCTCCAACAATTCCGAAAGCTGAAAGCACAATGACCCATAACCATGGGGCGGTGGATGCTACATTTGATATTATGGTATTTATGTCCTATATTTGGTGTTGTGCACATATATCAGCCTGGAGCTCCCAGTAATGACCCCATAATCTACTCACATTTCTGAGATGTTTGTGTTCGATTCTGGTGTACACTCTGGAGGGGCCTTGGGATCCTCGTTGTTCACCATCCCGTTAGTGGTGGTAGAGTGCTAAATGTGGATAACAATAAGTTATTAAATATACATACTTTTTAATTTTATAGATCCTTTTTTTGTACATATTTTGGATTTATCGATCACATACTTACTTTAGAAAGCCTCTCAGAAGATGATGATGCAAATATTCGGAAGATAAAGTTCTCATCGTCCTCACTTGTGCCCTCCTTATCCTCTGAGATCAGATGGTTGTTTTCATCAGAGTGATCTACAAGACATAGGTAATGAAGGATTGTTAGAGGGTGTCAGTATAACACAGTCGCTATATCTCACTAGGTTAATAGATGATGCAACGTAATATACAGAATACATGAAAAAAAACTCCTGTACAAAATTAGGGAAATAGGGATACAGTACGAACCCATGGTCAACATAGCTGAGATCCATGAAACATGGATAACATAGTAGACCAGAAAAACCATGTGGAAATATTTGAGCCTTGAAGTCAACATTCACATTGTTGGTGCTGTAGACATGTACATACCTGGCAATGGGGACGAGGGTGGCAAGATGGTAACAGCATCGTCTGTATTACATACAGGAACAGATTCTTTCTGCCTGTTTGAAGAAGAAAAACATGTAAATCGTAAGTAAACACAGTATAAAATGGGTTGTCTCACTATAAGAACACTGACTATAAGGCCTAATAGGACATATGACTGTCATAGTGGGGAAGGTTTTCTGCTCAAAACTACCTTCCATGGATCAGAACACAACTACCAAGAATGGCTGGCAAGTAATACTACAGCTCTCCTACAGAGTAGGCAATGCTAAAAATGCATGACCTGCCACAATTATGGGCTGTTATCTTCTGCATTTTCTGAAGCCAAAAGTACAATGACCGTTAACCATGAAGCGGTGAATGCTGCATTTGATATTCTGATATTTATGTCCTATATTTGGTGTTGTGTACATAGATCAGCCTGGAACTCCCAGTAATGAAGTAATGACCCTTTATAATCTACTCACATTTCTGAGATGTTTGTGTTGGTTTCTGGTGTATACTCTGGAGGGGCATTGGGATCCTCATTGTTCACCATCCTGGTAGCGATGATACAGAGCTAAATACGGATAAAAATAAGATATAAAATATTTTTTTTATGTACTTTTAGAGTTGTTTTACATTTTTTTTACATGTTTTGGATTTATTAATCACATACTTACTTTACAAAGCTTTTCAGAAGATGACGTAAAATTTTGGAAGTCAAGGCTCTCATTGTTCTCACTTGTGCCTTCCTCATCCTTTGAGACCAGATGTTTGTTTATATCAGAATGATCTACAAGAAATAGGTAATGAAGTATTATTAGAGGTTGTCAGTATAACACAGTCACTATTTATCACTAATATTAATGGGAACAGATGATCACATATTAGGGAAGATGAGACAAACAGTCGCTTAGTCTAGATGACGTCTCCTTCTACTTACTGATAAATAAGCTGGTGTCTGCGTCTGAAACAAGCTGAGGAACATACTCCAGCTCCTGGCTCAGAATGTTGTCAAAGTCCAAGTCACTCAGGAATGGATGAACCTTGATCTCAAATGCTCCTCCTAGAAAAAGAAAAACAAAAGTGATGCGGACATAGTCAGGGATGGCTCCATATCTGAACAGTTTATCGTAATCTGAACTAATGACAAAACTGAGCCGACATGAAGGAAATAAACTGAAAGTCTTAGTGTGGAGAACTAGAAATACAGTAGATGAGCTGATAGAGAAATGCTGATCTTCATGGACATGAGCGATATGTCCTTGGTCTAATAAGGGAATATTAATACTAGTATATCTGTTACCTGTCCCAAGTCTACGCACAGGATTTCTTCTGAGCAGCTCAGTGATGAGATTCTGAGCATCCAGGGGTGGAGCGCGATCACAATTCCAAATTAGTTCTCCTGTTACATAGAAAATTTCAGAAAATTAAACCTCTTTACTGGACTGTAACATAAAGCAAAGGAAATAACTAAACAAATGTAACCAATCAACGCAATGATCGGATTATTCTACTCACCAATGACAACCCTTTTATAAAGCTCAGTGAGGGAATCAGCATCAAATGGTACACATCCCAGCAGGAATTTATACAGGATGATCCCCAATGACCACCAGTCAACAGGTCTTCCATAGCCTTCTTTCAGGATGATCTCTGGGGCTATGTAACATGGGGTGCCACAGAACTGGAAACCAACAGAACATAGAGATGAGAATCGATGAAACAATTATTATGACAAGTTATCATCGTTAAAACACAATGCAGAAGATAAAATATTAGTGGAAAAGTTCTCTAGAAAGGAAGAACGTAGAGAAGAGACAATAGTGTGATGAGATTTGCAAATAACAAGCTAAGTTCTTGTAGGTGATGCTGACCTCACGGTCCTGGAACTCTCTGGAGATGTCCACTGCTAATTCCTTGTAGGTGTTAGTTTTCGGTATCATTAGACCAAGTTTTGAAATCCCAAAATCGGTAACTTTAATATGTCCAGTAGATGTAATCAGGAGGCTGCAAAAGAGAAGATGGTTTTAGCCTCACAGACTGAATGATAATAAATGACAACTTTCCCCACTTTATTATACTACGGGGGCACTTACTTTTCCGGCTTCAGGTCTCTGTGCACCACACCGTAACTATGCAGGTATTCCACGGCAAGTACCGCCTCTGCAAAGTACAAGCGGGCCATGGGGACAGAGAAAGGACCCCTGGTGCTTAGAAGGGTCCCACAGTCTCCACCTATAGAAGAAAGGAAATATGACCAGTGAGGGGTTTATACAGCAGATGACCATGATATACCACGAGCAGATAACCATGATGTATAATGAGCAGTGAGCGGAAACATCCTGGGGAGATCACACAGATAATGGCGTACATAGAAATCACAAGACCCCATATCAAAAGTTGTAATTGCCCCCCACCCTAAAAAATAAAAAAGAAATATATTTATATCCCTGTTGAAGCAGCTTGGTGTTCTCACCAGCAATACAACTTTTATGGCCATTTTAGAGTATGATGCTCCCAAAAATGCCCACACCCACACTCAATGAGTATGGTATCCCCACAGTGAATCCTCCTAAGGAGGCCACCACTTAGAAGGAGGCCAGCCACAACCCCCTACTCGGTGTGATGGCACCCACAGCAACCCTCCCACTCAGGATAATGGTTCCCACAGTCCCTCACACAATATAATGGTCCGCATAACTCCCCACTCAGTATGATGTCCCCACACAGAATGGGGGCCTCCATACAGAGTGAGGACCCCCACAGCACCCCACTTAATATGATGACCTCCACTCAGCATTCACAGTCCCCCCATATCTAGTCATACGGCCCCCTTTCAGTATTTTGGCCCCTACTAGCCACCTACTCAGTATTTTTGCCCCCACCAGCCCCACCTCCTTGAAGAAGCAAATACCGCTGAAATTGTGATGACAGGTGGAGGGATGCTGCCCACTGCTGAGCGTCGACAGACCCCCTCCGACTGATGAGCCCCATAGCGCCCCTGCACCAAGATCAATGAATTTACGAGCATCTTGGTAATAGATAACCTATAGTAAATGCTCTGTGGGGAAGTAACCAACAATGTCCTAATGATATGAGCAGTGATAAGATGAAAGCAGACATGGGCTGAATATAATACAATAGATGTGTCTTACCTCCTACATACTCCATGACCATACACAGGTGAGATCTAGTTGGAAAGGAGCATAGCATGGAGACCACAAAGGGACAATCAGCAAATGTTAAGATGTCCCTCTCCAGAAAGGCCCATTCCAATCTCTGTGCAGTATTTAGGTTCCGCTTAGCCATTTTCTTCATAGCAAAGGTCTGGTGTGAGTCTTTATGATGCACTAAGTAGACGGCCCTGGAGAGAAGGAGAATCCATCGGTTATAATAAATCCTTATTAATATTCCATATATAGAAATCATTATATGTTTAATACTGGTATCCTGGTAACATTTCTCCTTGCGGAGAGTGACATGTTAAGCTTGTCAAGGTGAGGAGACTTTTAAGCCTCAATGATCCTCTGGGAAATATGCAAATTGTCTCTTCAGAGAGGAAGAGAACTAGAACTCTAGTGCCACCTATAGGAAGTAGTAATCCTAAAAGTCAATATCGACCCTTTAACGAGCCTTATCACATGACATGGAATAATAGCCATAACCAAAATCTCAATTTTCGGACACTATGTTTTGGGGTACAAGCACTCATCAGTGCAAAGTGTGAGATATGGTTTGGCTGGGTAAGAGGCATCTGACCGGGATCCAAGCGGTAACGTTTCTCCTTGCGGAAAAAGCCATGTTAAGCATGTCAAGGTGAGGAGACTTTTAAGCTGCAATGCTCTTCTGGGAAATATGCAAATTGTCTCTTTTCAGAGAGGAAGAGAACTAGCACCCTAGTGCCACCTATGGGAAGTAGCAATCCTATTTCCCAGAGGAGCATTGTGGCTTAAAAGTCTCCTCATGTCCGCAAGGAGAAATGTCAACCCCTTGGATACCGGTCAGACACCTCTCACCCAGTCAAACCATATTTCACACTTTGCACTGAAGAGGGGCAGTACCCCAGAACACAGTTCCTGCAAATTGAGATTTTGGTTTTGGCTATTATCCTAAGTCATGTGACAAGGCTTGTTAAAGGGTCGATATTGACTTTTAGGATTGCTACTTCCTATAGGTGGAGTTCTAGTTTGCTTCCTCTCAGAAGAGACAATTTGCATATGTTTAATACTAGAAGTCTGGCCGACACTATAAATCCACATCTAGAAATACATAAAATAGCACTACATAGATCACCTATTGGAGGTCTCCACAATGCCACTTCTGCCGGAGCCATCACCCAGGTCACATTATAGATACGAGAATCTACTGAAATTCTCTTTGGGCAGATTCGCTATAACTGACCAAATACAATTTAGTGCAAATAAAATTGGTCCAAAATGAATGTGCTCCAGGGCTCTCTTCTGCTGCTGAGGCCAGTGATTGGGCCCACATGGTCATGGTGGAGGGTGTAGATGTCATTGACGTCAATATGGTGTCACCCTTCATGTGACCATGTGTAGCCAACTTCTCTGATCAGCTTCATAATGGAGCCCCCCCCATCAAAACAAAGATCAGAGTGGAGAGCAGAAAAGCTCAGGTGGAGGAGGCAGCATAAGAACAGATGAGAGTCTAGCACAGGCGAATGTAATAATATTATATTATTATATATTATATTATATGTAATTATATTATTTAAATCACTTTCCTTACAGTTTGATTTGCTACAGATCACATAATTTCCCTATGATAACACTGAATGGCAGAGTGCAGGGGCAGAAGCATTGTCATAGGGAACCCTGAGAAATGTGGATTATGGCAACAGAAATCTCACCCAAAATTTCCACTGCTGATGAGTTTGGAAGTTTCATAGTCGGTCATATGCGGCTTTCTCGCCGGAACCAATGAATCCATCACGCTCTATAAAAGAATAAGAAATAATACTGATTTATTGAAGATGCAGGAAAAAAGTTACAGATGCAAAAACTTCTCCCCCCATATTATGTCCCAGATGATTTACACTGATATGATGTTGGGAGGATACAAACCGGACGCTGGGCAGACCTGGCGCTAGCACCCTGCACACCCAGGCAAGTGCCGGGGCCCTGAGTAGGCGGGCCTTGCTCCCCCCCCCTCAATGCTTGCCCAGGACCACGGCCGGCACAATACTTACCTCTCCACAGCTGGTGAGCAGTGAGGTGAGCATTTGATTTTTTTTTTTATGTATGGAGGTATGGGGCATTATATGGGGGGAGAAGTGACATCCTGCATGGGGCATTATATGGGGGGGAGGTAGGGACATCCTGCGTGGGGTATTATATGGGGGGGAGAAGTGACATCCTGCAATGGGCATTATATGGGGGGGAGTGACATCCTGCATGGGGCATTATATGGGGTGAGAGGTGACATCCTACATGAGGCATTATATGGGGGGGACATCCTGCATGGGGCATTATATAGGGGGGTGACATCCTGCATGGGGTATTATATGAGGGGGAGAAGTGACATCCTGCATGGGTCATTATATGGGGGGGGGGAGTGACATCCAGCATAGGGCTTTATATGGGGTGAGAGGTGACATTCTGCATGGGGCATTATATGGGGGGTGACATCCTGCATGGGGCATTATATGGGGGGAGTGACATCCTGCATGGGGTATTATATGGGGGGAGAAGTGACATCCTGCATGGGGCATTATATGGGGTGAGAGGTGACATCCTGCATGGGCCAATATATGGGGTGAGAGGTGACATCCTACATGGGGCATTATATGCGGGGGTGACATCCTGCATGGGGCATTATATGGGGGGTGACATCCTGTATGGGTCATTATGTGAGGTGGGACATCCTGCATGGAGCATTATGTGGGGGGGGGACATCCTGCATGGGAAATTATATGGGGGGTGACATCCTGCATGGGGTATTATGTGGGGGGGATATCCTGCATGGGGCATTATGTGTGGGGGACATCCTGCATGGGGCATTATGTGGGGTGGGACATCCTGCATGGGGCATTATGTGGAGGGGACATCCTGCATGGGGAATTATATGGGGGGTGACATCCTGCATGGGCCATTATGTGGGGGGGCACAGCCTGCATGGGGCATTATGTGGGGGGCACAGCCTGCATGGGGCATTATGTGGGAGGGACATTCTGCATGGGGAATTATATGGGGGGTGACATCCTGCATGGGCCATTATGTGGGAGGGGGACATCCTGCAAGGGGCATTATGTGGGGGGGGGCACAGCCTGCATGGGGCATTATGTGGGGGGTCAAAACCTGCATGGGGCATTATGTGAGGGTCACAGCCTGCATGAAGCATTATGTGGGGGGTCAAAGCCTGCATGGGGCATTATGTGGGGGGCACAGCCTGCATGGGGCATTATGTGTGGGGTCACAGCCTCCATGGGGCATTATATGGGGGCACAGCCTGCGTGGAGCATTTTATGGGGTCCATTATTCTATATGGAGCAATATATGGAGCTCATAATACGGTATAGAGGACTATGTGGTGCCATTATACTGTGTGGAGGACATTACTGTCCGGTCTGCACTGTGAGCTGTGAGGATTCGCCGCTTTCTGAGTTATTGTGGAATTTACAATAGATATCGCTCATGTAATGTAAGAAGTGAAATCTTCGGCCTTGTACTATATATATATATAT
The DNA here is from genome assembly GCF_046119375.1 of Phyllobates terribilis. NCBI lineage: Eukaryota > Metazoa > Chordata > Amphibia > Anura > Dendrobatidae > Phyllobates > Phyllobates terribilis. The sequence continues at coordinate 2,721,280 of NW_027362959.1, forward strand.
ATATATATATATATATATATATATTTATCTGCGGTATCTGTGCATCATGAATCGTGGTATGTGTTAAAGGGGCCACTGAGACTCTTTCGCCCAGGGCCCACGAAATCCTGGAGCCGCCCTGCAACGGTCATCATACATTACTATAACATTCTGGATAATGTGGGAGATCACACAGAGGAGGACTTACAGGTAATCTGTCACCAGGTGTTTGCTATGTATTCTGAAAGCACCATGATGTAGGGGCAGAGACCCTGATTCCAGTGATGTGTTACTTACTAGGCTGTGTGTGGCTGTTTCAATAAAATCAGTAGATTATCACTAGAAGACTATCTGTCTAGCCAGGTAGTCCTATTGCTCTGTACCCCTGCCTCCACCACTGATTAGCAGCTTTCTGCCTATGCACAGTGTACACAGAAAGCTGCCAATCAATGGTGTGGGCGGGGTTATACAAGACTCAGCATTCAGAGCTCTGCAGCAGAAAAAAATAGTGATTTTATCACAACTGCTCCACCGAGTAAAGTAATCAACACATGGAATCAGGGTCTCTGTCCCTGCATCATGCTTCTCTCAGACCAAATAGCATAAACCTGGTGACAGATTCCCTGTAATTCCCATGTAATTAACACCATAGGGTCATCTACACTTAGAATAGAGACGTACCATGGTTGTATGGGGGATAATACTGGACGAGTCATTCACACCCCATGATCTGATGACACACACGCATCCCCCTCTATGATACTTACGGATTCTTGGATCTCCGGGATCTCACTAATTCCATTGTTAGGATTCGACAGCTCAGTTGTTTCTAAAATAATGATGAAGAAATGAAATGTATTAGAGGATATTATTCCTACATAGATAATACAGCAATATAACGGAGAAATGACAAGATGTCTGTAAATGGGATTAATACTCGTTATATGGGGATTCTAAATATGAGAATATACGGGGAATCCATAGATAAATGTAATGTAAATGATGGAGGAACCCCTTCATAAATAACAAAAGACTGACCATCACTTCCGAAAAGAAAATGGGTGTGAACAGGTGCATACTAAGAGTAGCCATCCAAATACATAACTAACAAAGTTGCACTCTGTAACGCTATAGCATGTAAACATGAAATAAATGAAATTTGAATTGCATTACTGCTGTATAAAATAGGATAAAAGGAAGATACTTAGCGCATAATTTGGCCAATTCATGCATGGCCAGCAGCCACGGCAAGGCGACCTTCTTTTTCTGGGTGCATGCCAAGTAGCCACGGCAAGGTGACCTTTTTTTTTGCTGGGTGCACGCCCAGCAGTCACGGCAAGACGACCTTCTTTTGCTGGGTGCATGCCCAGGAGTCACGACAAGGCGACCTTCTTTTGCTGGGTGCATGCCCAGCAGTCACGACAAGGCGACCTTGTTTTGCTGGGTGCATGCCTAGCAGCCACGGCAAGGCGACCTTCTTTTGCTCGATGCATGCCCAGCAGTCACGGCAAGGCGACCTTTTTTGCTGGGAACCTATCTCCACCCATCAGCCTGGGGTGGTTTTAATTACAACAGGATCCTACCTACCCATATAAATGTAGGCTTCAGCCTAGGAGAGGATTCACATTAGGAGAGGATTCCAACAAAAAGATCGCCTTGTCATTGGCTGCTGGGCATTCATGAATTGGCCAAATTATGTGCTCAGTATCTTAGTTTTTTCCCATTTTCTAGAGCAGTAATGCAATTTAAATTTAATTTATTTCATGTTAATTGCTATAGCACTGCAGAATGGACCCTCCAGCACATGAATGAGGAAGCCCCCACCCACGCTGCACATATGAGTGATGGTAAGAGAGCTGAAACATAGGAGAGATTTGCAAATTAGCCTGGAAGTGCACTGGGGGCGTGTCACTGCACTTGGATTTCTTCTTTCACGCCCCCAGTGCACTTCCATTCTAATTTGAATATGGTGTCTACTTTACATTTCTCCTGACTGGCACATTGGATTTCTACAAACAATTATTATTAGGGGACAATGGCCTATACCGTCACACCACTACTTCTATATGTAACAATGTGCTGCCAGGTTCCCATTACACAGAGTAGAGAGTAAATCTAACATTATCCTCCGTCCTCTGTAATATCTGGATATTCCTTGTAGAAGGTCGGGTGATCGCTCACCTGTAATCAGATCGCTGTTCAGCTCCGGCTGACTCCTATTAGGGTCAGGGATTTTCGGGGTCACATTTTGCCCATATTTGGCGTCGCCTCCTGTTGTTTCCTGATAGATATAATATATATAATTAATATGTGGAAGATTTCACTAAATCACCAAATACATAAATCATGAAGGACTAAACCAACATTTACAGATGCACCAATTGTAACGATACAAATCCCGCGCCATCTTCAGACCTTTTCTCAGAAAGTCTCCTCAGATACGGTGGATTAAGATACGTCTATTAATATTGATCCTTACCGGGCGTTCCAATGAGCGTTCTAGTATAGACAGGACTTTTTCGGCCAGTTCTTTAAAGACAGCCAAATCTTCAGTCTGAGATCTTTCTTCAGCCTATAAAGAAGGAAAAATGGAAAGGAGAATTTTGAGATGAGAGCGATCAGAATGGAGGCGGAAATTGTATGTGACATCGGTTCTCTGTCTGCAGATACAATGACTACATACTGTATTTGGGGACTCGTTGTGTTTTACCGTATTTTTTGGACTATAAGATGCCTTTTTTTCCAAAATTTTTGACCTCCCTTCTAACACTCTCGCACCCCTCCAATCTATCCTAAACTCTGCTGTCTGACTAATCCACCTGTCCCCCCGCTATTCCCTGGCTTTTCCCCTCGCTCCGCCAATCCCTTCACTGGCTCCACATCACCCAGAGACTCCAGTTCAAGACCCTAACCTTGGCATGCAAAGCCACCCACAACCTGTCTCCTCCATATATCTGTGACCTAGTCTCCCGGTACTTACCTGCACGCAACCTCCGATCCTCACAAGATCTTCTTCTCTACTCCCCTCTTATCTCCTCTTCCCACAATCGCATACAAGATTTCTCCCGTGCATCCCCCCTACTCTGGAACTCTCCACCCCAGCATATCAGACAGATTATTAATAATAATAATTGTCTGAATGTAGCTTACCAGGGGGGTGGCTGTGGTGGAGTGAGGTCACAGGAAGTAGGGTCACTGCTGCAGGAAGCCAGCAGTAGAAGTGGGGCGCTCCTGCGGGCCAGCGGGGTGTCCAGGAGGTGCGAGGCTGCGGGCCCTGGGCTTCAAGGAAATGTTAGCGGTGATTTAGGAGGGGAGTCCCCGCTCTGCCCATTGAATTTCTGGCGGTGGGCTTCAGGCAAATGGCCGCTGGAGGCAGTGCATGTGCAGATTTAGATCTCGGCTCAATGAGGAGCTGAGATCTCAAACTGCGTATTGGCCATCTCCAGCAGCCTACTTCTTGAAGCCCACTGCAGAGAAATCAATAAGCAGAGCAGGGCCTCCCCTCCTGAATTACCGCTAACATTTCCTTGAAGCCCAGGGCCCGCAGCCTCGTACCTTCTGGACACCCCGCTCCTCCCAGCTTGGAGCCCGCAGCAGCGCCCCACTCCTACTGCCGACTTCCTGCAGCAGCGACTCTGCCTCCTGTGACCTCGCTCCACTGCCACCACCCCCCCTCAGTAAGCAACCGAAAATTCGGACTATAAGACAGACCCCCATTTTATTATAATAAATGTTTTTCCTATTTACCTCCCAAAAAATTTTGGTGCGTCTTATGGTCTGCAAAATACGATATATTAGAAGAAAAAGCTTCTATCCCTCCATTATTATCTGTTAATATTGAGATGTTCTGTGCAGAGTGTCCGCCACTTACCTGGTGTAGTAATGTCCTGATGTTCTGAAGTAAATCCGTCAGATAGTCTGACGTTAGACGACGTTGTCGGTGTTTGGTCAGGCAATCCTTTACTAGCTCCATCACCAGCCGGTGAGTGAAGCTGAGGACGCCATCGGGTGGTAGAAGCACACTGTTAGGACGATTGATCATAAGGATCATCAATAGTGCTTTTACCTGAGGAATGTCCAAAACAATTCCAGCCATAGTGAAAAACTGCAAGTGCTATCAGTCACTATAGAGCCAAGAAAGGCACGGGTGAGCCTATGTGCATTGTATATATAGCGACTGTGAGCAGTGATGTCACCATCACCTGTGATGTCATCACGGAATCTTGTGATAGAATCTTCACGGAGCAGCTCTGCGCAAATAGAATGCGGCCTGGTAATATATAAAGTGAAAACACCATACAATTAACTACCCATGTTATCATGGCCGTTCTATTTTATATCCAATTAGAACACAACCAGGATAAAGGTGTGTTCACAAGTTGGATTTTGGCAGCATTTTTTTTCTACCTCAAAAATCAAAGGAGGCAGGAAAAACGCTGCTTAAAATTCAGGTGTTTTTACTTGTGTTTTTTTTTCCATTCATTTGAATGGGTGAAAAATGCTGCAAAACCTCTGAAAGACTTGACAAGCTGCAGATTTTAAAAAAATGCAAAAAAAACAGCATGTGAATGAGATTTCAGAAATGTCATTCACTAAGATGGTGCTGTAAAACACAGCATTTATTGCTGCAGAAGAAAAAACAGTGAATACACCCTAAAGATATCCTCAGTCATATTATGGGAAATATTGTATATTTCGCATTTATTATCTCACGTGTTTTTCTTCACCATAGAACTTTTAAGGCTGTGTGCCCACTATGCGTTTTTTAGGCGTTTCTGCAGCGTAACTTTCGCTGCGGAAACACTTAAAAAACGCTTGGTGATAGGTCTGCAATGGTCCCCAATGATAATCCGCATGTGCTGTGCACATGCTGCAGAGATTTCCGCTGCGGATTATCATTGCGGAAAAATCCGCAGCACGTCCTTTAATTTTGCAGAGTCGCTGCGATTTAGCCGCCATTGACTTGCATTGGAACGCATAACATCCGCATGACTACAAATACACATGTGGATATTATGCGACTCAATGCGTGGATGGTACCCGGGTCTGGAGATGAAGAGACTCTCCTCCAGACCCGGGTACCATAGTACCTGTAGTTAAAATAGAATTAAAATAAAAAATAAACATATACTTACCTTCTGATGGCCCCTGTCTGCTCCCGGCGGTGCTGCTGGCTCTTCGGCTGCTCGCGGTGGTAAAAGGACCTTCCATGATGCCATTTAGTCATGTGACAGGTCACGTGACCGCTGACATCGGCGGTTGCGTGACCTGTCACATGACTAAATGACGTCATGAAAGGTCCTTTTACAGCACCGTGATCCGCCAAAGACACCGGACGCACCGGAGAAGGAGATCGAGGACCATCGGAAGATGAGTATAATGTTTTTTTTTTATTTTTCACCATTATTATTCTTTTTTTTCATTATTGATGCTGCATTTGCAGCATTGTAACTTGGTCACACTATATAAATCCATGCCGGTTGCATGGAATTATATAGTGTGACCAAGTTGTCAAGCACTTTTCCAAGTGATGCTAAAATCACTTGGCAAAGCGCTTGACAACCCAGGGAGATGCAGAAACGCTTAGGAAAAATCCGCAGCATTTCTGCATCGTGGTCATATATCCTAACTCATTGGCGAACAGTTATACAAGGCTATATTCACACTAGACGTTTTTTTAGCGGGCTTTTTTATGCAAATTTTCAGCTGCGTTTTACAGTACCAACAAAGTCTATGAGATTTCCGAAATCTCATGCACAAAGCTTGCTTATTTGTCTTCAGTATTTTGTGCTTTCCATGGCTTTTTGCAATAGAGTATGTCACTTGTTTCAGCGTTTTTCACCCATTAAAAAAAAGGGTGGTGGAAAAAAATGCTGAAAAAAAGCCTAGTGTGAACATTTTGCTGCGTTTTTAGTGAAAAAAGCAAGTATGTGACACACATTTATTCTTGTGATTTTCCCAAGTTTAAACCATCTTGTCTTGGTCACCTGAGATAGCAGCTTGGATTATTACAGTTTAATTAAATTAGTGATGCCTACAAAGTAAACATTGGTTGAGCTAGGTGTGAGATTGAACAACACGTGTGGCCCAGGGAGGTGTGAAAATGAACAATGCCTGAGCAACTCAATGGCAAACCATAATGTGAAAGTAAATAGTGTCCTACAAATTCAATGCACTGCCAGGGTCTTAGATAAACCATTCCAGACCAATTCACCCCCCACCCGCCCCCTGTTACATTTGTAATGTGTACTTTTTCATGAACATATGTCTTGCAATGGTGACCTGTTTTCATGTGTCTATGGTGGAAGCAAAGCTGAACTTTGGGATCCTGAAAAACGCACCAAAAATGCACCAAGAACCACTGCAAAAAAACACACCAAAACCTGCGTTTTTGACGCTACTTCTTTCCTGCCAAGAGATTATGTTTTGCTGCAGAAAAAAACACCTAGTGTGAATATAGCCTAAGACTTACTCTGCCAGCATTAATAGTCAATATTCTGTATAAAAATAGGACTCCAATCCAGGTATTCAGTTTATCATAAACAAGCCTGAGTTAATCTGCCAAATACACATAGTATGCTTTCTCATAGGTGAAATATAAATCCTGTTAAAGGTCCAAGTTGCAGCAGTTAAGTAGAACAAAACAGACCTCTTCATTCTTTGTAGGTGGAAAAACTTTCGAAATTATCAGTGTATCAAGTACTTATACTCCTGACTGTATATAGTATAATTGCTGCACTGCTACATACAGGTGCTTCTCAGAAAATTAGAATATCATCAAAAAGTGAATTTATTTCAGTTCTTAAATCCAAAAAGTGAAACTCATATATTATACAGAGTCATTACAAACAGAGTGATCTGTTTTAAGTGTTTATTTCTGCTAATGTTGATGATTATGGCTTACAGCCAATGAAAACACAAAAGTCACTATCTCAGTAAATTAGAATTAACAAGAAACACCTGCAAAGGCTTCCTAAGCATTTAAAAAGGTCCCTTAGTCTGTTTTAGTAGGCTCCACAATCATGGGCAAGACTGCTGACTTGACAGATGTCCAAAAGGCAGTCATTGACACACTCCTCAAGGAGGGTAAGCCACAAAAGGTCATTGCTAAAGAAGCAGCTGTTCACAGAGTGCTGTATCCGAGCATATTAATGGACGTGGAAGGAAAAAGTGTGGTAGAAAAAGGTGCACAAGCAACCGGGATAACCGCAGCCTTGAAAGGATTGCTAAGAAAAGGCCATTCAAAAATTTGGGGGAGATTCACAAGGAGTGGACTGCTGCTGGAGTCACTGCTTCAAGAGCCACCACACACAGACGTATCCAGGACATGGGCTACAAGTGTCGCATTGCTTGTGTCAAGCCCCTCATGACCAATAGACAACGCCAGAAGCGTCTTACCTGGGCCAAAGAGAAAAAGACCTGGACTGATGCTCAGTGGCCCAAGGTGTTGTGTTCAGATGAAAAGTAAATTTTGCATTTCATTAGGAAATCAAGGTTCCAGAGTCTGGAGGAAGAGTGGAGAGGCCACAATCCAAGCTGCTGGAGGTCTGGTGTGAAGTCTCCACAATCAGTGATGGTTTGGGGAGCCATGTCATCTGCTGGTGGAGGTCCACTGTGTTTTATCAAGACCAAAGTCAGCGCAGCCGTCTACCAGGACATTTTACAGCACTTCATGCTTCCCTCTGCCCACAAGCTTTATGGAGATGGAAATGTCATTCTCCAGCAGGACTTGGCCCCTGTCCATACTGCCAAAAGTACCAATACCTGGTTTACACACAACAGTATCACTGTGCTTGATTGGCAGCAAACTCGCCTGACCTTAACCCCATAGAGAATCTATTATAGAGAATCTATGGGGTATTGTCAAGAGGAAGATGAGACCCCAGACCCCACAATACAGATGAGCTGAAGGCTGCTATCAAAGCCACCTGGGCTTCCATAACACCTCAGCAGCGCCACAGGCTGATCGCCTCCATGCCACATTGCCGCATTAATGCAGTAATTGATGCACAAGGAGCCCGACCAAGTATTGAGGGCATTTACTAAACATACATTTCAGTAGGCCAGCTTTTCGGATTTTAAAAACATTTTTCAAGCTGTTGTTATGAAGTATTCTAATTTACTGAGATAATGACTTTTGTGTTTTCATTGGCTGTAAGCCATAATCATCAACATTAACAGAAATAAACACTTAAAATAGATCCCTCTGTGTGTAATGACTCTATATAATAGATCCCTCTGTGTGTAATGACTCTATATAATAGATCCCTCTGTGTGTAATGACTCTATATAATAGATCCCTCTGTGTGTAATGACTCTATATAATAGATCCCTCTGTGTGTAATGACTCTATATAATAGATCCCTCTGTGTGTAATGACTCTATATAATAGATCCCTCTGTGTGTAATGACTCTATATAATAGATCCCTCTGTGTGTAATGACTCTATATAATAGATCCCTCCGTGTGTAATGACTCTATATAATAGATCCCTCTGTGTAATGACTCTATATAATAGATCACTCTGTGTGTAATGACTCTATATAATATAGGAGTTTCACTTTTTGCATTGAAGAACTGAAATAAACTAACTTTTGATGATATTCTAATTTTGTGAGAAGCACCTGTATATAGTATGAAGCCCCACTGCCCCATATGTGTATGTATAATTTGATGCACATGACTCGCCCCCTGGGCCGTGGGGTACACGGAACCGGGCCTTCTAGTGTACGGTGCTGATGGGGGTAGTAGTGGCAACCCGATCCCGTGGCTCAGGGTGGTCAGACCAAATGGTGGCAGTCTATTTATCAGTGTTTTGAATGTCCGACTACGCCACCAGTGGATTGCGATCAGGGATAACCGCCGCTGCGAGGCAGACTACTGAGGCTGGTGTTGGTGTGCAGCACAGGTGTAGGATAACTCCCCACGGGAAGAGTGTAGCCTCAGGGCAGTGTAGGTGGATGTTGGGGGTGATAGTGCAGGCCGCAATAGTAAGAGTTCAGAGTCCGCTTCAAACAGTTCAGGGTCTTTATTGTAGATATTATTAATGACCCAACAGTACCGGTTAGGAATGGGCCTGGGTGTCTGAGAGAATTCGGGTGAGCCCCACTGGTCAGGGTGAGTGTGTAGGCCTACCGTTTTCTCTATGCTCTTTCTGACTATCCCCCTTTTCGTGGTGTAATAGCCCACGTCCCTGAGCTGGCCGTGTACTTCTCGCCTGTATGGCATGCGACTAGGGCCTTGGGTACCTGTTGCTTGCTCCTCGCTGTACAGGTCCCTCTGTGTGGCGGAGCCTCCAGGCTTCTTAGGCCAAGGGACCTGAAATCCCTCGCAGGTTGGTTCTCTGCTGCTGGGCTTGTAACCCTGACAGCCCCGGACCCCAATGCCCGGTAGATTGGTTCTCTTCCAGGACCGGCTCTCGTCGCCTCTGTCCCTGGCTTGCAGTTTCTCCTCTGCCTCACGGACTCCTCAGCTACAGCTGAACTGTCCCTCCTTCTCTGGGACTAGTCTCACTCCTGAGCTAGGTCTTCCAGTTCTCTCTAACCCTGCCCCCAGTTCCAGCTTTTATAGGGGCAGCCAGCTCCCCCTGCTGGCCTGGGACAGGAGGTGCTGTATGCTAATTGTCCCTAACCAGGGGACCACCCTCCTGCTCTCAGACACAGATTATTGTTTGTGGCATCCAGGCCTGGGGTGACACATTCTCCCCTAGTAAAATGTAGTACTCCGGACTAAACAGGAAACACAAATACAGGGTATAAATGACAACATAACATATATACAAGTATATTTTGTCCTTGAGGTCACGGCGCTTCCGTGACCGGGTGTCCATTTCACCCAACAAGGTGAAGTTTTCCACGGTGTGGGGACCTGTTTTCATAAACCCCAATTTCCTGGCCTTGGGCGTGGCGACAAGGCTGAGCTCTCTACTTTGGGCCACAAGGAGGCCACACCAGACAGATTTTTCTTCCGTGGCCATCTTCGAAAGAGGGCACCAAGTGCAACTATCTACAAGATAGTTCCGGTTATTCAGCGTCCATAACCTGTTAGTCCATGAACTAGAAAGACTGGAAAAACATAATTAGCAACCAGGCAACAAACATAAAACATTTACAATATACAGCATTTAGATCTTCCAGCGAGCTGGTATTTGCCCCCTAGTGCTCCGGGTTGACCTGCGTAACCCACTGTCTGGTGGTGGTCTAACCTGACTTTCCCCACTAGCATTCAGGGTACAGCTACTAGCTGGGTTTACAGGCAGTGCAGGCAGCTATCTGCGGGTCCTTTGGCTTACCGCAGGTATGGCAGGCTCACTGTCAGCAGAGGGTTGACTCTCCTGGGCTGCTGGCATGGGTTCTTCTGCCTCTAGGGCTGCTTGGTCTTCTGATTCCTCCTGCTCTCCTGTAGGTTCCTGCTGGGTTGGTTGAAGGAAGTGTAGGACGGGTACCACTATTGCATCATTTATCCGAGTCCAGGACCGGGGGAACTCTCCAAGAACTGTGCTGATCATTTCTTTCTTGTCTTCTGCGGGTTCAAGGTCATCTTGATCTTCTCCTGCACTCTGTAGTTGCTCGGGGCACCTTTTTAGGTGGTGTCTGGAGACGGTGCTAGTGGTTTCTCCTCCAACCTTGGTAATTACACATACCTTCGGGTTGTTGTGGTTGGACTGCAGTACTGTGTACGGGTCGCTCTCCCACTGGTCATCTAGCTTGTGAAGCCTTCTCTTCCGCTTCAGGACCTGCTCACCAGGTTCCAGGGGACCAGCAGGGGCGTGTTGGTTGAAGAGCCTCTCTTGCTTTTCTCTCGCTTGAGCCAGACTCCTCTCCACACTCTCCTGTACCTTCTTGTACTGTAGCTGCCGTTCCGTATCCCAGTCCGCGTCTGGGGAGGTGTCCTCGGGGGTCAGGACTCCCATCTCCAGGTCTATCGGCAGCTTACCTGGTCTTGCCCTCATCAGGTAAGCCGGGGTGCAATTTGTAGCATTCACCGGGATATGGTTGTATAAGTCTATCAGGTCTGGCAGCTTCTCCGGCCACAGGCTGCGTTCTTCCAGGGGCAACGTTTTGAGGAGATCAATGACGATATTATTCATTTTCTCACACAGCCCGTTGGTTTGTGGGTGGTAAGACGTTGTCCGAATCTTCTTACAGCCGTAGAGGTTGCAGAACTCCTGGAAGATTTCAGCCTCAAACGCTGGACCTTGATCTGTCAAGACCTGTTCCGGATACCCGTGTGGATGGCAGAAGTGTTGTTGGAAGGCTCTGGCCGCTGTTTGGGCTGTCAAGTCTTTAACAGGAACCACCAGCAGGAACCGGGAATAGTGGTCCACTATTGTCAGGGCATAGACGTAGCCCGACCGGCTTGGAGCCAGTTTCACATGGTCCAGAGCTACCAGCTCAAGAGGCTGCCTGGTGACGATGGGCATCAAGGGCGTCTTCTGGCTGGTACCGCCTTCCTTCTGAGGTTACATGGGCCACAGTCCCTGCACCACTTCTCTATGGCCCCTCTCATTCCGACCCAGTAGAACCGCTCTCTCAGTAGGAACTCCAGTTTCTTCCACCCGAAGTGTCCCGCTCTGTCATGGTAGGCCTCCAGTACCATTGCTGCATCTCGTCTCGGGACCACTACCTGCCAGGTCAGCTCGTGCGTCCGGTGGTTGACAAGCCTTCTGCACAGCTTACCTTCGTAGAGGAATAGCCTGCTTTTCTCCTTCCATAACTGCTTGGCTTCCTCTGGAGCGTCCGAGCCAGGGCTAGCGTCTGCCTGGGTCAAGAGGTCTTTCACCAGGCGAATTGCAGGGTCACTATCTTGCGTTTCAGCCCAGCCGTGGTGAGGTAAGGAATTGAACATGACAGTGGTCAAGTCTTTGTCTCTTACAAGGTGGGAGTACTGAGTGGCCCCGTACCGGTGGAATGCAGGGAGCTCTATTTCCTCCAACTCGTCTGGATCTTCTCCCTCATCGGGCAAGTGGGGCATTCTCGATAGGGCATCTGCATTGGCATTGGCTCGGCCTGCCCGGTACTTGATGGTGAAGTCATAGTTTGCTAGCCGGGCCATCCACCGCTGCTCTAGGGCACCAAGTCTCGCATTGTCCAGATGTGTCTACGGATTGTTGTCCGTGTACACAGTGAACTTCACAGAGGCCACGTAATGCTTGAAACGTTCTGTTACGGCCCACACCACTGCCAAGGACTCCAGCTTAAAGGAGCTGTAATTCTCCGGGTTTCTCTCGGTGGGCCTCAGCTTCCGGATGGCGTACGCGATCACCCTTTCTCTGCCCTGTTGGTTCTGTGACAGTACGGCTCCCAGCCCCACATTACTGGCGTCTGTGTGGAGGATAAAAGGCTGGCCATAATCAGGGTAGGCCAGGTTCTCATCCCCCGTGAGGGCCATCTTCAGCTGGCGGAAGGACTCCTCTTCCGGCTTGTCCCACTTGAAGGGTGGCTTTTGGCTTCTGGTCTTAGATTGTCCTATAAGGAGGTCCTGCATAGGGGCTGCCATCTTGGTGAACCTGGGGATGAACCTTCGGTAGTAGCCTACCAACCCGAGGAACTGCCTCACTTCTTTTATGTTAGAGGGGCTTGGCCAGTTCTTTATTGCCGTGATTTTGTCAGGGTCGGGGGCTACTCCTTCTGCACTCACCACGTGTCCCAGGTACTGTACCTTCGGCTTTAACAGATGGCACTTGGAGGGTTTCACTTTCATGCCAAAGCCTGCCAGGGCCTCGAACACCTCGGCCAGGTGCTTTAGATGGTCCTCGTAAGTCTTTGAATAGACAATCACGTCGTCCAGGTAAAGTAGGACCGTCTCAAAGTTTCGGTGCCCTAGACAGCATTCCATCAGCCTCTGGAAGGTCCCGGGTGCGTTGCAGAGCCCGAACGGCATATAGTTGAATTCACTTAATCCCATCAGGGTGGTGAAGGCGGTCTTCTCCTTATCAGCCTCTGCCACAGGAACCTGCCAGTACCCACTAGTAAGGTCCAAAGTAGAGAAGAAATTAGCTGATTTTAGTGCGGCCAAAGACTCCTCTATTCTAGGCAACGGGTATTTATCTTTATGGGTGATACGATTGACTTCTCTATAGTCCACGCACATTGTCATAGTACCGTCTTTCTTTTTTACCAGAACCAAGGGGGCTGCCCAGGGGCTACAACTGTCTCTATTGACCCTGGCTTCCTTCATTTCTCTCAGAATGCCCTTTGCGTTCTGATAGTGTGCGGGGTGGTACAGGTCTGTATCTTTCAGCAATTGGTGGGTGGCTCCCCGTGGGGATGTGGTGTTCTACTCCTTTCACTCTGCCGAAGTCTAGCGGGTGCTTACTAAAGATTCTCTCGTACTCTTGAACCACCCGGTAGAGTCCTTGTTTTTGGTGCAAGGGAGTGGAGTCAGCACCCACGTGGAGTTTCTGGCACCAGTCCTCCTTGGGTTTCTGGGAACCATTACCCTCCGCCTGGGGAGATGGAGGCAAGGGTTCCACGGCCCTGACAGCATTGTGTTCAACAGTATACAATTTGGCTAGTGTAGCGTACCGGGGCAAATGTACTTCCCTTTCCCCAATGTTTAAGATCCGGACGGGCACCCTTCCATGGCGGACATAGACCACCCCCCGGGCTGTCAAAATGGTGGGCCTGCTGTCTGAGTACACGGGTTCTACCATGGCTTGGTAGTCTCTCCCTCTTAACCCGATTGCAGTCCGACACCAGATCATTTCACTTTTGGGGGGCATAGCAATGGGGAACGAGTCGCTCATCCTCACGCTACCGATCTCACCACCAGACAGTTCTACCTGTTGCCATCTCATCAGGGCTCTTATCTCCTTCTGGAGGACCCTCTGTTGGCTGGAGCTCGCATTCATCGCCACCTGCTGAAAAATTACAATTACTTCTGAAAGACAATTTTCAATCACATTAGTACCCAAGGTTATTTTAGGGTGACTTTCTCGATGGTCAATGTCCACAATGATCACTCCCTGTGCCGGCAGTTCAACTTTACCAATCTTAATGGTCATCTCTCTGAACCCCACCTGCGGCACGGGTTGACCATTGCTGGCGATGATGCTCAAGTCATCGTCTGGATAACGAGTTATATCAGTGTCACTCCAGTACTGCTTGAAAAGTACATAGGGGATGGTAGTCACTTGGGACCCGGTGTCCAGCAGTGCACTCATGGGGATACCGTCCAGCACTACGGGTAAAACCGGGCGTCCCCCTACGTACTTATCACGCCAATTAGATGGGCCTGATGACCTTATGCCTGGGGGTTGGCCCTTTGCCCCAGGTCGGACCCATTTAAAGTACAGTACCTGGCTACGTGTCCCGGCTGGCTGCAACGGCGGCAAATCGGCTGTCCATCCTCAGTGTAATGATCGGCGGGCCTCCCTCTGAATGACGGGATCCTCCTCCGTCGACGCCACGGGACATCCTCCGGACTGGAAGCCAGCTTGATTGGTCCTGACAGGTCCATCTGTAACGACTGTACGGTCCTGGTCAATGCAGCAACACTCTTTGTTAGTTCTTGGACCTGATGGTGGAGGTTTGCAGGCGGGGATGGATTTAGGGCCTGCGCATCAGCCCCCACAAGGTTTGCGGGATAGGGCGCCGCCCCCTGGTGGTAAGGGATGGCAGGGCGCCGGGAAGCTACAGCGCCACCCGGTGCAGGTTCTCGGAGCACCTGGATGGCCCTATCTTTGAACTGTGCAAAAGTCAAATCGGGGTTCTGTAGGGCCATGAGGCGCAGCTGGGTTCTGTGGGCGCTGGACAGCAGACCTTCTATGAACTGGTCAGTCAATAGTTTATCTGTATCCTGCACGCTGCCAGGGTCAGCTTGCTTAATTGCCCCTTGGCTTCCTGTAAATTTAGGGCATAATCTCGGATGCTATCTTGAGCTCGCTGCTTACATCCATAGAACCGCATTTTGATTTCTGCTGAGGTACGGGTATCAAAGGTGTCCCGTAGACGGGTCAGAACCCCCCTTACAGTCCTTTTCTCCTCAGCTGTCCAAGACTTTACCTCCCGCTGGGCCGCACCAGTTAACTGCCCTATCAGTATGCTTACCTTCTGTTCTTCTGTCAGGGGATAAACTTTGAACAGGCTATACAGCCTTTCTTTAAAGTCGCCCAAGGTATGCGACTCGCCGGCATACTGGGCATCCAGGCCGCTCCGGGGATATAGGCAGGGGTGGATTAAGAGTAGCAAGGGCCCCGGGCAGTTTAGAAGGCGCGGGCCCCCTCCACACACCTGATTTATCACGTGACATGTCACATGATCCCCTGTGATAGATCATGTGATAGTTCACAGGAAATTTATTTGGCATAATATTAATTGTGCTGCCTCATCTGAGAGCAGCACAATATTGGGGCAGATACCCTGATTCCAGCGATGTGTCACTTTTTCAGCTGCTTGTTGTCATTTTGAGAAAATCACCGTTTTATCTGCTGCAGATCTAGCAGCTCTCTGAATGCTGCGCTCTGTATAGCCCCACCCACACCACTGATTGGCAGCTTTCTGCCCATGCTCAGTGTACACAGAAATCTACTGATCAGTGATGGGGGTGGGGTCCTACAGAACTTACTAGTCATCTAGTGATAATTACCTTCTGACAAATCAATGATTTTATCAAAACAACACTAAGCAGCCCAGTAAGTGACACATTACTGGAATCAGTGCCTCTAACCCTACATTATGCTGCTCTCAGATTAGGTGGCAAAAACCTCATGACAGATTCCCTTTAAAGGAGCTGTAAAGACAAAAAAGTTTGTATTAAAAAAAATACAAGCCATTTGTTAAATTAACTTTTTTTTTATTGTTAATTCACATTAGACTGTATCTTCAACACTTTTGTCAGCAGGTCTTATTACAGACTCTGAATAGGGCAGCTCTCTCCCTCTCCCTCAGCAGAAAGTCACAGCATGGTTAAAAAACGGGATCTTTTATGATTTTCTCATAATAAATAAAAAAGGACATGCAAGTCCTCCAAACTATTTTCCGTTTCTCTATAGGGAAGGTCCTAAATCTTTCTTGTTCTTTAGTTGATCACATGTCAAAAATGCAAAGCATTTACTATGAACTCGCCTAAAAAAATATACACTTGGAGAGTAATATCATCATTTGCATGTAAATATTCCTTGACTCTAAGGGCTCGCTCACACTGTCGTATAACACGGCCGAATGCTATGTGATGTTTTATCGGATAGGACTCGGCCCTATGTTATACTATGGGACAGTGCGATTATTGGCATGAGAAAATAATCTCATTCGATATTCGGACCATGTGCACCCATACAAGTCTATGGGTGCACGTAAAACATTGGACTGCACTCGGATGTCATCCAAGTGCAGTCCGATGAACACTCACAGAGACTATGGAGAAGATGGAGAAATTAAGTTCTCCATCTTCTCCATATCTGTGCTGCGAGAGAATCGGATCACACTCAGTTGAAGCTCTGACAGAGTTTGAGCCCAGTGTCATTAGCATAATTGGCCCTATTCTCTTGCATGAGAGAATATATGGCTTAGTGAGTGGACCCTAAAACTGAATAGTAGTGACGGACAGGCACCTCACAAGCGGGATCCATGTAGCTCTCAGATGTTATGTAGGTAGGGCTTCATTCCATGGGGTAGGGTTTAATTTCAAGGTATATAAAAAAAATGGACTTCAAATGAAAATTAAATGAACACATAAAGCACTAATTGAATTATTTTTTTCGTATTTATGTTTGCAGCCCCTTTAAAAACCCTTTGAGGACCAAGGCACATATATGTCCCATAGTTTTAAACTGGAAAAAAATTTGATTGAATAAAATTTAAGGTCCTCAAAGGTTTAAGTAGGTCATAAATTCATATGAATACTTGCTCATACAATTGCACATGCCAAAAGATAAAGAAGAACAGAATCAAAAATATGACATTAAGTGGAGCACTTACAGGTATTCAAGGTGAAAGAGACCAGCAAAGGCATCGTCTCGAATGACAGTAAATGAGTTAGAATTCAGCAAGCTGAAAATGAAGACAGCAGGTTAGAAGCGAACCAGACTTTATGGTGCTCAGAATTAGTCAAGCAGAATTTATTGACTGCTCTTGCAAAGCACTGAGACTCCCGCTGTGTATAGATGGCGCCGTGCGGCCTTCCGCTGTGTATAGATGGCGCCGTGCGGCCTCCCGCTGTGTATAGATGGCGCCGTGCGGCCTCCCGCTGTGTATAGATGGCACCGTATAGATGGCTACGTGCGGCCTCCTGCTGAGTATACGTGTATAGATGGCTATGTGCGGCCTCCTGCTGAGTATAGATGCCTCACGGCGCTCCCCCCAGAGACAGCAGGAGGCCGCACAGCGCCATCTATACTCAGCGGGAGACCGCACGTAGCCATCTATACACAGCAGGAGGCTGCACGGCGACATCTATACTCAGCGGGGGGCCGCACGTAGCCATCTATACACAGCGGGGGGCGCACTTAGCCATCTATACACAGCGAGGGGCCGCACGGCGCCGTCTATAATGCACGGAGCCCCACCAGAGACATCAGGAGGCCGCACGGCGCCAACTATACTCAGCAGGAGGCCGCATGCAGTCATACACACACACAAACATATACAGACACGCATAAACACATTTGAAACACAAAAATACATACAAACAGACATCACACAATGACATCTGCCCACACACACACACACAAACAGACAGACATCACACACACACACCTGCCCACACACACACACACCTGCCCACACACACACACCTGCCCACATACACATCTGTGTGTGTGTATGTATTGTGTGTGTGTATAATGTGTGTGTATGTATACTGTGTGTGTATGTATAGTGTGTGTGTGTGTGTATAATGTGTGTGTATGTATAGTGCGTGTGTATGTATAGTGTGTGTGTGTGTGTGTGTGTATAATTTGTGTGTGTGTATTTTTTTTTTAAGTTAAAAACAAGTAAAATGCTTGTGGCATCAATATCAAGACTCCAGATATAAGGGCCTATTCACACTGAATTTTGCAATGCATTCATCTCCTCTTTCCAGGCTTCTATCTAAATCCCTGAAAATTGGCATTCAGATGTGCCTTGACATAGCCATTGATTTGAACAAAGGCAAACCGAGGCTAAAGTCTGAATCTTTAGGCTCCATTTTCTCTGCTTTCAGATGTCTCATTTCAGACAGCACAATCCTGAATTTCAGGGATTCAGTTGTAAGCCTTGTGTAAAGACCTGAATGCAGCGCTGAATGTAGTGTGAATAGGTCCTTACATCCTACACCACCTCAGGGGATTGTTGTTATGGAGTATTGCCCCTGGGTGGCCGCAGTTATGACCACCACCAGGGCTCGCGGTCACCCACCCTAACTTTGGTATTCTGGGGAGCTGGTATAATGAATATCTGAGAAGAGCCCTAGAGAAGCAAGAACATTGGACAACCAAGAGGTGGTGGCCTCAAGTCAGGTGTAGTGTTCAACAGGGCAAGACTTTCTAACCTGCCCCCCCCCCCCCCACACACACATATACACACACCTGCCCACACAGACACACACACACACCTGCCCACACACACACACACACACACACACACACCTGCCCACACACACCTGCCCACACACACTCACATATACACACACACACACACCTGCCCACACACACACACACATATACACACACACACACCTGCCCACACAGACACACACACACCTGCCCACACACACACACACACACACACACACACCTGCCCACACACACACACACATACACCTGCCCACACACACACACATATACACACACACACACACCTGCCCACACACACACACACATATACACACACACACACCTGCCCACACAGACACACACACACCTGCCCACACACACACACACACCTGCCCACACACATACACACCTGCCCACACACACACACACACCTGCCCACACACACACACACCTGCCCACACACAAACATACCTGCCCACACACAAACACACCTGCCCACACACACACACCTGCCCACACACATACACACCTGCCCACACACACACAAACACCTGCCCACACACACACACACCTGCCCACACACACACACACCTGCCCACACACACACACACCTGCCCACACACACATCTGCTCACTCAGACACCTGCCCGCAAACACACACACACACCCATATACACACACCTGACCACACACACACCTGCCCCCCCCACACACACACACATATACACACACACATATACACACACACCTGCCCACACAGACACACACACATATACACACACACACATATACACACACACACACACCTGCCCACACAGACACCTGCCCCCACAGACACCTGCCCACAAACACACACACACCTGCCCACACACACATCTGCCCACACACACACACACACACTCACAATCCCCCGGCTCAATTCCTCCTGCCTGCTCTCTCTCTTTTCCGGTGCAGCACTGCAGGCCGGGGCGCACTGTGTGACGTCACAGCTAGGAGACACAGCCGCGCACAGGGCCATGTCTCCTAGCAGTGATGCGGCCGGGCCAGCACAGGGAAGTTAACTGCTGCAGTGCTGGCCCGGCGGATGAAGAAGTAGCGGCGGCCGCTGCTGGGGGAGCGGTCCGGGCCCCCTCCTCCCGCCACTGCTACCGCTATGTGCCGCGGCGGCCCGCACATATAATGAGGGCAATCCGGATTGCCCTCATTATAATCCGCCTATGGATATAGGGCATGGAAAACGGCATCACAGCTGCAGCGGCTACGCTGGTGGTAGAGGGTCCCTCCGCGTCCGACATCTTCCTCCCCCCTAGTTAACTGTGGCCTACCTTCTGGCGATCCTCTTCTGTAGGCCGCGGCTCCGCTCGCGATGCTCTGGGCGAGGACCTTGCTTTGCTCGGTGATGACGTCGGCATCCGCTGGATCTCCTTCCAGGACCTTGAGCAGCGTCTCAGCATAGGCGTGGCGTCCCGAAGATGGCGCCCGATGGCAGGAAACGCTCCGATTGGCGGGAAATGGCCCTGAATGGAGGGAAACTTCACTCAGATATGTATAGAGTCTTTTCCAGGCACGCAATACCCGTTTGTTGCGGGTTGGTCACAATTCTGCCAACTACGCCAAAGCTGACTCGCCCCCTGGGCCGTGGGGTACCCGGAACCGGGCCTTCTAGTGTACGGTGCTGATGGGGGTAGTAGTGGCAACCCGATCCCGTGGCTCAGGGTGGTCAGACCAAATGGTGGCAGTCTATTTATCAGTGTTTTGAATGTCCGACTACGCCACCCGTGGATTGCGATTGGAGATAACCGCTGCTGCAAGGCAGACCGCTGAGGCTGGTGTTGGTGTGCAGCACAGGGGTAGGATAATTCCCCACGGGAAGAGTGTAGCCTCAGGGCAGTGTAGGTGGATGTTGGGGGTGATAGTGCAGGCCGCAATAGTAATAGTTCAGAGTCTGCTTCAAACAGTTCAGGGTCTTTATTGTAGATATTATTAATGACCCAACAGTACCGGTTAGGAATGGGCCTGGGTGTCTGAGAGCATTCGGGCGAGCCCCACTGGTCAGGGTGAGTGTGTAGGCCTACCGTTCTCTCTATGCTCTTTCTGACTATCCCCCTTTTCGTGGTGTAATAGCCCACGTCCCTGAGCTGGCCGTGTACTTCTCTCCTGTATGGCTTGCGACTCAGGCCTTGGGTACCTGTTGCTTGCTCCTCGATGTACTGGTCCCTCTGTGTGGCGGAGCCTCCAGGCTTCTTAGGCCAAGGGACCTGAAATCCCTCGCAGGTTGGTTCTCTGCTGCTGGGCTTGTAACCCTGACAGCCTCGGACCCCAATGTCCGGTAGATTGGTTCTCTGCCAGGACCGGCTCTCGTCGCCTCTGTCCCTGGCTTGCAGTTTCTCCTGTGCCTCACGGACTCCTCAGCTACAGCTGAACTGTCCCTCCTTCTCTGGGACTAGTCTCACTCCTGAGCTAGGTCTTCCAGTTCTCTCTAACCCTGCCCCCAGTTCCAGCTTTTATAGGGGCAGCCAGCTCCCCCTGCTGGCCTGGGACAGGAGGTGCTGTATGCTAATAGTCCCTAACCAGGGGACCTCCCTCCTGCTTTCAGAAACAGATTATTGTTTGTGGCATCCAGGCCTGGGGTGACACACACACACTGCTCTATATTTAGTATGATGCCCCCACTCCTCCATATATATAGCATGATGGTCCCACTGCTCCATATACAGGTGCATCTCACTAAATTAGAATATCATCAAAAAGTTAATTTATTTCAGTTCTTCAATACAAAAAGCTGTCTTTCAGCTCATCTGCATTGTTGGGTCTGGTGTCTCTCATCTACCTCTTGACAATACCCCATAGATTCTCTATAATAGATTCTCTATGGGGTTAAGGTCAGGCGAGTTTGCTGCCAATCAAGCACAGTGATACTGTTGTGTGTAAACCAGGTATTGGTACTTTTGGCCGTGTGGACAGGGGCCAAGTCCTGCTGGAGAATGACATTTCCATCTCCAAAAAGCTTGTGGGCAGAGGCAAGCATGAAGTGCTGTAAAATGTCCTGGTAGCCGGCTGTGCTGACTTTGGTCTTGATAAAACACAGTGGACCTACACCAGCAGATGACATGGCCCCCCAAACCATCACTGATTGTGGAGCCTTCACACTAGACCTCAAGCAGCTTGGATTGTGGACTCTCCACTCTTCCTCCAGACTCTGGGACCTTGATTTCCAAATGAAAATTGGAACTCTAGGACCTTGTGGAGTGTGTCAATGACTGCCTTCTGGACATCTGTCAAGTCAGCAGTCTTCCTCATGATTGTGGAGCATACTGAAACAGTATTGAAGAACTGGAATCAATTAACTTTTTGAAGATATTCTAATTTAGTGAGATGCACCTGTATATACTATGATGGTCCCACTGCCCCACATACATATAGTATAATGGCCCCACTACTCCATATGTAGTATGATGGACCCACTACTCCAGATATATAGTAGGATGGCTCCACTGCCCAATCATTTAAAAAAAAAAATAACGTTTATTCTCACTTAATCCTGATTCCCTACATCACGGCCTCTGTCTCCTCTTCCATGGCGGGACAGCAGAGCAGAGCGATGCAATGATGTCACCGAGCCACCTGCGTGAGTATGCTGACATCTCGTTAACCGCAGGCCTATGGCGATCTGTGGCATATGAAAGAGATAGTGATAGGGCAGGGAGCTTGTGTCTCACTACTTTATCATGCGACGCCTCTGCATAAGAGACATTAGGGCTACATTAGCTACGTCACAGAAGACACTGGAGCTGGAGTATATAGAATAGGAGACACTGGGGCTGGCGTATATTCATCACAGGATACATTGGGGCTAGAGCATATACATCACAGAAGAAGCTGGAGTATATAGAATAGGAGACACTGGGGCTGGAGTATATAGAATAGGAGACACTGGGGCTGGCGTATATTCATCACAGGATACATTGGGGCTAGAGCATATACATCACAGAAGAAGCTGGAGTATATAGAATAGGAGACACTGGGGCTGGAGTACATAGAATAGGAGACACTGGGGCTGGCGCATATACAGTTCTGCTCAAAAGTTTACATACCCCGGCAGAATTTTTCCTTTCTTGGCCTTGTTTCAGAGAAAATGAATGATAACAAAAACACTTTTTCTCCACTCATGGTTATTGGTTGGGGGAAGCCATTTACTGTCACATTTCTGTGTTTTCTCTTTTTAAATCTTAATGACAACTAGTGATGAGCGAGCATGCTTGCTACTGCTCGGTGCTTGTGACGCGCCCCTGGGCCTGTGTCGCGCTGCGTTGCGCACGTGGGAGCCTACCCGGAGCCGGATCAGTGGAGGGTTGTAGTCTCGTGGCGGTGACCCGGTCCGTGCCCAGGGAGTCAAACTAGACGGCAGTCTATTAGTAGTAAATAGTTGATGACTACGCCACCCGTTGAGTGCAGCCAGGAAGCTGCTGCTGCAGGGCAGACCGCTGAGGCCGGTGGTAGGATTGTGCAGCGTGATAGTATAACCCCCAACGGGAGGGGTATGGCCTCAGGGCAGCCGACGTGGATGATGGGGGTAGCAGGAACCACTCAGAGACGGTACGGTGTAGTTCAGGGTCTTTACTGGTAACAACGACAGACCCTCCCGGAGTACTTGCTAGCAAACGGGGCCTGGTTAGTCTTTAAGCAGATGGGATCTCCCCTGGCCAGGCGTAGTTGTAGGCCTCTCAAACTGACTGTACTCTTCTGGCTACCTTGCTAGAAGCTGATGTAAGTAGCCCACGTCCCTGAGTGTACCGTGTGGTGCTCACCCGTATGGCCGGTGACTCGGGGCCTTCTAATGGCTTCCGCTCCACGATGGCGGTGCTGGTCCCACGCGTGTGACCGTGCCTTCGGGCTTCTGGGCCAGAGGACCTGAAATCCCCTGCCTGACGGATTCTGCTGCTGGGTAGGAGTTAGTCCCCACAGCCTCGGACTCCGGGTCCGGTAAAGAATCTTCTTAGTCAGGGCGAGCTCTGCAGCTGCCAGCCCCTGACTCCTTGTACCTCTGCTGTTTCCTATGCTGCTTCTTGTCTCCACTCTCCTTGTCTGACTCACCCTGCCTCAGCCCCGGGTTTATACAGGGGAAGTTCTTCCCCTCCCAAGACTGGGCAGGAGGTGTGGCATGCACAGGATCCCTGACCAAAGGACCTCCCACCTGCTCTCAGACATAACATTACATTACTGTGGAAAACCAGACCCCTGGGGTGCCACATTCCCCCCTAGTGAAATTTAGTACTCCGGGACTAAACACATTTAGAAAAACATAACAAGGCAAAAACATTAATAATACAATAAGAAAACATATAAAGATGGTTACGGCGTGTCCGCAACCGGGTGCAGTCTCTGAAGAAAGCAAGGTGTCCATTTCACCAACACAGGGAGACGTAACCAGGTAGGGGTCTGTCCTACCCCGAGTCCTTAACAGTCTCTAGTCCATCCTGGGTTACGCTCCAACTATGTACAAGGATTCCCAGTAAATCCACCAAGGATCCCTAAAAATAACTAGAAACACAAAATTATACACAAGCAACAAGACACAGAAAAACATAAATAAAACAATTTATACACTTCAAATTCTCCAGCGTGCGGGTAACTGGCCTCTAGTGGCCCGAGTGGACCTACGGAGCTGACTGTCTGGCCCTGAACTACAGGGTGTAGGAACTGTCAAGGGTAAACTGGGCAGCTGTCTACCGGCTCTTTGTCTCACTAGGGGTACGGCAGGCTCACTATAAGCAGAGGGTTGATTCTCCTGTTCTGCTTGTGTGGAGTCTTCTGCCTCCTGGACCGGCTGTTCTTCCAGCTCTACCCGTTGCTCCGTAGGTTCTTGGGATGATGGTTGGAGGAAGGTGAGTACGGGTACCACAACTGCACCATTGACTTGAGTCCAAGACTGAGGGAAGTCCCCGAGCACGGTACTAACCATATCTTCCCTTTCTTCCACGGGTCAATGGTCTTCTTGTTCCTCTTCAGGGTTCCTCAGTTGTTCGGGACACTTCTTCAGGTGGTCCCGGGATACAATGGCTGTGGTTTCCCCTCCGTCTTTACTGATGGTACAGACCTTCGGGTTCTCGTGGCTTGAGGGCAGTACGGTGTACGGGTCCTTCTCCCACTGGTCGTCCAACTTGTGGAGCCGTCTCTTCCTCTTCAAGACCTGCTCTCCGGGTACCAGGGGAACAGCGGGAGCATACTGGTTGTAAGTTTTCTCTTGTCTTTCCCTAGCCTGACAGAGACTTCGCTCCACGCTCTCCTGTACTCTCCGGTACTGCTGCTGCCTCTCTGTGTCCCAGTCTGTTTCTGGTGAAGTGTCCTCAGGTGTCAGGACTCCCATTTCCAGGTCAACAGGTAACTTACCAGGTCTCGCCCTCATTAGGTAAGCCGGGGTACAGTTGGTGGAACCTACCGGGATGTGGTTGTATAGGTCCACCAGATCGGGCAACTTCTCAGGCCACAGACTGCGTTCTTCCAGGGGCAATGTTTTTAGAAGATCCATTACCACCTGGTTCATTTTTTCACAAAGTCCATTAGTTTGCGGATGGTAGGGTGTCGTCCTTATCTTCCGGCAGCCATACAGATTGCAGAATTCCTGGAAGACCTCCGCTTCAAAGGCAGGTCCCTGGTCCGTCAGCACTTGGTCCGGGTACCCGTGTGGACGGCAGAAGTGCTGCTGGAAGGCTCTAGCTGCTGTTTGAGCCGTTAAGTCCTTGACGGGGACGACAACCAAGAACCGGGAGTAATGATCCACGATGGTTAACGCGTAGACGTAGCCACTTCTGCTTGGGGTCAGTTTTACATGATCCAAGGCTACCAGTTCCAACGGTTGCCGGGTGACGATGGACTGCAGGGGAGTCTTCTGGCTGGCCCGGTCCTTCCTTCTCAGATTGCACGGGCCACAGTCTCTGCACCACTTCTCGATGGTTCCCCTCATGCCTACCCAGTGGAACCGCTCGCGCAGCAGGAACTCCAGCTTTTTCCACCCGAAGTGTCCAGCTCCGTCGTGGTATGCCTCCATCACCATGGCTGCGTCTCTTCGTGGCACCACTACTTGCCAGAGTAGTTCATGCGTCCGGGAGTTGACCATTCTGCGGCACAACTTCCCCTTGTAAAGGAATAGTCGACTCTTCTCCGCCCATAGTTGTTTGGCTTCCTCCGGAGCGTCTGGTTCAAGGCGAGCCTCCGGCCGAGTCAGCATCTCCTTCACCAGTCGGACGGCAGGGTCGCTGTCTTGCGTTTCCGCCCAGTTGT
Organism: Phyllobates terribilis; assembly: GCF_046119375.1. Classification (NCBI taxonomy): domain Eukaryota; kingdom Metazoa; phylum Chordata; class Amphibia; order Anura; family Dendrobatidae; genus Phyllobates; species Phyllobates terribilis. The sequence goes on from NW_027362959.1 coordinate 2,747,012, forward strand.
AGTGGGGTAAGGGGTTCAACGTAGCAGCCTGCTTACCCCTTACCCGGTGGGAATACTGGATAGTCCCATGACGGTGGAACGCAGGGAGTTCAACTTCTTCCAGTCCCTCCGGATCTTCTCCTTCGTCCGGCAGGTTGGGCATCCTGGACAGGGCATCCGCGTTAGTATTGGAGCGTCCTGCCCGGTATTTGATTGTGAACTCGTAGTTGGACAGACGGGCCATCCACCTCTGCTCCAGGGCACCGAGTCTTGCCGTGTCCAGGTGTGTCAACGGGTTGTTATCCGTGTATACGGTGAACCGGGAAGAAGCGAGGTAATGCCTAAAGCGCTCGGTGACTGCCCATACCACGGCCAGGAACTCTAGCTTAAATGAGCTGTAATTCTCGGGGTTCCTTTCGGTGGGTCGCAGTTTTCGGCTGGCATAGGAGATTACTCGTTCTCTCCCCTGCTGAATCTGGGACAGTACGGCTCCTAGCCCGATGTTACTGGCGTCGGTGTAGAGGATGAAGGGCTGGCTATAGTCCGGGTACGCCAAGATTTCATCCCCCGTGAGGGCCATCTTCAGCTGGCGGAAGGACTCTTCTTCTAGCTCTTCCCATTTGAAGGGCGGCTTCTGGTTCTTGGCCTTTCGGGACTGGCCTATCAGGAGGTCCTGCATAGGCGCTGCCTTTTTGGTGAAACCGGGAATAAACCTTCGGTAGTAGCCTACCAACCCTAGGAACTGCCGCACTTCTTTTACGCTGGAGGGGCTTGGCCATCCCTTAATTGCGGTGATCTTATCGGGGTCGGGAGCCACTCCGTCAGCGCTCACCACGTGTCCCAGGTATTGCACCTTTGGTTTCAGGAGGTGACACTTGGAGGGTTTCACCTTTAGGCCGTAACTCGCCAGAGCTTCGAACACCTCCGCCAGGTGTTTCAGGTGGTCCTCATAAGTTTTGGAGTATACGATGACATCGTCCAGGTACAACAGGACCGTCTCGAAGTTTCTGTGGCCCAGACAGCACTCCATTAATCGTTGGAAGGTTCCTGGGGCGTTGCAGAGTCCGAACGGCATGCAGGTGAACTCGCTAAGTCCCATCGGGGTGGTGAATGCGGTCTTCTCCCGGTCCGCCTCTGCTACAGGAACCTGCCAGTACCCGCTAGTGAGATCCAAGGTAGAGAAGAAGTTAGCAGATCTTAAAGCAGCCAATGACTCCTGTATCCTTGGTAAGGGGTACGCATCCTTGTGTGTGATACGGTTGATTTTCCGGTAATCTACACACATCCTCATGGTGTTGTCTTTCTTTTTGACTAAAACTAGTGGGGCTGCCCAGGGGCTACAGCTATCCCGGATTACCCCAGCCTCCTTCATGTCTCTAAGCATCCCCTTGGCGTGTTGGTAATGTGCAGGGGGTACGGGTCGATACCTCTCTTTTATGGGAGGATGATCTCCCGTGGGGATGCGGTGTTCTACCCCCTTGACTCGCCCGAAGTCTAACGGGTGTTTACTAAACACTCTCTCATACTCTTGAACCACCCGATAGACTCCTTGTTTCTGATGTGAGGGAGTGGAATCAGTACCCAAATGTAGTTGCTGACACCAGTCCTCCATGTCTTTCTTAGAGCCGTTACCTTCCTCCGGGTGAGATGGAGGCAAGGGTTCCACAGATTGTATAGAATTTTGATTAGTGGTATATAATTTGGCTAGCGTGGCATACCGGGGCAGGTACACTTCCCTCTCCCCGATATTTATTATGCGAATGGGCACCCTCCCATGGCGTACATTGACCACCCCCCGTGCTGTCAAAATGGTGGGCCTACTGTCTGAGTAAACTGGTTCTACCATTGCCTGGTAATCTCTACCTCTCAGACCAATAGCTGCCCGGCACCAAATCATCATTTCACTTTTTGGGGGCATGGCAATAGGAAAAGGGTCACACATTCTTACGCTACCAATCTCACCGCCGGAGAGTTCCACTTGTTGCCGTTGCATCAGTGCCCGGATCTCTTTCTGGAGCACCCGCTGCTCGCCGGAGCTGGCGTTCTTGGCAACCTGCTGTAAAAGGAAAATCACCTCTGCAAGACAATTTTCAATTACGTTAGTTCCTAGAGTTATTTTTGGGTGACTCTCATGTTTATCAATATCTACAATGATCAGTCCCTGTGCGGCCAGTTCGACTCTACCGATTTTGAGGGTCACCTCTTTAAATCCGATCTGTGGCACGGGCTGGCCATTGCTGGCGATGATACTCAAGTCGTCGTCAGGGTAGCGGGTAATATCCGAGTCATTCCAGTACTGCTTGAAGAGCACGTACGGGATGGTGGTGACCTGTGACCCGGTATCCAGTAGGGCACTCATGGGAATGCCATCCAGTACCACAGGCAAGACTGGACGTCCTCCCACATATCTGTCGCGCCAGTTCGATGGGCCTGGTGATCTTTTTCCTGGGGGTTGGCCCTCTACCCCAGGTTGTGCCCGTTTAAAGAACAGTACCTTTCCATATGTCCGGGTTGATTGCAGCGGCGGCAGATGGGTCGTCCGTCCTCGCTGTATCGGTCACTGGGTCTTCCTCTGGCCGGTGGGGTCCTCCTTGGTCGACGCCACGGGATGTCCTCCGGTCCGGATGCCAGCTGGATCTTCCCTGGGGTGGAAACCTGTAAAGACTGCACAGTTCGGGTTAGCGCAGCAACGCTCTTAGCTAGCTCTTGGACCTGATGGTGTAGGTCTGGAGCCGGGTCATTGTCCAAAGCCTGCGCATCAGCTCCCACAGGCCCTGCCGACAAGGGCGCCGCCTCCTGGTGGTAAGTGATAGCTGGGCACCTGTGGGTAACAACGCCACCCGGTGCTGGTTCTCGGAGCACCCGGATAGCTCTATCCTTGAACTGTGCAAAGTCCAGATGGGGATCCTGTAAGGCCATTGCCCGCAACTGGGTTCGGTGGGCATTGCAATATAAACCCTCTATAAATTGTTCAGTCAATAGCCTGTCCTCGTTTCCCACCCCATCAGGGTCGGTCTGCTTTATGGCCCTCAGGGCCTCTTGTAGGTTTAGTGCATAGTCCCTTATACTCTCATGCGCTCGCTGCTTGCACCCGTAGAATCTAAGCTTAATCTCGGCTGAGGTGCGGGTATCAAAGGTGTCCTTCAGCCGGGTTAGTATCCCTGCGACAGTCTTCCTCCCAGGTGGCCAGGATTTTACTTCCCTTTTGGCTGCCCCGGTTAGTTGGGCCACCAGGATGCTCACTTTTTGCTCTTCTGTGAGGGGGTACACCTGGAAGAGGCTATCCAGCTTTTCTCTAAAGTCATGCAGGGTATGTGACTCCCCTGAGTACTGGGGTAGCCAAGCTGCTCCCGGGATATAGGGCATGGTGAAGGGCATAACTGCAGCAGCGGTGGCGCTGGCGGGGGTTGAGGCAGTGAAGCTCTCCTCCGTATCCGACATCTTCCTCCCCCCTAGTGGACCGTGGCCTACCTTGCGATGATCCTGTTCCGTAGGCCGCGGCTCCGCAGTGGATCGTCAGGGTTGAGGACCTTCCGTCGCGCTCCGGTGACGTCGGCGTCTGCTGGGCTCCTTCCAGGACCTTACGCAACGTCCGGACGTCAGGCGGGGCTTCAGTTCTCGCGCGCTTTCGGAGTCCACGCCCCTCTTCTTCCCGCGCGGCGTCCTCAAGATGGCGTCCAATGGCGGGAAAACTCCACGGATGGCGGGAAGAAGGTCGAAGATGGCGCCAGATGGCGGGAAAACTTCGCGGATGGCGGGAAGAAGGTAGAAGATGGCGCCGGATGGCGGGAAACCTCCACGGATAGCGGGAATCTTCACCACTGGTAAGTTTGAACAGTCTTTGCTTTTCAGGCACGCAGTACCCGGTGGTTGCGGGCACGAAATCCTGCCGACTACGCCAAAGTTGACGCGCCCCTGGGCCTGTGTCGCGCTGCGTTGCGCACGCGGGAGCCTACCCGGAGCCGGATCAGTGGAGGGTTGTAGTCTCGTGGCGGTGACCCGGTCCGTGCCCAGGGAGTCAAACTAGACGGCAGTCTATTAGTAGTAAATAGTTGATGACTACGCCACCCGTTGAGTGCAGCCAGGAAGCTGCTGCTGCAGGGCAGACCGCTGAGGCCGGTGGTAGGATTGTGCAGCGTGATAGTATAACCCCCAACGGGAGGGGTATGGCCTCAGGGCAGCCGACGTGGATGATGGGGGTAGCAGGAACCACTCAGAGACGGTACGGTGTAGTTCAGGGTCTTTACTGGTAACAACGACAGACCCTCCCGGAGTACTTGCTAGCAAACGGGGCCTGGTTAGTCTTTAAGCAGATGGGATCTCCCCTGGCCAGGCGTAGTTGTAGGCCTCTCAAACTGACTGTACTCTTCTGGCTACCTTGCTAGAAGCTGATGTAAGTAGCCCACGTCCCTGAGTGTACCGTGTGGTGCTCACCCGTATGGCCGGTGACTCGGGGCCTTCTAATGGCTTCCGCTCCACGATGGCGGTGCTGGTCCCACGCGTGTGACCGTGCCTTCGGGCTTCTGGGCCAGAGGACCTGAAATCCCCTGCCTGACGGATTCTGCTGCTGGGTAGGAGTTAGTCCCCACAGCCTCGGACTCCGGGTCCGGTAAAGAATCTTCTTAGTCAGGGCGAGCTCTGCAGCTGCCAGCCCCTGACTCCTTGTACCTCTGCTGTTTCCTATGCTGCTTCTTGTCTCCACTCTCCTTGTCTGACTCACCCTGCCTCAGCCCCGGGTTTATACAGGGGAAGTTCTTCCCCTCCCAAGACTGGGCAGGAGGTGTGGCATGCACAGGATCCCTGACCAAAGGACCTCCCACCTGCTCTCAGACATAACATTACATTACTGTGGAAAACCAGACCCCTGGGGTGCCACACTTGCCCGAATATCTCACTGCTCGAGATGCTCTGCGCTCACCGAGTATTTCCGGGTTGGTCGGGCGGGAAGTCGGGTCCCCTCCCTGCATGTTTGGCGCTCTTTACAGAGCCAATGAACATACAGTGATTGCCTGCCATGCACTGTAATGCCATAGCCATGTTGGTTGTGGGCATTACAGTGATTGGCTGGCTGCACAGCGTCATCAGGTCTATATCTGACCTGGCACCGCCATGCTCATCACAGTCACTCTGGATCAGACAGTGTAGGGAGAGCTGCTGCTGTGTTAGGGAGAGATTTGATCGTGCATTAGGTAGTGTAGTGAGAAAAACCGCACATTACACATATCTATCTCAACAAACAGTCCTTCTGAGGACTAATCCATCTGCAGAGATATCAGGCAGGCAGTGTATATAGGCAGGCAGGCAGGGTATATAGCAGACTGCAGTGCATATAGCACAAGAGGCTCCATTCCAATTCTGCCTTCTGCTGCTGTTAGATATTTCTATACAAAGGCCCAGGTCTCAGGGGCGAGGAATACTTTTCTTTGGATCTTAATCCTCATTATTTGCTTATAAAGCAATCCAGAGAACACAGTTTTTCTGCGCCATTTGCTTGTTGGCACTGCAGAATACAGCCAGGTCCTTTCCATATTAGAGCGCTAGAAATCCAGCTATTTAAAACTGTGTTTTCTCCGTCACACGGATCACATATACGTTGTCAGAAAATACTGCCATTTCTGGCCTCCATTTTTTCAGTGTGTCAGTGAAGCAATTCACAGCAGTTTGCTGTTCACACTACTTACCTACAGGCCAGGTATTTAAAACTCTGTTTTCTCCATCACACCGATCACATATAACTTCGCTTCAAACTCAGTCATTTGTAGTGAGCGTGGAAGATACTATCCTCCATTTAAAATGGGCAAGGCACGTGGCAAGGGACGGGGAACTGGACGTGATGGCAATGGTGCATGCAGAGGCCGAGGACAAGGCCGTGGGCAAGCCGAAATTGTGCCACAGCAAACACCCACATCTTCTCGCCTGACCTTCCTGCCCCAATTTCTAGGGGACCGCAGCACACCACTATTGAACCCAGATCAGTGTCAAAAGGTTGTTGGTTGGATAGCGGATAATGCTTCCAGTCACTTAGCCACCACCACCACCACCCTGTCTTCTACACGGTCAAGTCTCAGTAGCCATGAGTCTGGACCTCATATTCCTCACCCTGATCCTCCTTCCTCCCACCATGCTGAGTACCCAGAGACAACTGATCCCACACTTGGACAATCTGAAGAGCTGTTCACTTTTCCATTTATAGATTCGGGCCTCTCGCCCGGTCCACTTGAAGCGGGGCAAGAGGAGATCACGTGTAGCGATGCCCAAATATTTGAGCAGCCACGGTCACATGAAGGCGACGGTGGGAAACTGTCACAAGAGGTGGACGATGATTAGACACAATTGGCAGAAAGTCAGGAATAGTACCAGGGTGCAGAAGTGGGTGACTAGGTGGTGGATGATATAGTAACTGACCCAACCTGGCAGGAGGACATGCAGAGCAAGGACAGCAGCACACAGGGGGAGGGAGGCAGAGCACCCCAACAGGCAGGAAGAAGCAGTGTGGTGGCCGCAGACAGAAGGCAGGCTACCGTTTCCCGTAACACCAACACGAAGGAAGTTGCCACTACAACTGTTAGGTCTTCCCGAGTCTGGTTGTTTTTTAAAGACTCTGCCGATAACTCCAAAAAGGCCATTTGCATCACGAGCCAGACCAGCATCAGCAGGGGTGGCAAAACGACCAGCCTGACCACCACCAGCATGATCAGGCACATGGCAGCAAATCACTCGACTTTGTGGGCCGAACACCAGGGTCCAGGAACAGTGTCTACAGGTGGCACCATTGCTTCTTCTGCTGTTGTGCATGCAAGTCAATCCCCTGTCCATAGTGCATGCAAAGATGCCTCCTGCCCTGCACCTGTCATTGCACACTCTCAAGTAGCAGCATCAGGAAGCACGTCCATGTCCTTCTCCCAGCACAGCGTTCAGTTGTTCATACTCCAGTCCTTGGAATGCAAGCGCAAATATGCAGCCAACGTCCCACAGGCCACACTACTAAATTCTCACAATTCACGACTGCTTGGCTCGAAATGTTGCCTTTTAGGCTTGTGGAGACAGAAGCATTCCGCAACCTGATGGCGGCGGCCGTCCCTCGGTACTCTGTCCCCAGCCGCCACTATTTCTCCCAGTGTGCCGTCCCCACATTACACAAGCACGTGTCCCAAAACATTAGCCGTGCCCTCAACAACGCAGTTACCGGTAAAGTCCACCTAACCACGGACACGTGGACAAGTGCTTGTGGGCAGGGACGGTACATCTCGCTGATGGCACACTGGGTTAACATAGTGGAAGCCGGGACCCAGTCGGACCTTGGGACGGAACACGTCCTCCCGACGCCAAAGATTGCAGGCCCTAGGTCAATCAGGGTTGTCCCCACGGTCTACAGCTCCTGAACCTCATGCTCCTCAGCCTCCTCCTCCTCCTCGGCCTCTATCTCCGAAATGACCACATCAGTCACAAGCTGGAAGCACTGCAGCACTGCCTCGGCCAAGCGGCAACAGGCTGTGCTGAAGCTAATATGCTTAGGTGAAAAAACACACAATGCTGAAGAGTTATGGCCAGCTCTGAAAGAGCAGGCAGATCTGTGGCTCAAACCGCTGAACCTACAGCCAGGCATGGTCGTGTGTGACAATGGCCGGAACCTGGTGGCGGCTCTGAGGCGAGGCGAGCTCACACACGTACCATGCCTGGCCCATGTGCTTAACCTCGTGGTTCAGCGGTTACTCAAATCCTACCCGGAGCTGCCGGATCTGCTTGTTAAAGTATGCCACCTGTGTGCCCATTTTAGAAAGTCAGCTACAGCTTCCGCCGCCCTTGCAGTGTTTCAGCAGCGTTTGCAGCTTCTGGCTCACAGACTGGTGTGTGATGTCACCACACGTTGGAACTCTACATTGCAGATGTTGGGAAGGATTTGTGAGCAGAAGAGGGCAGTTGTTGAGTACCAGCATCAAAAAGGCTATCGGTATTCAGTTCAGACTCCACACATAAGACCTCAGTAGTGGACGTGGATGTCAGACATATGTACCATCCTCCAAAACTTTGCGGACTCCACCAAGATGGTGAGCGGCGATGACGCCATAATTAGCGTCACCATCCCGCTTCTCTGTCTTCTGAAAAGCTCTTTGCTCACAATCAAAGATGATGCATTGCAGGCTCAGCACGATAAGATGGAGCAATTAACCATACAGGGTGATTACACACAGCCAAGCCTCATCTCATCCCAACGTGGATTGGGTGACAATGAGGAAGAGGAGGAGGAGGAAGGACAGGAACTAGTTTCATGCACTATAGACGGTGCTATCTGCACAGCTGTCATACGTTCAGCGTGGATGGCCAGAGGACAGAGAGGAGGAGGAGGAGAGCATGGTCAGTCATCCTCTTGGTGAGGACACGGAAGTCTTGCCTGTTAGTAGTCTGGCACGCATGGCTGAGTTTATGTTATGCTGCCTTTCCCATGACCCTCGCATTCTCAAAATTTTAGGTCATTACTGGTTGGTGACACTTCTAGACCCACTCTACAAGGAGAACTTTATATCTCTTATTCCTGAGGCGGACAGGTGTACAAAAATGAGGCAGTACCAGAAGGCCCTTGTTGCGGAACTATTAAAAAAATTCCCATCTAAAAACGCTGGAGGCAGAGGGCACACTTCGTTCGACAACCAAGGCCCCCACTCTGTCACTTCTTCTCTCTGACTGAACACTGTTCTAAGATGGTGCCCTCTAGAACATGAGCCCAGGTGACCAGCAAACAATGGGCTCCTATCTACGCTCAGGAACCAACCCCTATCTGCTCCTACATCACTGGGTATTCCTACCCCCTCCCCACTCCAGCCAGGGACATGGTCTGTCGTGCCTGCATTTCTGTCTAATGGGAGCACCGTTGAGCTGTCCCTCGGAAATGGGGTGAGTGTGCTGTATGCAGCTAACTGAACCCTGGTCCATACTCCATCCTTACCCGGGAGTGGAATATCACACCTCTGGCAGAGGTGCAATACCCCTGTAGCGGCCGAGCCCTCGGGGCGCTACATTTTTATGATGCCCGAAAAAAAAAATTTTTATACAGTATGTTCATGTATACCCCCCAGGAGTAAATGTTTGTCAGCCCATACACTTAGTGCATGGCATTACAAGTATAGGAGGCCCGCTCCTTTCTAATGGTAACAATTTTTTATGATGCGCTCCTCCACGTCTCTTCCAAGGGCCATTGAAGTGCCTCCAAATTTTTGGCAGCCCTTGCAGTCACTGCATAGTCCAACACTATGGGAGACTCTCTCCTTTCTAATGGGAATTTGTCATTACTGTGGCCTGGTCTATGTGTCTTTAAATTCTTAGTGGGTTTTTCCTAAACTTGGTCAGCCGTTGGACTCACTGCATACCCTATAACTGTATAGCAGACCCTCTCCTTTCTAATGGGAACATGTCATATCTTGTTACTGTGGCCCTGCTCTGTGTGTCTTTAAATTCTTAGTGGGGATTTTCCTAAAATCTGTCAGTCGTTGGACTCACTGCATACCCTATAACAGTATAGCCGACCCTAGAATTTCTAATGGGAATTTGTCGTTACTGTGACCCTGCTCTATGTGTCTTTAAATTCTTAGTCGTTTTTTTCCTAAAATTGGTCAGCCGTTGGACTCACTGCATACCCTATAACTGTATAGCAGATCCTGTCCTTTCTAATGGGAGCATGTCGTACCTTGTTACTGTGGCCCTGCTCTGTGTGTCTTTAAATTCTTATTGAGGTTTTTCATTAAAATTTGTCAGCCGTTGGATTCACTGCATACCCTATAACTGTATAGCAGACCCTCTACTTTCTAATGGGAACATGTCGTACCTTGTTACTGTGGCCCTGCTCTGTGTGTAGTTAAATTCTTAGTGGGGTTTTTCCTAAAATTTGTCAGCCGTTGGATTCACTGCATACCATATAACTGTATAGCAGACCCTCTCCTTTCTAACGGGAACATGTCGTACCTTGTTACTGTGGCCATGCTCTTTGTGTCTTTAAATTGTTAGTGTTTTTTTTCAAAAATTTTGGCCACCCTTGCAGTCACAGCATGGGCATTACCAGTATAGAAGACCCGCTCCTTTATAATGGGAACATTTTTTTTACTGAGACCCTCCTCTATGTCTCTTCAAAGGGGTATTAGGTTGCGTCCAAATTTTTGACAACCCTTGCAGTCACTGGATGCGCAATAACAGTATAGGAAACCCACTTGTTAATAATGGGAACAACAAAGCATAGCCCTCTGATGGCTCTCTAACAATAGCTAGGGCCGACTGCTGGCCTTTTAAGAATAGTAAGGGCCGTCTGATGTCCCTATAAAAATAGGCTTTATGACTTTCAGAGTCCCTCCATCATAAATAAAACAGGATGTGTCTGATGACACAACATTGCCAGATGAGGTTGTAAAATGTTAAAGTGACATTTCCCGGTGAATGCATTTTTCATAAAAAATAACATAAAAAAACATAACAATAGGATCTTTCTTTAGTATAAAAAACAGCATCACCAATTTAACCTCAATGTAATCACATTGTTCAGCTCATGTACCTCCTCCTCCATCTCCGAAATGACCACATCAGTCACAAGCTAACAGCACTGCAGCACTGCCTTGGCCAAACAGCAACAGGCTGTGCTGAAGATAACATGCTTAATGCTTAATTGACAAACCGCCCAGCGCTGCATAGTTGTTGAAAGCTGTAACACAGCAGCTTGATCTGTGGCTCTCACCGCTGAACATACAGCCAGGCATGGTCATGTGTTACAATGGGCGGAACCTGGTGACAGAGAAATGACAACCGGGGTAGATAAGGTTTCCCTCTATGCCAGTCCTTTCACAGAGCTAAAGAATATGGCTGTGGTGAAATACAACTCCCACTGAGAAGCTGTTTCAGATTGAAAAACATTGTGCCCACCAGAGGATTTGTTTCTGAGAGCTAACCTTTCTCACCCGCTCAAGAGCCCCATAGCAGCTGCAAAGTTAGCGCTATCATGAACTCTCCTGAGGTAGAAGCCAAGGCACACCAGAGAATTCTCTGGTGGGACTGTCCAACCCTGCTGAGAAGCAGTCCTGGCTAAGAAAAGTGTGTGGGAAGATTCCAGGACACTCTATTTTTACTGAGGAGGAAACACATGCAAACATGGGGAGAACATACAAATTTCTTGCAGATGTTGTCCTTGCTGGGATTTGAACCCAGGATCCCAGTGCTGCAAGACTTCAGTGCTAACCACTGATCCAATGTGCTGCCGTTCACCCTCTAATATCTAACAGGCTGGAGAAACTTGAACCTACTGCCACTCTATCATCAGCTCCTTTGTGAGAAAATTTATTTGGGCAGCCACTCAGTCTACCAAATAAAATTCCAGAGAAGGAAATTGAGGATGGCTTCGCTACTGGTACTGGGGGCAGTGCTAATACCATGGTGTTGTACCATAGTTTGCTGGAAATATTCCAGGCTGGTAGGAGGCAAGAAAATTCCCACAGAAAAGTACCAGCAGTAATGTTCAGACCACATTTCAAGTGCAAGCAGCTTTAGAGGACTTCCTGGGAGAAATGACACGCAGGGTAGATACGGTTTCCCTCTATGCCAGTCCTTTCACTGAGCTAAATACAACTCTTATCAAAAAAAGTTGTGGACTGGCTCCGTACCGTCCCTGGCCACATTCACCTGTCCACGTGTTTGTGGTTAGGCAGTCCTTCTTAGTAAGTGCACTGGGTAGGGCATGGGTACTGTTGTGGGACCCGTGCTTGTGGAAGGCGAAGGCGATACCGGGAAAAATACTGGCGGCTGGGGACCGAGTATGGACACCCGGCCGCCGCCTGCATGAGGTTGTGAAAAGCTTCCATCTCCACAAGCTTAAAAGGCCATATTTCAAGTGCAAAGAGCTGCCCAGAAATCTGTCAGTTTAGTGTTGCGGTCTGTGGGTGGGTGGGTGGCTGGCTGCATACTTGCAATTGCATTCCAAGTAAAAGAAAACTAAGCAGATGATGGCCTCTATCATCATCATGGCCTCACCTCGGCACTATGAACTCTCCTGAAGGAGAAGCCAGGGCCCGCCGGAGGAGTCTCCGGTTCTCTGGTGGGCCCGTCCAACCCTGCCGAAAAGCAGCCCTGGCTAAGAAAAGTGTGGGGGAAGGTTCCCGGACACTCTATGGCTGCTTTTTTAATGCGGATCGGCCATGCTTATGCATGTTATTTCTCAAAACGCATTACGGATCAGGCCATTTTCCAGCTCTGTATTCAAGAAATTAAATGCGCAAAGAAAGATGTGTGTGTGTCAAAGCACCATTGACAAGTGCAAGTTGATGTTGGATGGGCTGCCATTGCTTCTGCAACAAGCTCATTTACAGGATTTTCTGGGAGAAATGACACGCAGGGTAGATACGGTTTCCCTCTATGCCAGTCCTTTCACCGAGCTAAATACAACTCTTAGCAAAAAAAGTTGTGGACTGGCTCCGTACCGTCCCTGGCCACATTCACCTGTCCACGTGTTTGTGGTTAGGCGGTCCTTCCCAGTAAGTGCACTGGGGCGGGCACGGGTAATGTTATGGGACCCGTGATTGTGGAAGGCGGAGGCGATACCGGGAAATATAGTGGCGGCTGGGGACCGAGTATGGACACCCGGCCGCCGCTGGCATGAGGTTATGAAAAGCTTCCGCCTCCACGAGCCTAAAAGGCCACATTTCAAGTGCAAGCAGCTGTCAAAAATTTGGCAGTATAGTATTGCAGCCTGTGGGTGGGTGGCTGCCGGCATTCTTGTGCTTGCATTCCAAGGAATGGGGTAGGGACAACTGAACACTGCAGTGGGACAAGGACGTGGACGGTGATTGTTTCAAGTCTGCAACGACAGGTGCATGGCGGGAGGCATCTTCGCATGTGCCAAGGATCACTTATGATGGGCACACATTTAGGCAGTGACCTGGGAGTCAGAGATGTTTCCAGAGGTCTTCCCCTTGCTGCTCCCATGTCTTTTCAGCACTGTATGCATGTGTCTGATGATGTGTCACACACCACATGGCCAGATAAGGTTGTAAAATGTTAAAATGACATTTCCTGGTGAATGCATTTGTCTTGGTTGAAAGCAATGCAAAAGTGCAAAAACGTGTCAAAAATGCTACGTGTGTAGGAGTATTATTGTTTTTGTTTATTTATTTTGCCTTATATACAAGTCATCACCCTGGAAAGGATGTTCCTTACGCCGTAAAAGTGGCGTAATACTCTGACGACGTTGTTGACAGCAGTGTTCTGGGAGTCAGAGATGCTTCCAGGGGTCTTCCCCATGTTGTTCCCATGTCATTTGAGCACAGTTCCCATCGATTTGGGTAATTTTTAGGCCCTCTGCAGACCGCCGTGGGGAGCCACCTGAAAAATGCTCAAGTTTCCCCTAGACTTATATTGGGCTCATTGCTCGGGTTGAGCACCCGAGTATTTCAATTTGCTCGACCCGAGCAACGAGTACTCGAGCATTTTAGTGCTCGCTCATCACTAATGACAACCAAAAACATCCAAATAATCCTGATCAAAAAGTTCACATACCCTGGTGATTTTGGCCTGATAACATGCACAGAATTTGACACAAATGGGTTTGAATGGCTACTAAAGGTAACATCCTCACCTATGACCTGTTTGCTTGTAATCAGTGTGTGTGCATAAAGCTGAGTGAGTTTCTGGGATCCAGCCACTGACTTTTCTGGATTTTGAGATGGGGAAAGCAAAAGAATTATCAACGGATCTACGGGAAAAGGTAGTTGAACTGTATAACACAGGAAAGGGAGGCAAAAAGAGTATAACACAGGAAAGGGATACAAAAAGATATCCCAGGAATTGATAATGCCAGTCTGCAGTGTTCAAACTGTGATTAACAAATGGAAAATCAGATGCTCTGTAAAAACCAAACCACAGTCAGGTAGACCAACAAAAATTTCAGCCACAACTGCCAAGAAAATTGTTCGGGATGCAAAGAAAAACCAACAAATAACATCAGCTGAGAACACACTTAGGGGTGTACTCACTTTTGTTGCCAGCGGTTTAGACATTAATGGCTGTGTGTTGAGTTATTTTGCAGGCACACCAAATTTACAGTTAAACAAGCTGTACACTGACTACTGTACATTGTATCAAAGTGTCGCATCTTCAGTGTTGTCCCATCAAAAATATATATATGTATTCCGGCCCATTTTTGGAGTTTTGTGTGAAATTATGTCCAATTTGCCTTTTTTTTCTCAGTTTTTTTGTGTTGTTCCAATAAACACAAAGGAAATAAACATGCGTGTAATAAAACATGTGTAATTTTCTGAAACAATTTCAAGGGTGCCAGCACTTTCCTCCATGACTGTATATGCAAGTAGAGTCCTTAACCCCTTTACAACCCAAAGTGGTTTGCACGTTAATGAGAAGGCCAATTTTTACAATTCTGACCACTGTCACTTTATGAGGTAATTACTCTGGAACGCTTCAACGGATCCCCCTGGTTCTGAGAATATTTTTTCATGACATATTGTACTTTATGATTGTGGTAGAATTTCTTCGATATCACTTGTGTTTATTTGTGAAAAAACAGATATTTGGCGAAAATGTTGAAAATTTTGCAATTTTCAAAATTTGAATTTTTATGCCCTTAAATCGGAGAGATATGTCACACAAAAAAAGTTAATAAATAACATTTCCCATATGTCTACTTTACATCAGCACAATTTTGGAACCCAAATTTATTTTTATTAGGGAGCTATAAGGGTTAAAATTGACCAGCGATTTCTCATTTTTCCAACAAAATTTACAAAACCATTTTATTAGGGACCGCATCACATTTGAAGTCACTTTGAGGGGTCTTTATGACTGAAAATACCCAAAAGTGACACCATTTTTAAAACTGCACCCCTCAGTGAATCGGGTCATCATGGCAACATCCGGGAAGCCGCGGCACACATTGCTGGAAACCGGCAGGAGAGGTGACTATCCCGATCACCTCCCCTTGCCCCCGCAATGCTGCGAACGACTTCGATCGCAGCATTGCGGGGGTTAATGTGCGGGACCTCTCCCAGCACATAGCACCGGGTGTCAGCTGTGACAATCAGTTGACACCCGGCGGCGATCACGCCCGCACAGCCTGTGTGCGGGCGCGATCGCAAAGATGTACTAATACATATCAGGCTCTTAAGTCCCAGGGCGCAGATACGTATCAGTACGTCTTGGGCTTTAACCCCTTAATAACATCTGACGTACTAATACGCGTCTGTGCCCTGGGACTTAAGAGCCAGACTCGTATTAGTACGTCATCGCGATCGCGCGCGCACATAGGCTGTGCGGGCGCGATCGCCGCCGGGTGTCAGCTGATTGTCACAGCTGACACCCGGTACTATGTGCAGGGAGCGGTCCTGCACCGCTCCCAGCACATTAACCCCCGCGATGCTGCGATCGAAGTCGATCGCGGCATTGCGGGGGCAAGGGGAGGTGATCGGCGATACTCACCTCCTCTTCCGGCTTCCAGCGCAGTCTGCAAAGGCTTCCCGGGTGTTGCCATGACGACCCGATGTCGTCATGACAACATCCGGGTCACCAGAGAGCAGGAAGATTGCTTGGACATGCGCAGTGCATCTCCAAGCAATCTTCACACTGTGCATTTCTGACAGCCTTCATGGCATAGGGATGGTGCTCCATTCCTGTGCCATGCAGGCGATCAGAAAAAAAAAAAGTGAAAGTCCCAGAGTGGGACAAAGTAATAAAGTGTATAAACTGTGTGAAAGTGGAAAAAAAAAAAAAAAATGTGCAAAAATATTATAAAAAAATAAAAAAAATAATACACCAAAAATAAAAATATAATGTACCCATCAATAAATATTATTATAAAAAAAATATTTGGTATCGCCGCGACCGGAAAAACCTGACCTATAAAACTGTCCCACTAGTTAACCCCTTCAGTGAACACGGTAAAAAAAAAAAAAAAAAAAACGAAGCAAAAAGCAATGCTTTATCACCATACCGCCAAACAAAAAGTGGAATAACACGCGATCAAAAAGACGCATATAAATAAAAATGATACTGCTGAAAACGTCATCTCGTCCCGCAAAAAACAAGCCGCCATACAGCTCCATCAGCCGAAAAATAAAAGTTATAGCTCTCAGAATAAAGCGATACTAAAAAATATTTTTTTCTATAAAATAGCTTTTATTGTGTATAAGCGCCAAAACATAGAAAAATGATACAAATGTGGTACCGCTGTAAACGTACTGACCCGAAGAATAAAGCTACCTCATCAATTTTACCACACGCGGAACAGAATAAAAAAAAAAAAAAAAACAATTCCTGAATTGTTGGTTTTTGTTTATTCTGCCTCCCAAAAATCGGAATAGAAAGCGATCAAAAAATGTCACGTGCCTGAAAATGGCACCAATAACAACGTCAAGTCATCCCGCAAAAAACGAGCCGTCACATGACTGTCTGCCAAAATCTGGAAAAATTATAGCTCTCAAAATATGGCGATGCAAAAACTAGATTTAAAAAAAAATGCGTCTTTTAGTGTGTGACAGCTGTCAGTCATAAAAACCCCATATGATTCTGGCATTGCTGTAATCACACCGACCCGAAGAATAAAGTCGTCTAATCACTTATACCGCACAAGGAACGGCGTCAAAAATAAACTCTTGGGTTAGGATTGGGCTAGGGTTAGGGCTGGGTTTGGGGCTAGGGTTGTGCTGGGGCTAGGGTTGTGCTGGGGCTAGGGTTGTGCTAGGGTTAGGGCTGGGGTTGGGATTTTTTTCAAAAGTAAGAAAAAAAGATGACGATATGGCGACTAGTGTTGAGAGCAAGTGCTCGCTACTTGAGTTTGCATCGGGTGCTCTGGTATGCATTGAGTATCGTGGGTATTTGAGTGACATGCTCGAGTCTCTGCCCCATATGCTTCGCGGCCAAAAAACTTTACGGGGATTGCCTGCCATGCACGAGCGATCCCCACATGTTTTTTTTGGGGTGTCTAATAACCGTGAAACATGCGGAGCAGGGACTCGAGCATGTCACTCGAGCACACGCTGTACATGGTGCATACCTGAGTACCCGATGCAAACTCAAGTAGCGAGCACTTGCGCTCAAGAATAATGACAACTTATTCAATATGATGACCTAATGTAAACAAATTCTGTGCCGTACCTCTGGGTTCAAAATGTTCACTATACACCTTAATAAAATCCTTGAGGGGTATAGTTTCCAAAATGGGGACACTTGTGGGGGAGCTCCACTGTTTAGGCACATCACGGGCTCTCCAAACGCGACATGGTGTCCGCTAACAAATTGAATGGAAAATCGGCTCAAATTGTTAGCGGACGCCATGTTGCGTTTGGAGAGCCCCTGTGTGCCCAAACATTGGAGCTCCCCCACAAGTGACCCCATTTTGGAAACTAGACCCCCGAAGGCACCTATCTAGATGCATAGTGAGCACTTGGAATCCCCAGGTGCTTCACAAATTGATTCGTAAAAATGAAAAAGTGAAAAAAAAAAACACTTTTTCATTTTTATGAATCAATTTGTGAAGCACCTGGGGTTCCAAGTGCTCACTATGAATCTAGATAGGTGCCTTGGGGGGTCTAGTTTCCAAAATGGGGTCACTTGTGGGGGAGCTCCAATGTTTGGGCACGCAGGGACTCTCTAAATGCAACATGGTATCCGCTAACAAATTGAATGGAAAATCGGCTCAAATTGTTAGCGGATACCATGTAAAGTAGACATGTGGGAAATGTTATTTATTAACTCTTTTGTGTGACATATCGCTCTGATTTCAGGGCTTAAAAATTCAAATTTTGAAAATTGCAAAATTTTCTAAATTTTCGCCAAATTTCCGTTTTTTTCACAAATAAACGCAAGTGATATCGAAGAAATTTTTCCACAATCATGAAGTACAATATGTCACGAAAAAACAATCTCAGAATCAGGGGGATCCGTTGAAGCGTTCCAGAGTAATTACCTCATAAAGTGACAGTGGTCAGAATTGTAAAAATTGGCCCGGTCATTAACGTGCAAACCACCCGCGGGGCTTAAGGGGTTAAAGAACTTAAAATTATGTGAAAATGGGAAAAGTCACAAAACTTTGCAACTTTTCAAGAGCTTTATGCCAGTTTTCTGGCAAAAACACTGGTGAATCGGGTTCATAATCTCTAATCCTTTCAGCTCCCTTTAATTAGACTACTTTCAACAAACTAATTATAAGTATTGGGTCTGTTTTTTTTTTAATGCTTTTAAAATAATTGTAAATATTTTCAATCCCCTTTTGTTATAAGGATTTCCCAAAAATTAGCTAATCATAGGTTGTCCTGCATTCGTGACAGTGATTGACTGCGCGGTCACTTGGAAGTTTACATTGGCATCACTACAGGGCCGGTAAAGAAGGACTGTCAGGGACCCCCAGAGTGTGGTAAAATGCGCCAACTAATTCATAATTCATTTAATTCTCACACAATATACTAAGTTAGTGTAAGTCTACAAAAAAGCAACAAAACTTGGTGCTAAAAAAATTGAGCATAACTTTTTGAAAAATGAACCAGGTTATGCCAAATCTTACATATTTTGTGACTTTGTGATCAGTTATCAACACAAATATTTTACTCAAATTACCAGATCGATGGATAAGCATTGGGACTTTTCCCTAAATCTCTCCAAAACATCACCGCTTATAGAAGACCACCCTCATATCCAGATCAGATTTTCTGTGAGAGATGCCCAGATTCACAATATAGTATGCATACTGGCCATCTATGAGAAGTCCACCCCAATGGAAGTCCAGTTATTAAAGGAGATTTTACTGTTTATATAAGGGGCAGACAATGACAGTGAAGGGCCCTTAATCAGGACTTCTGATCTGGGCCCCCCACCCTCCATCAGGCACCACCTACATATACATTTCCATGTATATTTATATTAGGCACACATATAAAATTTGCACATGCTAATACTCTATACACATTTTAACGTATGCATATACATAGTGCACACAAACATAAAATACAGACATACACATAAGATGCACATACACAGTATACAGTCCCGGTAGTCCTCATAGTTTTAAGCATGGACCCTGGCAAATTGTAGACGGACTTTTATTGTTCATGGGCTTTAAGGGAGAGAGGCTTCCTTTGTGGAGGACACTCATGAATGCCATTCATTTGCAGTGTACACCGTGTCGTGTTATGGAAAACACTCACCCTAGTTTGGCTTTCTACTTCTTCAGCTAATAGCAATGAATTTGCCTGTCGATTTTCTTCTCATCAGAAGATGCTTTTGTTTAGATGTTAGCTTCCATCTGACTGATAAGAAAAGCTTTGCTGATCTTCTTGTAGACTTCACATTTTTTGTAAAGAAATTATTTTCTTTCTCAGAAATGTCTTGTGACATTTCTCTTCTATGTGGTGCCACTTACCCTTCTCATCAGAGGACGCTTTTGTTTAGGTGTTAACTTCCATAGTCGGCCTGGACGTCTCTGTAAGATGGTTGCAGTTCCATCTTTGTTATAGTTTTGCATCACTTTTGCTACAGTATTCTGACTGATAAGTAAAGTTTTGCTGATCTTCTTGTAGACTTCACATTTATTGCAAAGAAATTATTTTCTTTCTCAGGTTTTGTGACATTTCCCTTCTATGTGGTGCCATTGCTGATAGCATGAAATGGGAAGGAGTTTTCTTTATTAAGTAACTTCCTTTTACAGACACCTGTCTGCTGGACATCTGTTTAATGAATAATTACACTTACCTGTGGTTCAGTTCTTGTTAATTAGAATTTTGTTGTCTAAACTTAGCTTTTCTCTTAAGACTGTTACTGGGATGTTCTCATTTTTGAAACATGATCTTGAATGAGTTTGTTAAGAAAATTACTTTTTTGGGGTCTGCAAAATACCAAATCTTGTTTGCATTCAATGGCTCAAATTTGCGAGAGTATTTTGTAGTATGGTATCCCATATAAAATGATGATTCTGAAAGGAAACTACAGGTTTGCTGACAAATCTATTTGGGTGTACTGATTTATGCTAAACACTGTATATATATATATATATATATATATATATATATATATATATATAAACCTTATAAGTTTGGTATCACAGTAATCGTACTACTGACTCTGAATCATTTTGTCAGTTTTTTTTACAACACAATACACACTGTAAAATGAAGGAGCCCAAACCTGGCATTTTTTCTCATTTTTCAACACATTATATGATAAAATGAATGGTGTTGTTCAAAACTACAACATTAAGCGTCAGCACACTGTGATTTGCTGATCTGTAAGATGCGTTCTTTGTGCTGTGAAAATACACAGCTGTGATATCTCACCAAATATTCATAGTGGGAACTTAAAATTATGTTTTTCTGCCATGATTAAGGATGGTTTGGATGTATGAAACATGTTGACCTTTTATTTCTATCTTTGTGGAATTAAGGCTGCATGAACCAGTCACCAACCATTATCTGTATATGTACAAATATTAAGTGCTACTGAGTGCTGTAGGAAAAACTTAGAATAGTGAGGTGATTTGATAGTCCTGCCACAAATAATCTGTTTCTACTGCACACTTAAAATCTCTGATAGTGGGAATGAACATGATTGCCTGCAGTAGTGCACTCCTGAGAGCTGGTGCAGCAGAGAAAATGTCTTGGACATGAGAGTGGGAGGTCCTGATTATGGAGGATGTTAATCTTAGCTCATTGGAGTGTAGATATGGTAGAGATGCAGGACTGTGCAGCAGGGTGCAGAGGTTTGTGGATGAGTGTAATGACTGGTACAGGGTGGAGGCACCAGTGTAACTGCTGGACAGAAATATGAGACTGACTGCTGCATTAAGGATAATGAGAAATACATTTAGTGAGAAGAAGAGCAATTAGTGAGTTACAAGTATTTGTGAATTCAAGACAAAAAGGAATCAGAGCAACAGTAACAGATTTTACTTTTTTTTAATTAATAATGGGATGAATAAAATCGTGAACATTATCAAAAGACTAAATCAAAGTCAGGAAGATAGCCGAGGTCAGATACCAGGTGATCAGTAAATGACAAGTCAGACGAGCAGTATGAATACCGCGGAGCCCGATGACAGAGGCGTTACTGAAACTTGTCCAGGTTGACCAGTCAGAAGGCCACAGGTAGATGGTGAAGGTCCTTCTATACAGCTCCAGCAGTGATGATGGATCTGCTGGACTTCAGGGCGCTAGATGCTTAGGTGTCCCGTCTTTTAGATGGTTTTAGGGCAACAGTGACAGCATGCAAATGCGCGAGCAGCCCTGGATAATCCACGCCGGCAGGATGATAAGATCCGGCGGAAGATGGAACCTATGACAAGAGAAATAAATATAATGTAAGTGATGGGACTCCATATTACATGATAATGCTGTGCAGTCACTGTGGCCGGACGGCAGAGGAATATTATCATACAGAGGTCAGGGGTCATTGTCAGCAATCATACATGTGACAATCACATCACTGACAGATGACATCTACTCCACATGAATTATTCTCACTGACATCACACAACATGGAGTTGATTCTCACACTTACCTCGTCTCTTTTTCCCATTTTTTCCATTTTCTGAGTTTTGTTGCTCCATACTCAGATTTATTGCCGATTTTCTTTCTTCATGAGATGGAAATTCTGATGAAAAATTAAAAAAAAAAATCAATAACAATATCTTCTTATAGGATCTGCTTTGTCATAATATGGATAACATAAGAGACCTATAGTATTGTATAAAAACCATGTGGGAATATTTGAGCCTTGAAGTCACCATTCACATTGCTGGTGCTGTAGACATGTACATACCTGGCAATGGGGACGAGGGTGGCAAGATGGTAACAGCATCGTCTGTATTACATACAGGAACAGATACTTTCTGCCTGTTTGAAGAAGAAAAACATGTAAATCTCAAGTAAACTCCATATAAAAGGGGTTGTCTCACTAGAAGAACACCGACTATAAGGACTAGTAGGACATATGACTGTCATAGTGGGGAAGGTCTTCTGCTCAAGACTACCTTTTATAGAGAGCTGAGAGGAAAACAACTACCAAGAATGGCCGGCATTTCATACTACATCTCTCCTACAGTGAGGGCAGCACTAAAAGTGCATGACCGGCCACAATTATGGGCTGTTATATCCAACAATTCCGAAAGCTGAAAGCACAATGACCCATAACCATGGGGCGGTGGATGCTGCATTTGATATTATGGTATTTATGTCCTATATTTGATGTTGTGCACATATATCAGCCTGGAGCTCCCAGTAATGACCCCATAATCTACTCACATTTCTGAGATGTTTGTGTTCGATTCTGGTGTACACTCTGGAGGGGCCTTGGGATCCTCGTTGTTCACCATCCCGTTAGTGGTGGTAGAGTGCTAAATGTGGATAACAATAAGTTATTAAATATATATACTTTTTAATTTTATAGATCCTTTTTTGTACATATTTTGGATTTATCGATCACATACTTACTTTAGAAAGCCTCTCAGAAGATGATGATGCAAATATTCGGAAGATAAAGTTCTCATCGTCCTCACTTGTGCCCTCCTTATCCTCTGAGATCAGATGGTTGTTTTCATCAGAGTGATCTACAAGACATAGGTAATGAAGGATTGTTAGAGGGTGTTAGTATAACACAGTCGCTATATCTCACTAGGTTAAAAGATGATGCAACGTAATAAACAGAATACATGAAAAAAAACTCCTGTACAAAATTAGGGAAATAGGGATACAGTACGAACCCATGGTCAACATAGCTGAGATCCATGAAACATGGATAACATAGTAGACCAGAAAAACCATGTGGAAATATTTGAGCCTTGAAGTCAACATTCACATTGTTGGTGCTGTAGACATGTACATACCTAGCAATGGAGACGAGGGTGGCAAGATGGTAACAGCATAGTCTGTATTACATACAGGAACAGATTCTTTCTGCCTGTTTGAAGAAGAAAAACATGTAAATCGTAAGTAAACACAGTATAAAATGGGTTGTCTCACTATAAGAACACTGACTATAAGGCCTAATAGGACATATGACTGTCATAGTGGGGAAGGTTTTCTGCTCCAAACTACCTTCCATGGATCAGAACACAACTACCAAGAATGGCTGGCAAGTAATACTACAGCTCTCCTACAGAGTAGGCAGTGCTAAAAATGCATGACATGCCACAATTATGGGCTGTTATCTTCTGCATTTTCTGAAGCCAAAAGTACAATGACCGTTAACCATGAAACGGTGAATGCTGCATTTGATATTCTGTTATTTATGTCCTATATTTGGTGTTGTGTAAATAGATCAGCCTGGAACTCCCAGTAATGAAGTAATGACCCTTTCTAATCTACTCACATTTCTGAGATGTTTGTGTTGGTTTCTTGTGTATACTCTGGAGGGGCATTGGGATCCTCATTGTTCACCATCCTGGTAGCGATGGTACAGAGCTAAATACGGATAAAAATAAGATATAAAATATTTTTTTATGTACTTTTAGAGTTTTTTTTCTTTTTTTTTACATATTTTGGATTTATTAATCACATACTTACTTTACAAAGCTTTTCAGAAGATGACGTAAAATTTTGGAAGTCAAGGCTCTCATTGTTCTCACTTGTGCCTTCCTCATCCTTTGAGACCAGATGTTTGTTTATATCAGAATGATCTACAAGAAATAGGTAATGAAGTATTATTAGAGGTTGTCAGTATAACACAGTCACTATTTATCACTAATATTAATGGGAACAGATGATCACATATTAGGGAAGATGAGACAAACAGTCGCTTAGTCTAGATGACGTCTCCTTCTACTTACTGATAAATAAGCTGGTGTCTGCATCTGAAACAAGCTGAGGAACATACTCCAGCTCCTGGCTCAGAATGTTGTCAAAGTCCAAGTCACTCAGGAATGGATGAACCTTGATCTCAAATGCTCCTCCTAGAAAAAGAAAAACAAAAGTGATGCGGACATAGTCAGGGATGGCTCCATATCTGAACAGTTTATCGTAATCTGAACTAATGACAAAACTGAGCCGACATGAAGGAAATAAACTGGAAGTCTTAGTGTGCAGAACTAGAAATACAGTAGATGAGCTGATAGAGAAATGCTGATCTTCATGGACATGAGCGATATGTCCTTGGTCTAATAAGGGAATATTAATACTAGTATATCTGTTACCTGTCCCAAGTCTACGCACAGGATTTCTTCTGAGCAGCTCAGTGATGAGATTCTGAGCATCCAGGGGTGGAGCGCGATCACAATTCCAAATTAGTTCTCCTGTTACATAGAAAATTACAGAAAATAAAACCTCTTTACTGGACTGTAACTTAGAGCAAAGGAAATAACTAAACAAATGTAACCAATCAACGCAATGATCGGATTATTCTACTCACCAATGACAACCCTTTTATAAAGCTCAGTGAGGGAATCAGCATCAAATGGTACACATCCCAGCAGGAATTTATACAGGATGATCCCCAATGACCACCAGTCAACAGGTCTTCCATAGCCTTCTTTCAGGATGATCTCTGGGGCTATGTAACATGGGGTGCCACAGAACTGGAAACCAACAGAACATAGAGATGAGAATCGATGAAACAATTATT
Source organism: Phyllobates terribilis (assembly GCF_046119375.1). Classification (NCBI taxonomy): domain Eukaryota; kingdom Metazoa; phylum Chordata; class Amphibia; order Anura; family Dendrobatidae; genus Phyllobates; species Phyllobates terribilis. The sequence continues at coordinate 2,771,567 of NW_027362959.1, forward strand.
ATGACAAGATATCATCGTTAAAACACAATGCAGAAGATAAAATATTAGTGGAAAAGTTCTCTAGAAAGGAAGAACGTAGAGAAGAGACAATAGTGTGATGAGATTTGCAAATAACAAGCTAAGTTCTTGTAGGTGATGCTGACCTCACGGTCCTGGAACTCTCTGGAGATGTCCACTGCTAATTCCTTGTAGGTGTTGGTTTTCGGTATCATTAGACCAAGTTTTGAAATCCCAAAATCGGTAACTTTAATATGTCCAGTAGATGTAATCAGGAGGCTGCAAAAGAGAAGATGGTTTTAGCCTCACAGACTGAATGATAATAAATGACAACTTTCCCCACTTTATTATACTTCGGGGGCACTTACTTTTCCGGCTTCAGGTCTCTGTGCACCACACCGTAACTATGCAGGTATTCCACGGCAAGTACCGCCTCTGCAAAGTACAAGCGGGCCATGGGGACAGAGAAAGGACCCCTGGTGCTTAGAAGGGTCCCACAGTCTCCACCTATAGAAGAAAGGAAATATGACCGGTGAGGGGTTTATACAGAAGATAACCATGATATACCACGAGCAGATAACCATGATGTATAATGAGCAGTGAGCGGAAACATCCTGGGGAGATCACACAGATAGTGGCGTACATAGAAATCACAAGACCCCATATCAAAAGTTGTAATTGCCCCCAACCCTAAAAAATAAAAAAGAAATATATTTATATCCCTGTTGAAGCAGCTTGGTGTTCTCACCAGCAATACAACTTTTATGGCCATTTTAGAGTATGATGCTCCCAAAAATGCCCACACCCACACTCAATGAGTATGGTATCCCCACAGTGAATCCTCCTAAGGAGGCCACCACTTAGAAGGAGGCCAGCCACAACCCCCTACTCGGTGTGATGGCACCCACAGCAACCCTCCCACTCAGGATAATGGTTCCCACAGTCCCTCACACAATATAATGGTCCGCATAACTCCCCACTCAGTATGATGTCCCCACACAGAATGGGGGCCTCCATATAGAGTGAGGACCCCCACAGCACCCCACTTAATATGATGACCTCCACTCATCATTCACAGTCCCCCCATATCTAGTCATACGGCCCCCTTTCAGTATTTTGGCCCCTACTAGCCACCAACTCAGTATTTTTGCCCCCACCTACCCCACCTCCTTGAAGAAGCAAATACCGCTGAAATTGTGTTGACAGGTGGAGGGATGCTGCCCACTGCTGAGCGTCGACAGACCCCCTCCGACTGATGAGCCCCATAGCGCCCCTGCACCAAGATCAATGAATTTACGAGCATCTTGGTAATAGATAACCTATAGTAAATGCTCTGTGGGGATGTAACCAACAATGTCCTAATGATATGAGCAGTGATAAGATGAAAGCAGACATGGGCTGAATATAATACAATAGATGTGTCTTACCTCCTACATACTCCATGACCATACACAGGTGAGATCTAGTTGGAAAGGAGCAGAGCATGGAGACCACAAAGGGACAATCAGCAAATGTTAAGATGTCCCTCTCCAGAAAGGCCCATTCCAATCTCTGTGCAGTATTTAGGTTCCGCTTAGCCATTTTCTTCATAGCAAAGGTCTGGTGTGAGTCTTTATGATGCACTAAGTAGACGGCCCTGGAGAGAAGGAGAATCCATCGGTTATAATAAATCCTTATTAATAATCCATCTATAGAAATCATTATATGTTTAATACTGGTATCCAAGGGGTAACATTTCTCCTTGCGGAGAGTGAAATGTTAAGCTTGTCAAGGTGAGGAGACTTTTAAGCCTCAATGATCCTCTGGGAAATATGCAAATTGTCTCTTCAGAGAGGAAGAGAACTAGAACACTAGTGCCCCTTATAGGAAGTAGTAATCCTAAAAGTCAATATCGACCCTTTAACGAGCCTTATCATATGACATGGAATAATAGCCATAACCAAAAACTCAATTTTCGGACACTATGTTTTGGGGTACAAGCACTCATCAGTGCAAAGTGTGAGATATGGTTTGGCTGGGTGAGAGGCATCTGACCGGGATCCAAGCGGTAACGTTTCTCCTTGCGGAAAAAGCCATGTTAAGCATGTCAAGGTGAGGAGACTTTTAAGCTGCAATGCTCTTCTGGGAAATATGCAAATTGTCTCTTTTCAGAGAGGAAGAGAACTAGCACCCTAGTGCCACCTATAGGAAGTAGCAATCCTATTTCCCAGAGGAGCATTGTGGCTTAAAAGTCTCCTCATGTCCGCAAGGAGAAACGTCAACCCCTTGGATACCGGTCAGACACCTCTCACCCAGTCAAACCATATCTCACACTTTGCACTGAAGAGGGGCAGTACCCCAGAACACAGTTCCTGCAAATTGAGATTTTGGTTTTGGCTATTATCCTAAGTCATGTGACAAGGCTTGTTAAAGGGTCGATATTGACTTTTAGGATTGCTACTTCCTATAGGTGGAGTTCTAGTTTGCTTCCTCTCTGAAGAGACAATTTGCATATGTATAATACTAAAAGTCTGGCCGCCACTATAAATGCACATCTAGAAATACATAAAATAGCACTACATAGATCACCTATTGGAGGTCTCCACAATGCCACTTCTGCCGGAGCCATCACCCAGGTCACATTATAGATACGAGAATCTATCGAAATTCTCTTTGGGCAGATTCGCTATAACTGACCAAATACAATTTAGTGCAAATAAAATTGGTCCAAAATGAATGTGCTCCAGGGCTCTCTTCTGCTGCTGAGGCCAGTGATTGGGCCCACATGGTCATGGTGGAGGGTGTAGATGTCATTGACGTCAATATGGTGTCACCCTTCATGTGACCATGTGTAGCCAACTTCTCTGATCAGCTTCATAATGGAGCCCCCCCCATCAAAACAAAGATCAGAGTGGAGAGCAGAAAAGCTCAGGTGGAGGAGGCAGCATAAGAACAGATGAGAGTCTAGCACAGGCGAATGTAATAATATTATATTATTATATATTATATTATATGTAATTATATTATTTAAATCGCTTTCCTTACAGTTTGATTTGCTACAGATCACATAATTTCCCTATGATAACACTGAATGGCAGAGTGCAGGGGCAGAAGCATTGTCATAGGGAACCCTGAGAAATGTGGATTATGGCAACAGAAATCTCACCCAAAATTTCCACTGCTGATGAGTTTGGAAGTTTCATAGTCGGTCATATGCGGCTTTCTCGCCGGAACCAATGAATCCATCACGCTCTATAAAAGAATAAGAAATAATACTGATTTATTGAAGATGCAGGAAAAAAGTTACAGATGCAAAAACTTCTCCCTCCATATTATGTCCCAGATGATTTACACTGATATGATGTTGGGAGGATACAAACCGGATGCTGGGCAGACCTGGCGCTAGCACCCAGCACACCCAGGCAAGTGCCGGGGCCCTGAGTAGGCGAGGGGCCCACTTGCTGTCGGGCACCCTGGCGCGGTATGGGACCGGTGAGCAGAGGAGAGTGGTGCCAGCGCCAGCTAGTGGGCCTTGCTCCCCCCCCAATGCTTGCTCAGGACCACGGCCGGCACAATACTTACCTCTCCACAGCTGGTGAGCAGTGAGGTGAGCATTTGATTTTTTTTTTTTATGTATGGAGGTATGGGGCATTATATGGGGGGAGAAGTGACATCCTGCATGGGGCATTGTATGGGGGGGAGGTAGGGACATCCTGCGTGGGGTATTATATGGGGGGGGGGGAAGTGACATCCTGCATGGGGCATTATATGGGGGGAGTGACATCCTGCATGGGGCATTATATGGGGTGGGAGGTGACATCCTACATGAGGCATTATATGGGGGGGACATCCTGCATGGGGCATTATATAGGGGGGTGACATCCTGCATGGGGTATTATATGAGGGGGAGAAGTGACATCCTGCATGGGTCATTATATGGGGGGGGGAAGTGACATCCAGCATAGGGCTTTATATGGGGTGAGAGGTGACATTCTGCATGGGGCATTATATGGGGGGTGACATCCTGCATGGGGCATTATATGGGGGGAGTGACATTCTGCATGGGGTGTTATATGGGGGGAGAAGTGACATCCTGCATGGGGCATTATATGGGGTGAGAGGTGACATCCTGCATGGGGCAATATATGGGGTGAGAGGTGACATCCTACATGGGGCAGTATGTGTTGGGGGGACATCCTGCATGGGGCATTATATGGGGGGGGTGATATTCTTCATGGGCATTATATGGGGGGTGACATCCTGTATGGGCCATTATGTGGGGTGGGACATCCTGCATGGAGCATTATGTGGGGGGGACATCCTGCATGGGGAATTATATGGGGGGTGACATCCTGCATGGGGCATTATGTGGGGGGGATATACTGCATGGGGCATTATGTGTGGGGGACATCCTGCATGGGGCATTATGTGGGGTGGGACATCCTGCATGGGGCATTATGTGGAGGGGACATCCTGCATGGGGAATTATATGGGGGGTGACATCCTGCATGGGCCATTATGTGGGGGGGCACAGCCTACATGGGGCATTATGTGGTGGGCACAGCCTGCATGGGACATTATGTGGGAGGGACATTCTGCATGGGGAATTATATGGGGGGTGACATCCTGCATGGGCCATTATGTGGGAGGGGGACATCCTGCATGGGGCATTATGTGGGGGGGGGCACAGCCTGCATGGGGCATTATGTGGGGGGTCAAAGCCTGCATGGGGCATTATGTGGGGGTCACAGCCTGCATGGAGCATTATGTGGGGGGTCAAAGCCTGCATGGGGCATTATGTGGGGGGCCAGCCTGCATGGGGCATTATGTGTGGGGTCACAGCCTGCATGGGGCATTATATGGGGGCACAGCCTGCGTGGAGCATTTTATGGGGTCCATTATTCTATATGGAGCAATATATGGAGCTCATAATACGGTATAGAGGACTATGTGGTGCCATTATACTGTGTGGAGGACATTACTGTCCGGTCTGCACTGTGAGCTGTGAGGATTCGCCGCTTTCTGAGTTATTGTGGAATTTACAATAGATATCGCTCATGTAATGTAAGAAGTGAAATCTTCGGCCTTGTACTATATATATATATATATATATATATATATATATATATATATTTATCTGCGGTATCTGTGCATCATGAATCGTGGTATGTGTTAAAGGGGCCACTGAGACTCTTTCGCCCAGGGCCCACGAAATCCTGGAGCCGCCCTGCAACGGTCATCATACATTACTATAACATTCTGGATAATGTGGGAGATCACACAGAGGAGGACTTACAGGTAATCTGTCACCAGGTGTTTGCTATGTATTCTGAAAGCACCATGATGTAGGGGCAGAGACCCTGATTCCAGTGATGTGTTACTTACTAGGCTGTGTGTGGCTGTTTCAATAAAATCAGTAGATTATCACTAGAAGACTATCTGTCTAGCCAGGTAGTCCTATTGCTCTGTACCCCTGCCTCCACCACTGATTAGCAGCTTTCTGCCTATGCACAGTGTACACAGAAAGCTGCCAATCAATGGTGTGGGCGGGGTTATACAAGACTCAGCATTCAGAGCTCTGCAGCAGAAAAAAATAGTGATTTTATCACAACTACTCCACCGAGTAAAGTAATCAACACATGGAATCAGGGTCTCTGTCCCTGCATCATGCTTCTCTCAGACCAAATAGCATAAACCTGGTGACAGATTCCCTGTAATTCAAATGTAATTAACACCATAGGGTCATCTACACTTAGAATAGAGACGTCCCATGGTTGTATGGGGGATAATACTGGACGAGTCATTCACACCCCATGATCTGATGACACACACGCATCCCCCTCTATGATACTTACGGATTCTTGGATCTCCGGGATCTCACTAATTCCATTGTTAGGATTCGACAGCTCAGTTGTTTCTAAAATAATGATGAAGAAATGAAATGTATTAGAGGATATTATTCCTACATAGATAATACAGCAATATAACGGAGAAATGACAAGATGTCTGTAAATGGGATTAATACTCGTTATATGGGGATTCTAAATATGAGAATATACGGGGAATCCATAGATAAATGTAATGTAAATGATGGAGGAACCCCTTCATAAATAACAAAAGACTGACCATCACTTCCGAAAAGAAAATGGGTGTGAACAGGTGCATACTAAGAGTAGCCATCCAAATATATAACTAACAAAGTTGCACTCTGTAACGCTATAGCATGTAAACATGAAATAAATTAAATTTGAATTGCATTACTGCTGTAGAAAATAGGATAAAAGGAAGATACTTAGCACATAATTTGGCCAATTCATGCATGGCCAGCAGCCACGGCAAGGCGACCTTCTTTTTCTGGGTGCATGCCAAGTAGCCACGGCAAGGTGACCCTTTTTTTTGCTGGGTGCATGCCCAGCAGTCACGGCAAGACGACCTTCTTTTGCTGGGTGCATGCCTAGCAGTCACGGCAAGGCGACCTTTTTTGCTGGGAACCTATCTCCACACATCAGCCCGGGGTGGTTTTAATTACAACAGGATCCTACCTACCCATATAAATGTAGGCTTCAGCCTAGGAGAGGATTCACATTAGGAGAGGATTCCAACAAAAAGATCGCCTTGTCATTGGCTGCTGGGCATTCATGAATTGGCCAAATTATGTGCTCAGTATCTTAGTTTTTTCCCATTTTCTAGAGCAGTAATGCAATTTAAATTTAATTTATTTCATGTTACTTGCTATAGCACTGCAGAATGGACCCTCCATCACATGAATGAGGAAGCCCCCACCCACGCTGCACATACGAGTGATGGTAAGAGAGCTGAAACATAGGAGAGATTTGCAAATTAGCCTGGAAGTGCACTGGGGGCGTGTCACTGCACTTGGATTTCTTCTTTCACGCCCCCAGCGCACTTCCATTCTGATTTGTATATGGTGTCTACTTTACATTTCTCCTGACTGGCACATTGGATTTCTACAAACAATTATTATTAGGGGACAATGGCCTATACCGTCACACCACTACTTCTATATGTAACAATGTGCTGCCAGGTTCCCATTACACAGAGTAGAGAGTAAATCTAACATTATCCTCCGTCCTCTGTAATATCTGGATATTCCTTGTAGAAGGTCGGGTGATCGCTCACCTGTAATCAGATCGCTGTTCAGCTCCGGCTGACTCCTATTAGGGTCAGGGATTTTCGGGCTCACATTTTGCCCATATTTGGCGTCGCCTCCTGTTGTTTCCTGATAGATATAATATATATAATTAATATGTGGAAGATTTTACTAAATCACTAAATACATAAATCATGAAGGACTAAACCAACATTTACAGATGCACCAATTGTAACGATACAAATCCCGCGCCATCTTCAGACCTTTTCTCAGAAAGTCTCCTCAGATACGGTGGATTAAGATACGTCTATTAATATTGATCCTTACCGGGCGTTCCAATGAGCGTTCTAGTATAGACAGGACTTTTTCGGCCAGTTCTTTAAAGACAGCCAAATCTTCAGTCTGAGATCTTTCTTCAGCCTATAAAGAAGGAAAAATGGAAAAGAGAATTTTCAGATGAGAGCGGTCAGAATGGAGGCGGAAATTGTATGTGACATCGGTTCTCTGTCTGCAGATACAATGACTACATACTGTATTTGGGGACTCGTTGTGTTTTACCGTATTTTATGGACTATAAGATGCTTTTTTTTCCAAAATTTTTGACCTCCCTTCTAACACTCTCGCACCCCTCCAATCTATCCTAAACTCTGCTGTCTGACTAATCCACCTGTCCCCCCGCTATTCCCTGGCTTTTCCCCTCGCTCTGCCAATCCCTTCACTGGCTCCACATTACCCAGAGACTCCAGTTCAAGACCCTAACCTTGGCATGCAAAGCCACCCACAACCTGTCTCCTCCATATATCTGTGACCTAGTCTCCCGGTACTTACCTGCACGCAACCTCCGATCCTCACAAGATCTTCTTCTCTACTCCCCTCTTATCTCCTCTTCCCACAATCGCATACAAGATTTCTCCCGTGCATCCCCCCTACTCTGGAGCTCTCCACCCCAGCATATCAGACAGATTATTAATAATAATAATTGTCTGAATGTAGCTTACCAGGGGGGTGGCTGTGGTGGAGTGAGGTCACAGGAGGTGGGGTCACTGCTGCAGGAAGCCGGCAGTAGAAATGGGGCGCTCCTGCGGGCCAGCGGGGTGTCCAGGACGTGCGAGGCTGCGGGCCCTGGGCTTCAAGGAAATGTTAGCGGTGATTTAGGAGGGGAGTCCCCGCTCTGCCCATTGATTTTCTGGCGGTGGGCTTCAGGCAAATGGCCGCTGGAGGCAGTGCATGTGCAGATTTAGATCTCGGCTCAATGACGAGCTGAGATCTCAATTTGTGTATTGGCCATCTCCAGCAGCCTACTTCTTGAAGCCCACTGCAGAGAAATCAATAAGCAGAGCAGGGCCTCCCCTCCTGAATTACCGCTAACATTTCCTTGAAGCCCAGGGCCCGCAGCCTCGCACCTTCTGGACACCCCGCTCCTCCCAGCTTGGGGCCCACAGCAGCGCCCCACTCCTACTGCCGACTTCCTGCAGCAGCGACTCTGCCTCCTGTGACCTCGCTCCACTGCCACCACCCCCCTCAGTAAGAAACCGAAAATTCGGACTATAAGACAGGACTATAAGACAGACCCCCATTTTATTATAATAAATGTTTTTCCTATTTACCTCCCAAAAATTTTTGGTACGTCTTATGGTCTGCAAAATACGATATATTAGAAGAAAAAGCTTCTATCCCTCCATTATTATCTATTAATATTGAGATGTTCTGTGCAGAGTGTCCGCCACTTACCTGGTGTAGTAATGTCCTGATGTTCTGAAGTAAATCCGTCAGATAGTCTGACGTTAGACGACGTTGTCGGTGTTTGGTCACGCAATCCTTTACTAGCTCCATCACCAGCCGGTGAGTGAAGCTGAGGATGCCATCGGGTGGTAGAAGCACACTGTTAGGACGATTGATCATAAGGATCAACAATAGTGCTTTTACCTGAGAAATGTCCAAAACAATTCCAGCCATAGTGAAAAACTGCAAGTGCTATCAGTCACTATAGAGCCAAGAAAGGCACGGGTGAGCCTATGTGCATTGTATATATAGCGACTGTGAGCAGTGATGTCACCATCACCTGTGATGTCATCACGGAATCTTGTGATAGAATCTTCACGGAGCAGCTCTGCGCAAATAGAATGCGGCCTGGTAATATATAAAGTGAAAACACCATACAATTAACTACCCATGTTATCATGGCCGTTCTATTTTATATCCAATTAGAACACAACCAGGATAAAGGTGTGTTCACAAGTTGGATTTTGGCAGCATTTTTTTTCTACCTCAAAAATCAAAGGAGGCAGGAAAAACGCTGCTTAAAATTCAGGTGTTTTTACTTGTGTTTATTTTTCCATTCATTTGAATGGGTGAAAAATGCTGCAAAACCTCTGAAAGACTTGACAAGCTGCAGATTTAAAAAAAATGCAAAAAAAACAGCATGTGAATGAGATTTCAGAAATGTCATTCACTAAGATGGTGCTGTAAAACACAGCATTTATTGCTGCAGAAGAAAAAACAGTGAATACACCCTAAAGATATCCTCAGTCATATTATGGGAAATATTGTATATTTCGCATTTATTATCTCACGTGTTTTTCTTCACCATAGAACTTTTAAGGCTGTGTGCCCACTATGCGTTTCTTAGGCGTTTCTGCAGCGTAACTTCCGCCGCGGAAACACTTAAAAAACGCTTGGTGATAGGTCTGCAATGGTTCCCAATGATAATCCGCATGTGCTGTGCACATGCTGCAGAGATTTCCGCTGCGGATTATCATTGCGGAAAAATCCGCAGCACGTCCTTTAATTTTGCAGAGTCGCTGCGATTTAGCCGCCATTGACTTGCATTGGAACGCATAACATCCGAATGACTAAAAATACACATGTGGATACTATACGACTCAATGCATGGATGGTACCCGGGTCAGGAGATGAAGAGACTCTCCTCCAGACCCGAGTACCATAGTACCTGTAGTTAAAATAGAATTAAAATAAAAAATAAACATATACTTACCTTCTGATGGCCCCTGTCTGCTCCCGGCGGTGCTGCTGGCTCTTCGGCTGCTCGCGGTGGTAAAATGACCTTCCATGATGCCATTTAGTCATGTGACAGGTCACGCGACCGCTGACATCGGCGGTCGCGTGACCTGTCACATGACTAAATGACGTCATGGAAGGTCCTTTTACAGCACCGTGATCCGCCGAAGACACCGGACGCACCGGAGAAGAAGATCGAGGACCATCGGAAGATGAGTATAATGGTTTTTTTTTATTTTTCACCATTATTATTCTTTTTTTTTATTATTGATGCTGCATTTGCAGCATTGTAACTTGGTCACACTATATAAATCCATGCCGGTTGCATGGAATTATATAGTGTGACCAAGTTGTCAAGCACTTTTCCAAGTGATGCTAAAATCACTTGGCAAAGCGCTTGACAATCCAGGGAGATGCAGAAACGCTTAGGAAAAATCCGCAGCATTTCTGCATCGTGGTCATATATCCTAACTCATTGGCGAACTGTTATACAAGGCTATATTCACACTAGACGTTTTTTTAGCGGGCTTTTTTATGCAAATTTTCAGCTGCGTTTTACAGTACCAACAAAGTCTATGAGATTTCCGAAATCTCATGCACAAAGCTTGCTTATTTGTCCTCAGTATTTTGTGCTTTCCATGGCTTTTTGCAATAGAGTATGTCACTTGTTTCAGCGTTTTTCACCCATTAAAAAAAAGGGTGGTGGAAAAAAATGCTGAAAAAAAGCCTAGTGTGAACATTTTGCTGCGTTTTTAGTGAAAAAAGCAAGTATGTGACACACATTTACTTTTGTGATTTTCCCAAGTTTAAACCATCTTGTCTTGGTCACCTGATATAGCAGCTTGGATTATTACAGTTTAATTAAATTAGTGATGCCTACAAAGTAAACATTGGTTGAGCTAGGTGTGAGATTGAACAACACGTGTGGCCCAGGGAGGTGTGAAAATGAACAATGCCTGAGCAACTCAATGGCAAACCATAATGTGAAAGTAAATAGTGTCCTACAAATTCAATGCACTGCCAGGGTCTTAGATAAACTATTCCAGACCAATTCACCCCCCCCTATTACATTTGTAATGTGTACTTTTTCATGAACATATGTCTTGCAATGGTGACCTGTTTTCATGTGTCTATGGTGGAAGCAAAGCTGAACTTTGGGATCCTGAAAAACGCACCAAAAATGCACCAAGAACCACTGCAAAAAAACACACCAAAACCTGCGTTTTTGACGCTACTTCTTTCCTGCCAAGAGATTATGTTTTGCTGCAGAAAAAAAACACCTAGTGTGAATATAGCCTAAGACTTACTCTGCCAGCATTAATAGTCAATATTCTGTATACAAATAGGACTCCAATCCATGTATTCAGTTTATCATAAACAAGCCTGAGTTAATCTGCCAAATACACATAGTATGCTTTCTCATAGGTGAAATATAAATCCTGTTAAAGGTCCAAGTTGCAGCAGTTAAGTAGAACAAAACAGACCTCTTCATTCTTTGTAGGTGGAAAAACTTTCGAAATTTTCAGTGTATCAAGTACTTATACTCCTGACTGTATATAGTATAATTGCCGCACTGCTACATACAGGTGCTTCTCAGAAAATTAGAATATCATCAAAAAGTGAATTTATTTCAGTTCTTCAATCCTAAAAAATGAAACTCATATATTATACAGAGTCATTACAAACAGAGTGATCTGTTTTAAGTGTTTATTTCTGCTAATGTTGATGATTATGGCTTACAGCCAATGAAAACACAAAAGTCATTATCTCAGTAAATTAGAATTAACAAGAAACACCTGCAAAGGCTTCCTAAGCATTTAAAAAGGTCCCTTAGTCAGTTTCAGTAGGCTCCACAATCATGGGCAAGACTGCTGACTTGACAGATGTCCAGAAGGCAGTCATTGACACACTCCTCAAGGAGGGTAAGCCACAAAAGGTCATTGCTAAAGAAGCAGCTGTTCACAGAGTGCTGTATCTGAGCATATTAATGGACTTGGAAGGAAAAAGTGTGGTAGAAAAAGGTGCACAAGCAACTGGGATAACCGCAGCCTTGAAAGGATTGCTAAGAAAAGGCCATTCAAAAATTTGGGGGAGATTCACAAGGAGTGGACTGCTGCTGGAGTCACTGCTTCAAGAGCCACCACACACAGACGTATCCAGGACATGGGCTACAAGTGTCGCATTGCTTGTGTCAAGCCCCTCATGACCAATAGACAACGCCAGAAGCGTCTTACCTGGGCCAAAGAGAAAAAGACCTGGACTGATGCTCAGTGGCCCAAGGTGTTGTTTTCAGATGAAAAGTAAATTTTGCATTTCATTTGGAAATCAAGGTCCCAGAGTCTGGAGGAAGAGTGGAGAGGCCACAATCCAAGCTGCTGGAGGTCTAGTGTGAAGTCTCCACAATCAGTGATGGTTTGGGGAGCTATGTCATCTGCTGGTGGAGGTCCACTGTGTTTTATCAAGACCAAAGTCAGCGCAGCCGTCTACCAGGACATTTTACAGCACTTCATGCTTCCCTCTGCCCACAAGCTTTATGGAGATGGAAATGTCATTCTCCAGCAGGACTTGGCCCCTGTCCACACTGCCAAAAGTACCAATACCTGGTTTACACACAACAGTATCACTGTGCTTGATTGGCAGCAAACTCGCCTGACCTTTACCCCATAGAGAATCTATTATAGAGAATCTATGGGGTATTGTCAAGAGGAAGATGAGACCCCAGACCCCACAATACAGATGAGCTGAAGGCTGCTATCAAAGCCACCTGGGCTTCCATAACACCTCAGCAGTGCCACAGGCTGATCCCTCCATGCCACATTGCCGCATTGATGCAGTAATTGATGCACAAGGAGCCCGAACAACTATTGAGGGCATTTACTAAACATACATTTCAGTAGGCCACCTTTTCGGATTTTAAAAACATTTTTCAAGCTGTTGTTATGAAGTATTCTAATTTACTGAGATAATGACGTTTGTGTTTTCATTGGCTGTAAGCTATAATCATCAACATTAACAGAAATAAACACGTAAAATAGATCCCTTTGTGTGTAATGACTCTATATAATAGATCCCTCTGTGTGTAATGACTCTATATAATAGATCCCTCTGTGTGTAATGACTCTATATAATAGATCCCTCTGTGTGTAATGACTCTATATAATAGATCCCTCTGTGTGTAATGACTCTATATAATAGATCCCTCTGTGTGTAATGACTGTATATAATAGATCCCTCTGTGTGTAATGACTCTATATAATAGATCACTCTGTGTGTAATGACTCTATATAATAGATCCCTCTTTGTGTAATGACTCTATATAATAGATCCCTCTGTGTGTAATTACTCTATATAATAGATCCCTCTGTGTAATGACTCTATATAATAGATCCCTCTGTGTGTAATGACTCTATATAATAGATCCCTCTGTGTAATGACTCTATATAATAGATCACTCTGTGTGTAATGACTCTATATAATATAGGAGTTTCACTTTTTGCATTGAAGAAATGAAATAAACTAACTTTTGATGATATTCTAATTTTGTGAGAAGCACCTGTATATAGTATGAAGCCCCACTGCCCCATATCTGTATGTATAATTTGATGCACATGACTCGCCCCCTGGGCCGTGGGGTACACGGAACCGGGCCTTCTAGTGTACGGTGCTGATGGGGGTAGTAGTGGTAACCCGATCCCGTGGCTCAGGGTGGTCAGACCAAATGGTGGCAGTCTATTTATCAGTGTTTTGAATGTCCGACTACGCCACCCGTGGATTGCGGTCAGGGATAACCGCCGCTGCGAGGCAGACTGCTGAGGCTGGTGTTGGTGTGCAGCACAGGTGTAGGATAACTCCCCACGGGAAGAGTGTAGCCTCAGGGCAGTGTAGGTGGATGTTGGGGGTGATAGTGCAGGCCGCAATAGTAAGAGTTCAGAGTCCGCTTCAAACAGTTCAGGGTCTTTATTGTAGATATTATTAATGACCCAACAGTACCGGTTAGGAATGGGCCTGGGTGTCTGAGAGCATTCGGGCGAGCCCCACTGGTCAGGGTGAGTGTGTAGGCCTACCGTTCTCTCTATGCTCTTTCTGACTATCCCCCTTTTCGTGGTGTAATAGCCCACGTCCCTGAACTGGCCGTGTACTTCTCGCCTGTATGGCATGCGACTAGGGCCTTGGGTACCTGTTGCTTGTGTAGCACCCTGAGGATTCGGCTGCTACAGGGGTATTGCACCTCAACCCAGAGGTGTGGTATTCCACTCCCGGGTAAGGATGGAGTGTGGAACTGAGCTCAGATAGACTGCATGCACTACATACATCCCATTTCCGGGGGGCAGACCAACGGTACTCCCACTTAAGAAATGTGCAGGTACGACCGTGTCTGTTCCTGGCTGGAGTGGGAGGGGGGTGGAACATCCCAGTAGTGTAGGGGCAGATAGGGGGAGCAGTCTGGGTAATGCTAGGAGCTCATTGGGTGCTGGTCACCTGAGCTCACACATAGAGGGAGTATATAAGGTGGGAACCATCTTAGATCAGGGTCAGTCAGTCAGCCTGTCTTTTGTAGAGGAAGAGAGCAGAGAAGCAGAGCAGCTCCAAGGCCCAGAGAGAGAGAGGAGAAAGAAGGACCCAGAGGGGGAGAAAGAAGGAACTCCAAGAGCCCAAATTAGACCAGAGGGTGAAGAGTTGGCACAAGGGTACCGGATCCCAAGCTGGTGGAGGGCACTAATCCTTAGCCAGAGACCGGAGGTCGTGGGCAGAATCTGTCACGACCACCCACTAAATCCACCCGGAAGGCAAACCGTGCATAGGGTCAGGGAACCCAGAGACAAGGGTTTACCAACAAGAGGCCCGAGGGAGCCGGACATAGGTGGATCCCTGGTGGGGAAGGCCAGAGAGGAGGACAAGTCAGAAAGGGAGCTCAGGACCACGCTCCAGAATCACCTGGGGGTTGGCCGAGTCCAGGACCTGGTGGACGCAGCACGGCTCGGGTGGTCACTCAAGGCCGGAGTGACCAGAACATCTGCAGTAAGTAAAAACCCTGAACTGCACAGCCCGACTCGGAGTCTTATTACCACTCTCACTGCACCACCCCAACCCCCATCCTCTGCGACTGACCCCCTGAGGATATACCCCTCCCGTTGGGGGTTATACTACTACCAAGCTGCGCACACACCACCAGCCTCAGCGGACCCTGCTGCAGCGGCGGCCGTATTTACCGCACATCAACGGGTGGCGTAGTCGACACAAAAGAACACTAATAACATCTGTAAGGACTGCCACACACTGAGCTTGACACCCTGGGCACGGACCGGGTCACCGCCACTCGGAGACTACAACCCCCATCTGATCCGGCTCCGGGTATCCCCCAAACAACACTGGCCCAGGGGGTGCGTCAACTTTGGCGTAGTCGGCAGGATTACGTGCCCGCAACAACCGGGTACTGCGTGCCTGAGGAAAAGTTCACCGTTACCTCAAAAAGAAGTCTCCCGCCGGTTCCGGAGGGTCCCCGCCAACGGGCCCCATCACAAGTCGTTTCTCGCCGGTTGCCCGCCATTTGCAGCTTTTTCCCGCCATCCATGGAGTTTCCCGCCACTGGGAGACGATTCCCGCCATTTCCAAAGATTTCCCGCCTTGGAAGAGCGGACGCCATTATGGGCGTGCCAGAGGGTGGCAAAAGGCCACCTCCCATCGTGGGCCAGGTCGAAGAATGGCGCCAAAAGCGGAAACCGCGCCCACCAACAGAGACTGTGATGCTGGAAGTGTCCATCAGCGTGAGAGAACTGCCCCTGGAACTGAAGTTGCCCCGGGACCACCCTCGATGTGGGCGGAGACAGAACAAAAGAGCAAAGATGGGTGCCGCCTGGAGCAGTCTAGAGAGAGCGCACCCGGAGACAAGACGCCTGGAGAAGAGTCCAGAGAGAACATACCCGGAGATGGAGGGAGAGACAGGCAGCACCGACCCAGTGGTCAGGAGCCTGCTGCAAGCAACAAGCCCACTAGGCTTAGTGGAGATCCTGGCACAGCTCCCCCGAGATCGGGAGTGTGCACAGACTGCGCTGGAGGGCCTCGCACGGAGGATGGCCCGGGTGCAGCGGGAGGCGTTGACGGAGTGGAGCCGAGAGATGGCCCAGCAGACCGAAACCCGTCAGCGGAGCACGCCACCCGAGACGAGGAGACAGACCGCCTCTGAGGATGGTGCAGGAGGACTGAAGGCCGGAGACGGCGCCGAGAAGGGAGCCGAACGAATGGAGGCAGGTAAAGGGGACGTCTATACCCCGAGCCGGGAAACCGCGTACCTGCCCCAGCTCCCCGTCGCAGAGCCCGAAGTTCCCCCTGCCGTGCCCGTCGCTGCATCGTCACCGCCGCCGACTAGGCCTCAACCGGAATCCGCGGCCGCGACCCCTGTGACGTCACACGCCTCGACCTCGAGCGTGGCCAAGCAGGAAGTACCATCGGCCTGGTCGCAAGGCCTAGTACCCCCGGGCGCCGCAATACCAACAGCGCCCCCTACCTCCGCGGAGCCCCCGGCCTGGTCGCAGGGCCGAATAACCCAGGGCGCCGCCGTTCTTACGGTGCCCTTTGCCTTTAAGGTGCCGCCGGCCTGGTCGCAAGGCCTGGTCAATCCGGGCGCCGCTACCACCACAGCGCCTATAGCATCTCGAGTGCCGCACCTGGGCGAAAATCTATTTGCCCAGCACACGTGCCCGGATGGGCAGCCCTTCATATGGCCTGAGGAGTACATTCAACTGGAGCTCCAGAGAGCAAGGCCCATGTGCGAGCCCCTGATTCCGGCTCCGAAGCCCGTAAAGAGGACCTCGCCCCCGCTGGAGGAGGCACAGTTTGAGTGGGACCCCACCGGAGAAGACCTCATGGGGTTCACTCAGGAGACTCGGGCGGCCGCAGCGGAGCGTGCAGAGTGCTGCCGGCAGCATCTCGAGGTTTTCGAGAAGGAGCGGAGAGAGAGGCGGGTCCGGGAACAGCAAGCCCAAATAAGGAGCGCGGAGCAGAAGAGCCGGACCAGGAGAGATCCCCGTGCAGCGCATGGTCCCCGCACCATCGGGACTGTGATAAAGTTCAATCTGCAGCATGGGTGGGGCTTCATCAGAGACCATCATACCCCCGGCGACGTCTTTGTCACACGCAGAGATGTAGAGAGCCATCTGCCGGAGGGACACAGAGGTCGTGACCTGTATTTAGGGGACGAGGTCACCTTCACCCGGCACAAGTGTGCCAAAGGACCCTACGCCCTCCATGTGCATCGCCTGACGGAGGAGGAGCTGCGGTGTGAGGAGGAGCAAGAGGACCCGGACGGGTCTGAAACAGAAACTGAATCCAAAGAAAGAGCAGGAGGACGCCGTCGTTGAGTATGGTAGAGAAGAGACTGTATATAGTTGCCCGTCGGGGTACCAAAAACTGTTGCTGCTTTAAATATGTCCCCGTTGGGACAAGAGTGAACTGTTTACCCGTGTGTCCCTATTCCTAATACCTGGCCGAGGACTGAGAGCGGCCATATCCCCTTTTGTATATAGTTGCGCTTCCTAAAGCGCCCCCTACTGGTTTTATAGGAAAGCCGAGTTTTGTTTTCAAGAAAAGACTGTCGCACTTTACCCGGTCACAAGTTGCACCGTGACCGGAGGAACCAGAAACAAGAATATTTACAAGAATGTTTTATATGAAAAAGTTTTTATTGCTGATAATATATGTGATGTTTTATATGTTGTTTTATATGTTGATGTTTATGAAAAATAATTGTATGTTTTGGATGTTTTTGTATCTTACAGCCCGAGGACGTGCTGTGATTTACCAGGGGGGAATGTAGCACCCTGAGGATTCGGCTGCTACAGGGGTATTGCACCTCAACCCAGAGGTGTGGTATTCCACTCCCGGGTAAGGATGGAGTGTGGAACTGAGCTCAGATAGACTGCATGCACTACATACATCCCATTTCCGGGGGGGGCAGACCAACGGTACTCCCACTTAAGAAATGTGCAGGTACGACCGTGTCTGTTCCTGGCTGGAGTGGGAGGGGGGTGGAACATCCCAGTAGTGTAGGGGCAGATAGGGGGAGCAGTCTGGGTAATGCTAGGAGCTCATTGGGTGCTGGTCACCTGAGCTCACACATAGAGGGAGTATATAAGGTGGGAACCATCTTAGATCAGGGTCAGTCAGTCAGCCTGTCTTTTGTAGAGGAAGAGAGCAGAGAAGCAGAGCAGCTCCAAGGCCCAGAGAGAGAGAGGAGAAAGAAGGACCCAGAGGGGGAGAAAGAAGGAACTCCAAGAGCCCAAATTAGACCAGAGGGTGAAGAGTTGGCACAAGGGTACCGGATCCCAAGCTGGTGGAGGGCACTAATCCTTAGCCAGAGACCGGAGGTCGTGGGCAGAATCTGTCACGACCACCCACTAAATCCACCCGGAAGGCAAACCGTGCATAGGGTCAGGGAACCCAGAGACAAGGGTTTACCAACAAGAGGCCCGAGGGAGCCGGACATAGGTGGATCCCTGGTGGGGAAGGCCAGAGAGGAGGACAAGTCAGAAAGGGAGCTCAGGACCACGCTCCAGAATCACCTGGGGGTTGGCCGAGTCCAGGACCTGGTGGACGCAGCACGGCTCGGGTGGTCACTCAAGGCCGGAGTGACCAGAACATCTGCAGTAAGTAAAAACCCTGAACTGCACAGCCCGACTCGGAGTCTTATTACCACTCTCACTGCACCACCACAACCCCCATCCTCTGCGACTGACCCCCTGAGGCTATACCCCTCCCGTTGGGGGTTATACTACTACCAAGCTGCGCACACACCACCAGCCTCAGCGGACCCTGCTGCAGCGGCGGCCGTATTGACCGCACATCAACGGGTGGCGTAGTCGACACAAAAGAACACTAATAACATCTGTAAGGACTGCCACACACTGAGCTTGACACCCTGGGCACGGACCGGGTCACCGCCACTCGGAGACTACAACCCCCATCTGATCCGGCTCCGGGTATCCCCCAAACAACACTGGCCCAGGGGGTGCGTCACTTGCTCCTCGCTGTACTGGTCCCTCTGTGTGGCGGAGCCTCCAGGATTCTTAGGCCAAGGGACCTGAAATCCCTCGCAGGTTGGTTCTCTGCTGCTGGGCTTGTAACCCTGACAGCCCCGGACCCCAATGCCCGGTAGATTGGTTCTCTTCCAGGACCGGCTCTCGTCGCCTCTGTCCCTGGCTTGCAGTTTCTCCTCTGCCTCACGGACTCCTCAGCTACAGCTGAATTGTCCCTCCTTCTCTGGGACTAGTCTCACTCCTGAGCTAGGTCTTCCAGTTCTCTCTAACCCTGCCCCCAGTTCCAGCTTTTATAGGGGCAGCCAGCTCCCCCTGCTGGCCTGGGACAGGAGGTGCTGTATGCTAATTGTCCCTAACCAGTGGACCTCCCTCCTGCTCTCAGACACAGATTATTGTTTGTGGCATCCAGGCCTGGGGTGACACATTCTCCCCTAGTAAAATTTAGTACTTCGGACTAAACAGGAACCACAAATACAGGGTATAAATGACAACATAACATATACACAAGTATATTTTGTCCTTGAGGTCACAGCGCTTCCGTGACGGGTGTCCATGTCACCCAACAAGGTGAAGTTTTCCACGGTGTGGGGACCTGTTTCCATAAACCCCAAGTTCCTGGCCTTGGGCGTGGCGACAAGGCTGAGCTCTCTACTTTGGGCCACAAGGAGGCCACACCGGACAGATTTTTCTTCCGTGGCCATCTTCGAAAGAGGGCACCAAGTGCAACTATCTACAAGACAGTTCCGGTTATTCAGCGTCCATAACCTGTTAGTCCATGAACTAGAAAGACTGGAAAAACATAATTAGCAACCAGGCAACAAACATAAAACATTTACAATATACAGCATTTAGATCTTCCAGCGAGCTGGTATTTGCCCCCTAGTGCTCCGGGTTGACCTGCGTAACCCACTGTCTGGTGGTGGTCTAACCTGACTTTCCCCACTAGCATTCAGGGTACAGCTTCTAGCTGGGTTTACAGGCAGTGCAGGCAGCTATCTGCGGGTCCTTTGGCTTACCGCAGGTATGGCAGGCTCACTGTCAGCAGAGGGTTGACTCTCTTGGGCTGCTGGCATGGGTTCTTCTGCCTCTAGGGCTGCTTGGTCTTCTAATTCCTCCTGCTCTCCTGTAGGTTCCTGCTGGGTTGGTTGAAGGAAGTGTAGGACGGGTACCACTATTGCATCATTTATCCGAGTCCAGGACCGGGGGAACTCTCCAAGAACTGTGCTGATCATTTCTTTCTTGTCTTCTGCGGGTTCAAGGTCATCTTGATCTTCTCCTGTACTCTGTAGTTGCTTGGGGCACCTTTTTAGGTGGTCTCTGGAGACGGTGCTAGTGGTTTCTCCTCCATCCTTGGTAATTACACATACCTTCGGGTTGTTGTGGTTAGACTGCAGTACTGTCTACGGGTCGCTCTCCCACTGGTCATCTAGCTTGTGAAGCCTTCTCTTCCGCTTCAGGACCTGCTCACCAGGTTCCAGGGAACCAGCAGGGGCGTGTTGGTTGAAGAGCCTCTCTTGCTTTTCTCTCGCTTGAGCCAGACTCCTCTCCACACTCTCCTGTACCTTCTTGTACTGTAGCCGCCGTTCCGTATCCCAGTCCGCGTCTGGGGAGGTGTCCTCGGGGGTCAGGACTCCCATGTCCAGGCCTATCGGCAGCTTACCTGGTCTTGCCCTCATCAGGTAAGCCGGGGTGCAATTTGTAGCATTCACCAAGATATGGTTGTATAAGTCTATCAGGTCTGGCAGCTTCTCCGGCTTCAGGCTGCGTTCTTCCAGGCGCAACGTTTTGAGGAGATCAATGACGATATTATTCATTTTCTCACATAGCCCGTTGGTTTGTGGGTGGTAAGACGTTGTCCGAATCTTCTTAAAGCCGTAGAGGTTGCAGAACTCCTGGAAGATTTCAGCCTCAAACCCTGGACCTTGATCTGTCAAGACCTGTTCCGGATACCCGTGTGGACGGCAGAAGTGTTGTTGGAAGGCTCTGGCCGCTGTTTGGGCTGTCAAGTCTTTAACAGGAACCACCACCAGGAACCGGGAATAGTGGTCCACTATTGTCAGGGCATAGACGTAGCCCAACCGGCTTGGAGCCAGTTTCACATGGTCCAGAGCTACCAGCTCAAGAGGCTGCCTGGTGATGATGGGCATCAAGGGCGTCTTCTGGCTGGTACCGTCCTTCCTTCTGAGGTTACATGGGCCGCAGTCCCTGCACCACTTCTCTATGGCCCCTCTCATTCCGACCCAGTAGAACCGCTCTCTCAGTAGGAACTCCAGTTTCTTCCACCCGAAGTGTCCCGCTCTGTCATGGTAGGCCTCCAGGACCATTGCTGCATCTCGTCTCGGGACCACTACCTGCCAGGTCAGCTCGTGCGTCCGGTGGTTGACAAGCCTTCTGCACAGCTTACCTTCGTAGAGGAATAGCCTGCTTTTCTCCTTCCATAACTGCTTGGCTTCCTCTGGAGCGTCCGAGCCAGGGCTAGCGTCTGCCTGGGTCAACAGGTCTTTCACCAGGCGAATTGCAGGGTCACTATCTTGCGTTTCAGCCCAGCCGTGGTGAGGTAAGGGATTGAACATGACAGTGGTCAAGTCTTTGTCTCTTACACGGTGGGAGTACTGAGTGGCCCCGTACCGGTGGAATGCAGGGAGCTCTATTTCCTCCAACTCATCTGGATCTTCTCCCTCATCAGGCAAGTGGGGAATTCTCGATAGGGCATCTGCATTGGCATTGGCTCGGCCTGCCCGGTACTTGATGGTGAAGTCATAGTTTGCTAGCCGGGCCATCCACCGCTGCTCTAGGGCACCAAGTCTCGCATTGTCCAGATGTGTCTACGGATTGTTGTCCGTGTACACAGTGAACTTCACAGAGGCCAGGTAATGCTTGAAACGTTCTGTTACGTCCCACACCACTGCCAAGGACTCCAGCTTAAAGGAGCTGTAATTCTCCGGGTTTCTCTCGGTGGGCCTCAGCTTCCGGCTGGCGTACGCGATCACCCTTTCTCTGCCCTGTTGGTTCTGTGACAGTACGGCTCCCAGCCCCACATTACTGGCGTCTGTGTGGAGGATAAAAGGCTGGCCATAATCAGGGTAGGCCAGGATCTCATCCCCCGTGAGGGCCATCTTCAGCTGGCGGAAGGACTCCTCTTCCGGCTTGTCTCACTTGAAGGGTGGCTTTTGGCTTCTGGTCTTAGATTGTCCTATAAGGAGGTCCTGCATAGGGGCTGCCATCTTGGTGAACCTGGGGATGAACCTTTGGTAGTAGCCTACCAACCCGAGGAACTGCCTCACTTCTTTTATGTTAGAGGGGCTTGGCCAGTTCTTTATTGCCGTGATTTTGTCAGGGTCGGGGGCTACTCCTTCTGCACTCACCACATGTCCCAGGTACTGTACCTTCGGCTTTAACAGATGGCACTTGGAGGGTTTCACTTTCATGCCAAAGCCTGCCAGGGCATCGAACACCTCGGCCAGGTGCTTTAGATGGTCCTCGTAAGTCTTCGAATAGACAATCACATCGTCCAGGTAAAGTAGGACCGTCTCAAAGTTTCGGTGCCCTAGACAGCATTCCATCAGCCTCTGGAAGGTCCCGGGTGCGTTGCAGAACCCGAACGGCATATAGTTGAATTCACTTAATCCCATCGGGGTGGTGAAGGCGGTCTTCTCCTTATCAGCCTCTGCCACAGGAACCTGCCAGTACCCACTAGTAAGGTCCAAAGTAGAGAAGAAATTAGCTGATTTTAGTGCGACCAAAGACTCCTCTATTCTAGGCAACGGGTATGCGTCTTTATGGGTGATACGATTGACTTCTCTATAGTCCACGCACATTCTCATAGTACAGTCTTTCTTTTTTACCAGAACCAAGGGGGCTGCCCAGGGGCTACAACTGTCTCTAATGACCCCGGCTTCCTTCATTTCTCTCAGCATGCCCTTTGCGTTCTGATAGTGTGCGGGGTGGTACAGATCTGTATCTTTCTTTTATTGGTGGGTGGCTCCCCATGGGGATGTGGTGTTCTACCCCTTTCACTCTGCCGAAGTCTAGCGGGTGCTTACTAAAGATTCTCTCGTACTCTTGAACCACCCGGTAGACTCCTTGTTTTTGGTGCAAGGGAGTGGAGTCAGCACCCACGTGGAGTTTCTGGCACCAGTCCTCCTTGGGTTTCTGGGAACCATTACCCTCTGCTTGGGGAGATGGAGGCAAGGGTTCCATGGCCCTGACAGCATTGTGTTCAACAGTATACAATTTGGCTAGTGTAGCGTACCAAGGCAAGTGTACTTCCCTTTCCCCAATGTTTAAGATCCAGACGGGCACCCTTCCATGGCGGACATCGACCACCCCCTGGGCTGTCAAAATGGTGGGCCTGCTGTCTGAGTACACGGGTTCTACCATGGCTTGGTAGTCTCTCCCTCTTAACCCGATTGCATTCCGACACCAGATCATTTCACTTTTGGGGGGCATGGCAATGGGGAACGGGTCGCTCATCCATTCCTCACGCTACCGATCTCACCACCAGACAGTTCTACCTGTTGCCATCTCATCAGGGCTCTTATCTCCTTCTGGAGGACCCTCTGCTGGCTGGAGCTCACATTCATCGCCACCTGCTGCAAAATTACAATTGCTTCTGAAAGACAATTTTCAATCACATTAGTACCCAAGGTTATTTTAGGGTGACTTTCTCGACGGTCAATGTCCACAATGATCACTCCCTGTGCCGGCAGTTCAACTTTACCAATCTTAATGGTCATCTCTCTGAACCCCACCTGCGGCACGGGTTGACCATTGCTGGCGATGATGCTCAAGTCATCATCTGGATAACGAGTTATATCAGTGTCACTCCAGTACTGCTTAAAAAGTACATATTGGATGGTAGTCACTTGGGACCCGGTGTCCAGCAGTGCACTCATGGGGATACCGTCCAGCACTACGGGTAAAACCGGGCGTTCCCCTACCTACTTATCACGCCAATTAGATGGGCCTGATGACCTTATGCCTGGGGGTTGGCCCTTTGCCCCAGGTCGGACCCATTTAAAGTACAGTACCTGGCTACGTGTCCCGGCTGGCTGCAACGGCGGCAAATCGGCTGTCCATCCTCAGTGTAATGATCGGCGGGCCTCCCTCTGAACGACGGGATCCTCCTCCGTCGACGCCACGGGACATCCTCCGGACTGGAAGCCAGCTTGATTGGTCCTGACGGGTCCATCTGTAACGACTGTACGGTCCTGGACAATGCAGCAACACTCTTTGTTAGTTCTTGGACCTGATGGTGCAGGTTTGCAGGCGGGGATGGATTTAGGGCCTGCGCATCAGCCCCCACAAGGTCTGCGGGATAGGGTGCCGCCCCCTGGTGGTAAGGGATGGCTGGGCGCCGGGAAGCTACAGCGCCACCCGGTGCAGGTTCTCGGAGCACCCGGATGGCCCTATCGTTGAACTGTGCAAAAGTCAAATCGGGGTTCTGTAGGGCCATGAGGCGCAGCTGGGTTCTGTGGGCGCTGGACAGCAGACCTTCTATGAACTGGTCAGTCAATAGTTTATCTGTATCCTGCACGCTGCCAGGGTCAGCTTGCTTAATTGCCCCCAAGGCTTCCTGTAAATTTAGGGCATAATCTCGGATGCTATCTTGAGCTCGCTGCTTACATCCATAGAACCGCATTTTGATTTCTGCTGAGGTACGGGCATCAAAGGTGTCCCGTAGACGGGTCAGAACCCCCCTTACAGTCCTTTTCTCCTCAGCTGTCCAAGACTTTACCTCCCGCTGGGCCGCACCAGTTAACTGCCCTATCAGTATGCTTACCTTCTGTTCTTCTGTCAGGGGATAAACTTTGAACAGGCTATACAGCCTTTCTTTAAAGTCGCCCAAGGTATGCGACTCGCCGGCATACTGGGCATCCAGGCCGCTCCGGGGATATAGGCAGGGGTGGATTAAGAGTAGCAAGGGCCCCGGGCAGTTTAGAAGGCGCGGGCCCCCTCCACACACCTGATTTATCACGTGACATGTCACATGATCCCCTGTGATAGATCATGTGATAGTTCATGGGAAATTAATTTGGCATAATATTAATTGTGCTGCCTCATCTGAGAGCAGCACAATATTGGGGCAGATACCCTGATTCCAGCGATGTGTCACTTTTTCAGCTACTTGTTGCCATTTTGAGAAAATCACCGTTTTATCTGCTGCAGATCTAGCAGCTCTCTGAATGCTGCGCTCTGTATAGCCCCACACACACCACTGATTGGCAGCTTTCTGCCCATGCTCAGTGTACACAGAAATCTACTGATCAGTGATGGGGGTGGGGTCCTACAGAACTTACTAGTCATCTAGTGATAATTACCTTCTGACAAATCAATGATTTTATCAAAACAACACTAAACAGCCCAGTAAGTGACACATTACTGGAATCAGTGCCTCTAACCCTACATTATGCTGCTCTCAGATTAGGTGGCAAAAACCTGATGACAGATTCCCTTTAAAGGAGCTGTAAAGACAAAAAAGTTTGTATTAAAAAAAATACAAGCCATTTGTTAAATTAACTTTTTTTCATTGTTAATTCACGTTAGACTGTATCTTCAACACTTTTGTCAGCAGGTCTTATTACAGACTCTGAATAGGGCAGCTCTCTCCCTCTCCCTCAGCAGAAAGTCACAGCATGGTTAAAAAACTGGATCTTTTATGATTTTCTCATAATAAATAAAAAGGACATGCAAGTCCTCCAAACTATTTTTCGTTTCTCTATAGGGGAGGTCCTAAATCTTTCTTGCTCTTTAGTTGATCACATGTCAAAAATGCAAAGCATTTACTATGAACTCGCCTAAAAAAATATACACTTGGAGAGTAATATCATCATTTACATGTAAATATTCCTTGACTCTAAGGGCTCGCTCACACTGTCGTATAACACGGCCGAATGCTATGTGATGTTTTATCGGATAGGACTCGGCTCTATGTTATACTATGGGATAGTGCGATTATTGGCATGAGAAAATAATCTCATTCGATATTCGGACCATGTGCACCCATACAAGTCTATGGGTGCACGTAAAACATTGGACTGCACTCGGACGTCATCCAAGTGCAGTCCGATGAACACTCACAGAGACTATGGAGAAGATGGAGAAAGTAAGTTCTCCATCTTCTCCATATCTGTGCTGCGAGAGAATCGGATCACACTCAGTTGAAGCTCTGACAGAGTTTGAGCCGAGTGTCATTAGCATAATTGGCCCTATTCTCTTGCATGAGAGAATATATGGCTTAGTGAGTGGACCCTAAAACTGAATAGTAGTGACGGACAGGTCTGGCAGCTTCTCCGGCTTCAGGCTGCGTTCTTCCAGGCGCAACGTTTTGAGGAGATCAATGACGATATTATTCATTTTCTCACATAGCCCGTTGGTTTGTGGGTGGTAAGACGTTGTCCGAATCTTCTTACAGCCGTAGAGGTTGCAGAACTCCTGGAAGATTTCAGCCTCAAACCCTGGACCTTGATCTGTCAAGACCTGTTCCGGATACCCGTGTGGACGGCAGAAGTGTTGTTGGAAGGCTCTGGCCGCTGTTTGGGCTGTCAAGTCTTTAACAGGAACCACCACCAGGAACCGGGAATAGTGGTCCACTATTGTCAGGGCATAGACGTAGCCCAACCGGCTTGGAGCCAGTTTCACATGGTCCAGAGCTACCAGCTCAAGAGGCTGCCTGGTGATGATGGGCATCAAGGGCGTCTTCTGGCTGGTACCGTCCTTCCTTCTGAGGTTACATGGGCCGCAGTCCCTGCACCACTTCTCTATGGCCCCTCTCATTCCGACCCAGTAGAACCGCTCTCTCAGTAGGAACTCCAGTTTCTTCCACCCGAAGTGTCCCGCTCTGTCATGGTAGGCCTCCAGGACCATTGCTGCATCTCGTCTCGGGACCACTACCTGCCAGGTCAGCTCGTGCGTCCGGTGGTTGACAAGCCTTCTGCACAGCTTACCTTCGTAGAGGAATAGCCTGCTTTTCTCCTTCCATAACTGCTTGGCTTCCTCTGGAGCGTCCGAGCCAGGGCTAGCGTCTGCCTGGGTCAACAGGTCTTTCACCAGGCGAATTGCAGGGTCACTATCTTGCGTTTCAGCCCAGCCGTGGTGAGGTAAGGGATTGAACATGACAGTGGTCAAGTCTTTGTCTCTTACACGGTGGGAGTACTGAGTGGCCCCGTACCGGTGGAATGCAGGGAGCTCTATTTCCTCCAACTCATCTGGATCTTCTCCCTCATCAGGCAAGTGGGGAATTCTCGATAGGGCATCTGCATTGGCATTGGCTCGGCCTGCCCGGTACTTGATGGTGAAGTCATAGTTTGCTAGCCGGGCCATCCACCGCTGCTCTAGGGCACCAAGTCTCGCATTGTCCAGATGTGTCTACGGATTGTTGTCCGTGTACACAGTGAACTTCACAGAGGCCAGGTAATGCTTGAAACGTTCTGTTACGTCCCACACCACTGCCAAGGACTCCAGCTTAAAGGAGCTGTAATTCTCCGGGTTTCTCTCGGTGGGCCTCAGCTTCCGGCTGGCGTACGCGATCACCCTTTCTCTGCCCTGTTGGTTCTGTGACAGTACGGCTCCCAGCCCCACATTACTGGCGTCTGTGTGGAGGATAAAAGGCTGGCCATAATCAGGGTAGGCCAGGATCTCATCCCCCGTGAGGGCCATCTTCAGCTGGCGGAAGGACTCCTCTTCCGGCTTGTCTCACTTGAAGGGTGGCTTTTGGCTTCTGGTCTTAGATTGTCCTATAAGGAGGTCCTGCATAGGGGCTGCCATCTTGGTGAACCTGGGGATGAACCTTTGGTAGTAGCCTACCAACCCGAGGAACTGCCTCACTTCTTTTATGTTAGAGGGGCTTGGCCAGTTCTTTATTGCCGTGATTTTGTCAGGGTCGGGGGCTACTCCTTCTGCACTCACCACATGTCCCAGGTACTGTACCTTCGGCTTTAACAGATGGCACTTGGAGGGTTTCACTTTCATGCCAAAGCCTGCCAGGGCATCGAACACCTCGGCCAGGTGCTTTAGATGGTCCTCGTAAGTCTTCGAATAGACAATCACATCGTCCAGGTAAAGTAGGACCGTCTCAAAGTTTCGGTGCCCTAGACAGCATTCCATCAGCCTCTGGAAGGTCCCGGGTGCGTTGCAGAACCCGAACGGCATATAGTTGAATTCACTTAATCCCATCGGGGTGGTGAAGGCGGTCTTCTCCTTATCAGCCTCTGCCACAGGAACCTGCCAGTACCCACTAGTAAGGTCCAAAGTAGAGAAGAAATTAGCTGATTTTAGTGCGACCAAAGACTCCTCTATTCTAGGCAACGGGTATGCGTCTTTATGGGTGATACGATTGACTTCTCTATAGTCCACGCACATTCTCATAGTACAGTCTTTCTTTTTTACCAGAACCAAGGGGGCTGCCCAGGGGCTACAACTGTCTCTAATGACCCCGGCTTCCTTCATTTCTCTCAGCATGCCCTTTGCGTTCTGATAGTGTGCGGGGTGGTACAGATCTGTATCTTTCTTTTATTGGTGGGTGGCTCCCCATGGGGATGTGGTGTTCTACCCCTTTCACTCTGCCGAAGTCTAGCGGGTGCTTACTAAAGATTCTCTCGTACTCTTGAACCACCCGGTAGACTCCTTGTTTTTGGTGCAAGGGAGTGGAGTCAGCACCCACGTGGAGTTTCTGGCACCAGTCCTCCTTGGGTTTCTGGGAACCATTACCCTCTGCTTGGGGAGATGGAGGCAAGGGTTCCATGGCCCTGACAGCATTGTGTTCAACAGTATACAATTTGGCTAGTGTAGCGTACCAAGGCAAGTGTACTTCCCTTTCCCCAATGTTTAAGATCCAGACGGGCACCCTTCCATGGCGGACATCGACCACCCCCTGGGCTGTCAAAATGGTGGGCCTGCTGTCTGAGTACACGGGTTCTACCATGGCTTGGTAGTCTCTCCCTCTTAACCCGATTGCAGTCCGACACCAGATCATTTCACTTTTGGGGGGCATGGCAATGGGGAACGGGTCGCTCATCCTCACGCTACCGATCTCACCACCAGACAGTTCTACCTGTTGCCATCTCATCAGGGCTCTTATCTCCTTCTGGAGGACCCTCTGCTGGCTGGAGCTCACATTCATCGCCACCTGCTGCAAAATTACAATTGCTTCTGAAAGACAATTTTCAATCACATTAGTACCCAAGGTTATTTTAGGGTGACTTTCTCGACGGTCAATGTCCACAATGATCACTCCCTGTGCCGGCAGTTCAACTTTACCAATCTTAATGGTCATCTCTCTGAACCCCACCTGCGGCACGGGTTGACCATTGCTGGCGATGATGCTCAAGTCATCATCTGGATAACGAGTTATATCAGTGTCACTCCAGTACTGCTTAAAAAGTACATATTGGATGGTAGTCACTTGGGACCCGGTGTCCAGCAGTGCACTCATGGGGATACCGTCCAGCACTACGGGTAAAACCGGGCGTTCCCCTACCTACTTATCACGCCAATTAGATGGGCCTGATGACCTTATGCCTGGGGGTTGGCCCTTTGCCCCAGGTCGGACCCATTTAAAGTACAGTACCTGGCTACGTGTCCCGGCTGGCTGCAACGGCGGCAAATCGGCTGTCCATCCTCAGTGTAATGATCGGCGGGCCTCCCTCTGAACGACGGGATCCTCCTCCGTCGACGCCACGGGACATCCTCCGGACTGGAAGCCAGCTTGATTGGTCCTGACGGGTCCATCTGTAACGACTGTACGGTCCTGGACAATGCAGCAACACTCTTTGTTAGTTCTTGGACCTGATGGTGCAGGTTTGCAGGCGGGGATGGATTTAGGGCCTGCGCATCAGCCCCCACAAGGTCTGCGGGATAGGGTGCCGCCCCCTGGTGGTAAGGGATGGCTGGGCGCCGGGAAGCTACAGCGCCACCCGGTGCAGGTTCTCGGAGCACCCGGATGGCCCTATCGTTGAACTGTGCAAAAGTCAAATCGGGGTTCTGTAGGGCCATGAGGCGCAGCTGGGTTCTGTGGGCGCTGGACAGCAGACCTTCTATGAACTGGTCAGTCAATAGTTTATCTGTATCCTGCACGCTGCCAGGGTCAGCTTGCTTAATTGCCCCCAAGGCTTCCTGTAAATTTAGGGCATAATCTCGGATGCTATCTTGAGCTCGCTGCTTACATCCATAGAACCGCATTTTGATTTCTGCTGAGGTACGGGCATCAAAGGTGTCCCGTAGACGGGTCAGAACCCCCCTTACAGTCCTTTTCTCCTCAGCTGTCCAAGACTTTACCTCCCGCTGGGCCGCACCAGTTAACTGCCCTATCAGTATGCTTACCTTCTGTTCTTCTGTCAGGGGATAAACTTTGAACAGGCTATACAGCCTTTCTTTAAAGTCGCCCAAGGTATGCGACTCGCCGGCATACTGGGCATCCAGGCCGCTCCGGGGATATAGGCAGGGGTGGATTAAGAGTAGCAAGGGCCCCGGGCAGTTTAGAAGGCGCAGGCCCCCTCCACACACCTGATTTATCACGTGACATGTCACATGATCCCCTGTGATAGATCATGTGATAGTTCATGGGAAATTAATTTGGCATAATATTAATTGTGCTGCCTCATCTGAGAGCAGCACAATATTGGGGCAGATACCCTGATTCCAGCGATGTGTCACTTTTTCAGCTACTTGTTGCCATTTTGAGAAAATCACCGTTTTATCTGCTGCAGATCTAGCAGCTCTCTGAATGCTGCGCTCTGTATAGCCCCACCCACACCACTGATTGGCAGCTTTCTGCCCATGCTCAGTGTACACAGAAATCTACTGATCAGTGATGGGGGTGGGGTCCTACAGAACTTACTAGTCATCTAGTGATAATTACCTTCTGACAAATCAATGATTTTATCAAAACAACACTAAACAGCCCAGTAAGTGACACATTACTGGAATCAGTGCCTCTAACCCTACATTATGCTGCTCTCAGATTAGGTGGCAAAAACCTGATGACAGATTCCCTTTAAAGGAGCTGTAAAGACAAAAAAGTTTGTATTAAAAAAAATACAAGCCATTTGTTAAATTAACTTTTTTTCATTGTTAATTCACGTTAGACTGTATCTTCAACACTTTTGTCAGCAGGTCTTATTACAGACTCTGAATAGGGCAGCTCTCTCCCTCTCCCTCAGCAGAAAGTCACAGCATGGTTAAAAAACTGGATCTTTTATGATTTTCTCATAATAAATAAAAAGGACATGCAAGTCCTCCAAACTATTTTTCGTTTCTCTATAGGGGAGGTCCTAAATCTTTCTTGCTCTTTAGTTGATCACATGTCAAAAATGCAAAGCATTTACTATGAACTCGCCTAAAAAAATATACACTTGGAGAGTAATATCATCATCTACATGTAAATATTCCTTGACTCTAAGGGCTCGCTCACACTGTCGTATAACACGGCCGAATGCTATGTGATGTTTTATCGGATAGGACTCGGCTCTATGTTATACTATGGGATAGTGCGATTATTGGCATGAGAAAATAATCTCATTCGATATTCGGACCATGTGCACCCATACAAGTCTATGGGTGCACGTAAAACATTGGACTGCACTCGGACGTCATCCAAGTGCAGTCCGATGAACACTCACAGAGACTATGGAGAAGATGGAGAAAGTAAGTTCTCCATCTTCTCCATATCTGTGCTGCGAGAGAATCGGATCACACTCAGTTGAAGCTCTGACAGAGTTTGAGCCGAGTGTCATTAGCATAATTGGCCCTATTCTCTTGCATGAGAGAATATATGGCTTAGTGAGTGGACCCTAAAACTGAATAGTAGTGACGGACAGGCACCACACAAGCGGGATCCATGTAGCTCTCAGATGTCATGTAGGTAGGGCTTCATTCCATGGGGTAGAGCTTAATTTCAAAGTATATAAAAAAAATGGACTTCAAATAAAAATTAAATAAACACAAAAAGCACTAATTGAATTATTTTTTTCATATTTATGTTTGCAGCCCCTTTAAAAACCCTTTGAGGACCAAGGCACATATATGTCCCATAGTTTTAAACTGGAAAAAAACTTGATTGAATAAAATTTAAGGTCCTCCAAGGTTTAAGTAGGTCATAAATTCATATGAATACTTGCTCATACAATTGCACATGCCAAAAGATGAAGAAGAACAGAATCAAAAATATGACATTAAGTGGAACACTTACAGGTATTCAAGGTGAAAGAGACCAGCAAAGGCATCGTCTCGAATGACAGTAAATGAGTTAGAATTCAGCAAGCTGAAAATGAAGACAGCAGGTTAGAAGCGAACCAGACTTTATGGTGCTCAGAATTAGTCAAGCAGAATTTATTGACTGCTCTTGCAAAACACTGAGACTCCCGCTGTGTATAGATGGCTCCGTGCGGCCTTCCGCTGTGTATAGATGGCGCCGTGCGACCTCCCACTGTGTATAGATGGCGCCGTGCGGCCTCCCGCTGTGTATAGATGGCACCGTATAGATGGCTACGTGCGGCCTCCTGCTGAGTATACGTGTATAGCTGGCTACGTGCGGCCTCCTGCTGAGTATAGATGCCGCACGGCGCTCCCCCCAGAGACAGCAGGAGGCCGCACAGCGCCATCTATACTCAGCGGGAGACCGCACGTAGCCATCTATACACAGCAGGAGGCCGCACGGCGACATCTATACTCAGCGGGGGGCCGCACGTAGCCATCTATACACAGCGGGGGGCGCACGTAGCCATCTATACACAGCGGGGGGGCGCACGGCGCCGTCTATAAACAGCGAGGGGCCGCACGTAGCCATCTATACACAGCGGGAGGCTGCACGGAGCCCCCCCAGAGACATCAGGAGGCCGCACGGCGCCAACTATACTCAGCAGGAGGCCGCATGCAGTCATACACACACACAAACATATACAGACACGCATAAACACATTTGAAACACAAAAATACATACAAACAGGCATCACACAATGACATCTGCCCACACACACACACACACACACACAAACAGACAGACATCACACACACACACACCTGCCCACACACACACCTGCCCACACACACACACCTGCCCACATACACATCTGTGTGTGTGTATGTATAGTGTGTGTGTGTGTGTATAATGTGTGTGTATGTATACTGTGTGTGTATGTATAGTGTGTGTGTGTGTGTGTGTATAATTTGTGTGTGTGTATTTTTTTTTTAAGTTAAAAACAAGTAAAATGCTTGTGGCATCAATATCAAGACTCCAGATATAAGGGCCTATTCACACTGAATTTTGCAATGCATTCATCTCCTCTTTCCAGGCTTCTATCTAAATCCCTGAAAAATGGCATTCAGATGTGCCTTGACATAGCCATTGATTTGAACAAAGGCAAACCGAGGCTAAAGTCTGAATCTTTAGGCTCCATTTTCTCTGCTTTCAGATGTCTCATTTCAGACAGCACAATCCTGAATTTCAGGGATTCAGTTGTAAGCCTTGTGTAAAGACCTGAATGCAGCGCTGAATGTAGTGTGAATAGGTCCTTACATCCTACACCACCTCAGGGGATTGTTGTTATGGAGTATTGCCCCTGGGTGGCCGCAGTTATGACCACCACCAGGGCTCGCGGTCACCCACCCTAACTTTGGTATTCTGGGGAGCTGGTATAATGAATATCTGAGAAGAGCCCTAGAGAAGCAAGAACATTGGACAACCAAGAGGTGGTGGCCTCAAGTCAGGTGTAGTGTTCAACAGGGCAAGACTTTCTAACCTGCCCACACACACACACACACACACATATACACACACCTGCCCACACAGACACACACACATATACACACACATATACACACACACACCTGCCCACACAGACACACACACACACCTGCCCACACAGACACACACACACCTGCCCACACACACACACACACACCTGCCCACACACATACACATCTGCCCACACACACACACACCTGCCCACACACACACACACACCTGCCCACACACAAACACACCTGCCCACACACAAACACACCTGCCCACACACACACCTGCCCACACACCTGCCCACACACATACACACCTGTCCACACACACACACCAACACCTGCCCACACACACACACACCTGCCCACACACACACACACACCTGCCCCCACACACACACACACACCTGCCCACACACACATCTGCCCACACAGACACCTGCCCGCAAACACATACACACACCCATATACACACACCTGCCCACACACACACCTGCCCACACACACACACACACACCTGCCCACACACACACCCACACCTGCTCACACAGACACCTGCCCACACACACACACACACACACACACATATACACACACACACATATACACACACACACCTGCCCACACAGACACACACACATATACACACACACACATATACACACACACACCTGCCACACAGACACCTGCCCCCACAGACACCTGCCCACAAACACACACACACCTGCCCACACACACATCTGCTCACACACACACACACTCACCATCCCCCGGCTCAATTCCTCCTGCCTTCTCTCTCTCTTTTCCGGTGCAGCACTGCAGGCCGGGGCGCACTGTGTGACGTCACAGCTAGGAGACACAGCACGCACAGGGCCATGTCTCCTAGCAGTGACGCGGCCGGGCCAGCACAGGGAAGTTAACTGCTGCAGTGCTGGCCCGGCCGATGAAGAAGTAGCGGTGGCCGCTGCTGGGGGAGCAGTCCAGGCCCCCCCCTCCCGCCACTGCTACCGCTATGTGCCGCGGCGGCCCGCACATATAATGAGGGCAATCCGGCATTAGACACCCCGCCTGGAGCCGTGGACCCCCTGCAGGCTCAGGGCCCTGGGCGGTCGCCCGGATTGCCCTCATTATAATCCGCCTATGGATATAGGGCATGGAAAACGGCATCACAGCTGCAGCGGCTACGCTGGTGGTAGAGGGTCCCTCCGCGTCCGACATCTTCCTCCCTCCTAATTAACCGTGGCCTACCTTCTGGCGATCCTCTTCTGTAGGCCGCGGCTTCCCTCGCGATGCTCTGGGAGAGGACCTTGCGTTGCTCGGTGATGACGTCGGCATCCGCTGGATCTCCATCCAGGACCTTGAGCAGCGTCTCAGCGTAGGGCGGGGCTTCAGGTCTCACGCGTTTTTGGACGTCCACGCCCCTCTTCTTCCCGCGCGTCGTCCCGAAGATGGCGCCCGATGGCGGGAAACGGCTCCGATTGGCGGGAAATGGCCCCAAATGGCGGGAAACTTCACTCAGATATGTATAGAGTCTTTTCCAGGCACGCAATACCCGTTTGTGGCGGGTTGGTCACAATTCTGCCGACTACGCCAAAGCTGACTCCCCCCCTGGGCCGTGGGGTACCCGGAACCGGGCCTTCTAGTGTACGGTGCTGATGGGGGTAGTAGTGGCAACCCGATCCCGTGGCTCAGGGTGGTCAGACCAAATGGTGGCAGTCTATTTATCAGTGTTTTGAATGTCCGACTACGCCACCCGTGGATTGCGGTTGGAGATAACCGCCGCTGCAAGGCAGACCGCTGAGGCTGGTGCTGGTGTGCAGCACAGGGGTAGGATAACTCCCCATGGGAAGAGTGTAGCCTCAGGGCAGTGTAGGTGGATGTTGGGGGTGATAGTGCAGGCCGCAATAGTAAGAGTTCAGAGTCCGCTTCAAACAGTTCAGGGTCTTTATTGTAGATATTATTAATGGCCCAACAGTACCGGTTAGGAATGGGCCTGGGTGTCTGAGAGCAATCGGGCGAGCCCCACTGGTCAGGGTGAGTGTGTAGGCCTACCGTTCTCTCTATGCTCTTTCTGACTATCCCCCTTTTCGTGGTGTAATAGCCCACGTCCCTGAGCTGGCCGTGTACTTCTCTCCTGTATGGCTTGCGACTCAGGCCTTGGGTACCTGTTTGTTGCTCCTCGATGTACTGGTCCCTCTGTGTGGCGGAGCCTCCAGGCTTCTTAGGCCAAGGGACCTGAAATCCCTCGCAGCTTGGTTCTCTGCTGCTGGGCTTGTAACCCTGACAGCCTCGGACCCCAATGTCCAGTAGATTGGTTCTCTGCCAGGACCGGCTCTCGTCGCCTCTGTCCCTGGCTTGCAGTTTCTCCTCTGCCTCACGGACTCCTCAGCAACAGCTGAACTGTCCCTCCTTCTCTGGGACTAGTCTCACTCCTGAGCTAGGTCTTCCAGTTCTCTCTAACCCTGCCCCCAGTTCCAGCTTTTATAGGGGCAGCCAGCTCCCCCTGCTGGCCTGGGACAGGAGGTGCTGTATGCTAATTGTCCCTAACCAGGGGACCTCCCTCCTGCTTTCAGAAACAGATTATTGTTTGTGGCATCCAGGCCTGGGGTGACACACACACACTGCTCTATATTTAGTATGATGCCCCCACTCCTCCATATATATAGCATGATAGTCCCACTGCTCCATATACAGGTGCATCTCACTAAATTAGAATATCATCAAAAAGTTAATTTATTTCAGTTCTTCAATACAAAAAGCTGTCTTTCAGCTCATCTGCATTGTTGGGTCTGGTGTCTCTCATCTTCCTCTTGACAATACCCCATAGATTCTCAATAATAGATTCTCTATGGGGTTAAGGTCAGGCGAGTTTGCTGCCAATCAAGCACAGTGATACTGTTGTGTGTAAACCAGGTATTGGTACTTTTGGCCGTGTGGACAGGGGCCAAGTCCTGCTGGAGAATGACATTTTTATCTCCAAAAAGCTTGTCGGCAGAGGGAAGCATGAAGTGCTGTAAAATGTCCTGGTAGCCGGCTGTGCTGACTTTGGTCTTGATAAAACACAGTGGACCTACACCAGCAGATGACATGGCCTCCCAAACCATCACTGATTGTGGAGCCTTCACACTAGACCTCAAGCAGCTTGGATTGTGGACTCTCCACTCTTCCTCCAGACTCTGGGACCTTGATTTCCAAATGAAAATTGGAACTCTAGGACCTTGTGGAGTGTGTCAATGACTGCCTTCTGGACATCTGTCAAGTCAGCAGTCTTCCTCATGATTGTGGAGCATACTGAAACAGTATTGAAGAACTGGAATAAATTAACTTTTTGAAGATATTCTAATTTAGTGAGATGCACCTGTATATACTATGATGGTCCCACTGCCCCACATACATATAGTATAATGGCCCCACTACTCCATATGTAGTATGATGGACCCACTACTCCAGATATATAGTAGGATGGCTCCACTGCCCGATCATTTAAAAAAATATCTCACTTAATCCTGATTCCCTACATCACGGCCTCTGTCTCCTCTTCCATGGCGGGACAGCAGAGCAGAGCGATGCAATGATGTCACCGAGCCACCTGCGTGAGGATGCTGACATCTCGTTAACCGCAGGCCTATGGCGATCTGTGGCATATGAAAGAGATAGTGATAGGGCAGGGAGCTTGTGTCCCACTGCTTTATCATGCGACGTCTCTGCATAAGAGACATTAGGGCTACATTAGCTACGTCACAGAAGACACTGGAGCTGGAGTATATAGAATAGGAGACACTGGGGCTGGCGTATATTCATCACAGGATACATTGGGGCTAGAGCATATACATCACAGAAGAAGCTGGAGTATATAGAATAGGAGACACTGGGGCTGGAGTATATAGAATAGGAGACACTGGGGCTGGCGTATATTCATCACAGGATACATTGGGGCTAGAGCATATACATCACAGAAGAAGCTGGAGTATATAGAATAGGAGACACTGGGGCTGGAGTATATAGAATAGGAGACACTGGGGCTGGCGTATACTCATCACAGGATACATTGGGGCTAGAGCATATACATCACAGAAGAAGCTGGAGTATATAGAATAGGAGACACTGGGGCTGGAGTATATAGAATAGGAGACACTGGGGCTGGCGCATATACAGTTCTGCTCAAAAGTTTACATACCCCGGCAGAATTTTTCCTTTCTTGGCCTTGTTTCAGAAAAAATGAATGATAACAAAAACACTTTTTCTCCACTCATGGTTATTGGTTGGGTGAAGCCATTTACTGTCACATTTCTGTGTTTTCTCTTTTTAAATCTTAATGACAACTAGTGATGAGCGAGCATGCTCGCTACTGCTCGGTGCTCGCCCGAGTATCTCACTGCTCGAGATGCTCTGCGCTCACCGAGTATTTCCGGGTTGGTCGGGCGGGAAGTCGGGACCCATCCCTGCATGTTTGGTGCTCTTTACAGAGCCAATGAACATGCAGGGATTGCCTGCCATGCACTGTAATGCCATAGCCATGTTGGTTGTGGGCATTACAGTGATTGGCTGGCTGCACAGCGTCATCAGGTCTATATCTGACCTGGCACCGCCATGCTCATCACAGTCACTCCGGATCAGACAGTGTAGGGAGAGCTGCTGCTGCGTTAGGGAGAGATTTGATCGTGCATTAGGTAGTGTAGTGAGAAAAACCGCACATTACACATATACATCTCAACAAACAGTCCTTCTGAGGACTAATCCATCTGCAGAGATATCAGGCAGGCAGTGTAAATAGGCAGGCAGGCAGTGTATATAGCAGACTGCAGTGCATATAGCACAAGAGGCTCCATTCCAATTCTGCCTTCTGCTGCTGTTAGATATTTCTATACAAAGGCCCAGGTCTCAGGGGCGAGGAATACTTTTCTTTGGATCTTAATCCTCATTATTTGCTTATAAAGCAATCCAGAGAACACCGTTTTTCTGCACCATTTGCTTGTTGGCACTGCAGAATACAGCCAGGTCCTTTCCATATTAGAGCGCTAGAAATCCAGCTATTTAAAACTGTGTTTTCTCCGTCACACAGATCACATATACGTTGTCAGAAAATACTGCCATTTCTGGCCTCCATTTTTTCAGTGTGTCAGTGAAGCAATTCACAGCAGTTTGCTG
This sequence comes from Phyllobates terribilis, assembly GCF_046119375.1. NCBI lineage: Eukaryota > Metazoa > Chordata > Amphibia > Anura > Dendrobatidae > Phyllobates > Phyllobates terribilis. The sequence continues at coordinate 2,810,582 of NW_027362959.1, forward strand.
TTCACACTACTTACCTACAGGCCAGGAATTTAAAACTCTGTTTTCTCCATCACACCGATCACATATAACTTCGCTTCAAACTCAATCATTTGTAGTGAGCGTGGAAGATACTGTCCTCCATTTAAAATGGGCAAGGCACGTGGCAAGGGACGGGGAACTGGACGTGATGGTAATGGTGCATGCAGAGGCCGAGGACAAGGCCGTGGGCAAGCCGAAATTGTGCCACAACAAACACCCACATCTTCTCGCCTGACCTTCCTGTCCCAATTTCTAGGGGACCGCAGCACACCACTATTGAACCCAGATCAGTGTCAAAAGGTTGTTGGTTGGATAGCGGATAATGCTTCCAGTCACTTAGCCACCACCACCACCACCACCCTGTCTTCCACACGGTCAAGTCTCAGTAGCCATGAGTCTGGACCTCATATTCCTCACCCTGATCCTCCTTCCTCCCACCATGCCGAGTACCCAGAGACAATTGATCCCACACTTGGACAATCTGAAGAGCTGTTCACTTTTCCATTTATAGATTCGGGCCTCTCGCCCGGTCCACTTGAAGCGGGGCAAGAGGAGATCACGTGTAGCGATGCCCAAATATTTGAGCAGCCACGGTCACACGAAGGCGACGGTGGGAAACTGTCATAAGAGGTGGACGATGATGAGACACAATTGACAGAAAGTCAGGAATAGTACCAGGGTGCAGAAGTGGGAGACGAGGTGGTGGATGATATAGTAACTGACCCAACCTGGCAGGAGGACATGCAGAGCAAGGACAGCAGCACACAGGGGGAGGGAGGCAGAGCACCCCAACAGCAGGAAGAAGCAGTGTGGTGGCCGCAGACAGAAGGCAGGCTACCGTTTCCCGTAACACCAACATGAAGGAAGTTGCCACTACAACTGTTAGGTCTTCCCGAGTCTGGTTGTTTTTTAAAGACTCTGCCGATAACTCCAAAAAGGCCATTTGCATCACGAGCCAGACCAGCATCAGCAGGGGTGGCAAAACGACCAGCCTGACCACCACCAGCATGATGAGGCACATGGCAGCAAAGCACTCGACTTTGTGGGCCGAACACCAGGGTCCAGGAACAGTGTCTACAGGTGGCACCATTGCTTCTTCTGCTGTTGTGCATGCAAGTCAATCCCCTGTCCATAGTGCATGCAAAGATGCCTCCTGCCCTGCTCCTGTCATTGCACACTCTCAAGTAGCAGCATCAGGAAGCACGTCCATGTCCTTGTCCCAGCGCAGCGTTCAGTTGTTCATACTCCAGTCCTTGGAATGCAAGCGCAAATATGCAGCCAACGTCCCACAGGCCACACTACTAAATTCTCACAATTCACGACTGCTTGGCTCGAAATGTTGCCTTTTAGGCTTGTGGAAACAGAAGCATTCCGCAACCTGATGGCGGCGGCCGTCCCTCTGTACTCTGTCCCCAGCCGCCACTATTTCTCCCAGTGTGCCGTCCCCACATTACACAAGCAAGTGTCCCAAAACATTAGCCGTGCCCTCAACAACGCAGTTACCGGTAAAGTCCACCTAAACACGGATACGTGGACAAGTGCTTGTGGGCAGGGACGGTACATCTCGCTGATGGCACACTGGGTTAACATAGTGGAAGCCAGGACCCAGTCGGACCTTGGGACGGAACACGTCCTCCCGACGCCAAGGATTGCAGGCCCTAGGTCAATCAGGGTTGCCCCCACGGTCTACAGCTCCTGAACCTCATGCTCCTCAGCCTGCTCCTCCTCCTCAGCCTCCATCTCCGAAATGACCACATCAGTCACAAGCTGGAAGCACTGCAGCACTGCCTCGGCCAAGTGGCAACAGGCTGTGCTGAAGCTAATATGCTTAGGTGAAAAAACACACAATGCTGAAGAGTTATGGACAGCTCTGAAAGAGCAGGCAGATCTGTGGCTCAAACCGCTGAACCTACAGCCAGGCATGGTCGCGTGTGACAATGGCTGGAACCTGGTGGCGGCTCAGAGGCGAGGCGAGCTCACACACGTACCATGCCTGGCCCATGTGCTTAACCTCGTGGTTCAGCGGTTACTCAAATCCTACCCGGAGCTGCCGGATCTGCTTGTTAAAGTATGCCGCCTGTGTTCCCATTTTAGAAAGTCAGCTACAGCTTCCGCTGCCCTTGCAGTGTTTCAGCAGCGTTTGCAGCTTCTGGCTCACAGACTGGTGTGTGATGTCCCCACACGTTGGAACTCTACATTGCAGATGTTGGGAAGGATTTGTGAGCAGAAGAGGGCAGTTGTTGAGTACCAGCATCAAAAAGGCTATCGGTATTCAGTTCAGACTCCACACATAAGACCTCAGTAGTGGACGTGGATGTCAGACATATGTACCATCCTCCAAAACTTTGAGGACTCCACCAAGATGGTGAGCGGCGATGACGCCATAATTAGCGTCACCATCCCGCTTCTCTGTCTTCTGAAACGCTCTCTGCTCACAATCAAAGATGATGCATTGCAGGCGGAGAATGATAAGATGGAGCAATTAACCATACAGGGTGATTACACACAGCCAAGCCTCATCTCATCCCAACGTGGATTGGGTGACAATGAGGAAGAGGAGGAGGAGGAAGGACAGGAACTAGTTTCATGCACTATAGACGGTGCTATCTGCACAGCTGTCATACCGTCTGTTCAGCGTGGATGGCCAGAGGACAGAGAGGAGGAGGAGGAGAGCATGGTCAGTCATCCTCTTGGTGAGGACACGGAAGTCTTGCCTGTTAGTAGTCTGGCACGCATGGCTGAGTTTATGTTATGCTGCCTTTCCCATGACCCTCGCATTCTCAAAATTTTAGGTCATTACTGGTTGGTGACACTTCTAGACCCACTCTACAAGGAGAACTTTATATCTCTTATTCCTGAGGCGGACAGGTGTACAAAAATGAGGCAGTACCAGAAGGCCCTTGTTGCGGACCTATTAAAAAAATTCCCATCTGAAAACGCTGGAGGCAGAGGGCACACTTCGTTCGACAACCAAGGAGTACAGGCGAGAGAGACACAACTTCAATCCAGCAGAGGCAGGGGAACACTGTCAAAGTTCTGGGAGAGTTTTCTCAGACCCTCCCATCGCACAGGCCCTGAGGCGCAGGGTACTCTCACAAGGAGTGCAAAGTTTGGGAAGATGCTGAGGGAGTACCTTGCCGTACCGTACCAACGTCCTCCGTGATTCCTCTGTGCCTTATAAATATTGGGTATCCAAGCTAGATATGTGGAATGAACTGGCTCTCTATGCCTTGGAGGTCCTGGCCTACCCTGCTGCCAGCGTTTTATCAGATCGGGTTTTTAGTGCCGCTGGTGGAATTATAACTGATAAGCGCATCCTCCTGTCAACTGAAAATGCTGACAGGCTGACTCTTATAAAAATGAACAAGGGCTGGATTGGGCCAGACTTCTCAACACCACCGAATGATAGTGACGCGCCCCCTGGGCCATGTTCAGGGGATACCCGGAGCCGGATCTGGATAGGGGTAGTAGTCCTTGTGGCGGTGACCCGGTCCGTGCCCAGGGTGTCAAACTAAGTGGCAGTCTATGGCAGTAGATGTTAACTTGATCGACTACGCCACCCGTTGAGTGCGGCTTTGAAGCCGCCGCTGCAGAACAGTCCACTGAGGCCAGGTGTATCAGGATGTGCAGCGTGGTGGTATAACCCCCAACGGGAGGGGTATGGCCTCAGGGCAGCAGATGCGGATGATGGGGGTAGTTGTAGTGTAGAAAGGAGAGTCAGAGACGTGGGATGCAGTTTCAGGGTTTTTACTCACGGGTGTTCCTTTGGTCACTCTGGCCTTGAGTGACCACCCGAGCCGTGCTGCGTCCACCAGGTCCTGGACTCGGCCAACCCCCAGGCAGTTCCGGAGCGTGGTCCTGAGCTTCCCTCTCTCCTCTCTTTCTCCTGGCTGTCCCCACCAGGGATCCACCTTTGGCCGGCTCCCTCGGGTCTCTTGGTGGTTAAACCTTCTCTGGGTTCCCTGACCCTATACTTGGTGTGCCTTTCTGGTGGATTTGGTGGGCGTCGTGGCAAATCTTGACCATGACCTCCGGTTCCTGGCTGAGGATGATTGACCTCCACCAGCTTGGGTTCCGGTACCCGTGTCCGCCAACCCTTCACCCTTCTGGCTTAATTCTGGGTTCTCAGGGTTCCCTCTTGTCTTCCACTCTGGGCCTTCCTTCTTCCTCTCTCCTCACTGCAGGCCTAGCCCTGGTGCTGGGCCCAGACGGAGCCACAGCTCCTGTCAGCCCTCCTGGCTGAACTCTTCCTCAGCTCCTAAAAAGACCCTGTCCTAAGATGGTGCCCACCTTATATACTCCCTCTATGTGTGAGCCCAGGTGACCATCACCCAATGAGCTCCTAGCTTTACCCAGAGTGCTCCCCCTATCTGCCCCTACACTACTGGGATGTTCCACCCCCCTTCCCACTCCAGCCAGGGACAGACGCTGTCGTACCTGCACATATATACTTGGTGGGAGTACCGTAGTTCTGTCCCCCGGAAATGGGATGTATGTAGTGCATGCAGCCTACTAAGCTCAGTTCCACACTCCATCCTTACCCGGGAGTGGAATACCACACCTCTGGGTTGAGGTGCAATACCCCTGTAGCAGCCGAGTCCTCAGGGTGCTACATTCCCCCCTGGTAAATCACAGCACGTCCTCGGGCTGTAAAAGAATAAAAACATACCAAAACATACAATTTTTTTTCATAACATCCATAAACATATAAAACATTATATACATTATCAGCAGCATAAAACTTTTTCATAATAAACTTTTCATTGTAAACATTCTTGTTCCTCCGGCCACGGTGCAACTTGTGACCGGGTAAAGTGCAACAGTCTCTTTTAGAAAAAACACAGTTTCCTATAAAACCGGTAGGGGGCGCCTTAGGAAGCGCAACTATATACAAGGGGTTATGGCCGCTCTCAGTCCTCGGCCAGTGGGGATAAGGATTGGCTGTTCACAGTCCTCAGCCTGTTAAGGGATAGGGGACACACGGGTAACAGTTCACACTTGTCCCAACGGGGACTATACTTTTCTGGCAACAGTTCCTGTACCCTTACGGGTAACTATTTACAGTTCCACTTTACCGTACTTCAGTAACGGCGTCCTCCTGCTCCTTCTCGCGGGTAGGCTTCAGACCCGTCCGGGTCCTCTTGTCCTTCCTCACACCGCAGCTCTTCCTCCGTCAACCGGTGTACATGAAGGGCGTAGGGTCCTTTGGCACATTGATGCCGGGTAAAGGTGACCTCGTCACCCAGGTATAGGTCACGACCTCTGTGTCCCTCCGGCAGATGGCTCTCGACGTCCCTGCGGGTCACAAAGACGTCGCCGGGGGTGCGGTGGTCCCGGATGAAGCCCCAACCATGCTGCAGTTGGAATTTGATTACAGTCCCGGTGGCACGGGGACCATGGGCTGCACGGGGGTTCCGTCGGGTCCGGCTCTTCTGCTCTGCACTCTGTACTTGCAGCCGCTCCTCGCGGACCCGCCTCTCTCTCCGTTCCCTGTCGAAGACCTCCAATTGCTGCCGGCAGCACTCCGCACGCTCAGCTGCGGCCGCCCGGGTTTCTTGAGTGAACCCGATGAGGTCTCCTCCAGTGGGGTCCCACGCGAACTGCGCCTCCTCCAACGAGAGTGGGGTGATCTTGACAGGCGCCGGAGCCGGAATCAGGGGCTCGCACAGGGGTCCTTCCTTCCGGAGTCGGAGATGGTAGTACTCCGGTGGCCACACAAAGGGCTGCCCATCCGGGCAAGTGTGTTGGGCGAATAGGTCTTCACCCAGGTGCGGCACTGTGGAAGTTGAGGGTGCGGTGGTGGCAGCGGCGCCCGGGTCTTCCAGGCCTTGCGACCAGGCTTGGGGCACCCTGAAGGTAAAGGGCACCGTGGAGACGGCGGCGCCCGGGGGTACTTGACCTTGCGACCAGGCCGGTGGCTTAGTGGAGGTAGAGGGCGCTGTTGGGTCTGCGGCGCCCGGGGGTACTCGGCCCTGCGACCAGGCCGGTGGCATTTCCTGCTTGGCCGCGCTCAGGGTTGAGGCGCGTGACGTCACAGGGGGCGTGGCCGTGGCTCCTGCCGCTTGAGGCCTAGCTGGGAACGGTGGCGGTGCAGCGACAGGCACGGTAGGGGGAATTTCGGGCTCTGCGACGGGGAGCTGGGGCAGGTTCACGGTTATTAGGCTTGGGGTTGTGACGTCCCCTTTACCTGCCTCCGTCTCTTCAGCTCCTTCCTCGGCGTCGTCTCCGGCCTTCATTCCTCCTGCACCATCCTCAGAGGCGGTCAGACTCCTCATCTCGGGTGGCGTGCTCCGCTGGCGGGTTCCAGCCTGCTGGGCCATCTCCCTACTCCACTCAGTCAGCATTTCTCGCTGCACCCGGGCCATCCTCCGTGCGAGGCCCTCCAGCGCGGTCTGTGCACGCTCCCGGTCTTGGGGGAGCTGTGCCAGGATCTCCACCAGGCCTAGTGGGGTGGTTGCTTGCAACAGGCTCCTGACCACAGGGTCGGTGCTGCCTGACTCTCCCTCCATCTCCGGGTGCGACCTCTCCAGACTCCTCCAGGCTGCACCCATCCTCGCTCTTTTGTTCTGTATCCGCCCATACTGAGGGCGGTCCCGGGGCAACTCGGTGATTGTCAGTTCCAGGGGCAGTCCCCTCACGCTGATGGACATCTCTATCATTACAGTCTCTGCTGGTGGGGGCGGTTTCCGCTTTTGGCGCCATTCTTGGACCTGGCCCACGATGGGAGGTGGCCTCTTGCCACCCTCTGGCACGCCCATAATGGCGTCCGCTCTGCCAGGGCGGGAAATCTTCTCAGATGGCGGGAATCGTCTCCCAGTGGCGGGAAACTCCGTGGATGGCGGGAAAAGACTGCAGATGACTGGCAAACGGCGGGAAACGATCCGAGATGGCGTCCGATGGCGGGGACCCTCCGGAACCGGCGGGAGACTTCTTTTTGAGGTAAATGTGAACTTTTCTTCAGGCACGCAGTACCCGGTGGTTGCGGGCACGTAATCCTGCCGACTACGCCAAAGTTGACGCACCCCCTGGGCCATGTTCAGGGGATACCCGGAGCCGGATCTGGATAGGGGTAGTAGTCCTTGTGGCGGTGACCCGGTCCGTGCCCAGGGTGTCAAACTAAGTGGCAGTCTATGGCAGTAGATGTTAACTTGATCGACTACGCCACCCGTTGAGTGCGGCTTTGAAGCCGCCACTGCAGAACAGTCCACTGAGGCCAGGTGTATCAGGATGTGCAGCGTGGTGGTATAACCCCCAACGGGAGGGGTATGGCCTCAGGGCAGCAGATGCGGATGATGGGGGTAGTTGTAGTGTAGAAAGGAGAGTCAGAGACGTGGGATGCAGTTTCAGGGTTTTTAACTCACGGGTGTTCCTTTGGTCACTCTGGCCTTGAGTGACCACCCGAGCCGTGCTGCGTCCACCAGGTCCTGGACTCGGCCAACCCCCAGGCAGTTCCGGAGCGTGGTCCTGAGCTTCCCTCTCTCCTCTCTTTCTCCTGGCCGTCCCCACCAGGGATCCACCTTTGGCCGGCTCCCTCGGGTCTCTTGGTGGTTAAACCTTCTCTGGGTTCCCTGACCCTATACTTGGTGTGCCTTTCTGGTGGATTTGGTGGGGGTCGTGGCAAATCTTGACCATGACCTCCGGTTCCTGGCTGAGGATGATTGACCTCCACCAGCTTGGGTTCCAGTACCCGTGTCCGCCAACCCTTCACCCTTCTGGCTTAATTCTGGGTTCTCAGGGTTCCCTCTTGTCTTCCACTCTGGGCCTTCCTTCTTCCTCTCTCCTCACTGCAGGCCTAGCCCTGGAGCTGGGCCCAGACGGAGCCACAGCTCCTGTCAGCCCTCCTGGCTGAACTCTTCCTCAGCTCCTAAAAAGACCCTGTCCTAAGATGGTGCCCACCTTATATACTCCCTCTATGTGTGAGCCCAGGTGACCAGCACCCAATGAGCTCCTAGCTTTACCCAGAGTGCTCCCCCTATCTGCCCCTACACTACTGGGATGTTCCACCCCCCTTCCCACTCCAGCCAGGGACAGACGCTGTCGTACCTGCACATATATACTTGGTGGGAGTACCGTAGTTCTGTCCCCCGGAAATGGGATGTATGTAGTGCATGCAGCCTACTAAGCTCAGTTCCACACTCCATCCTTACCCGGGAGTGGAAAACCACACCTCTGGGTTGAGGAGCAATACCCCTGTAGCAGCCGAGTCCTCAGGGTGCTACAATAGCAGCGTAACATAAACTCAAATCCAGTGTCTTTTCTTGGGAGGTGTATTCCCATGCACCTTTTCACACCCACACATGGGTATACGCTTCCTGATTTTGGCTATTTGCTCTTGTCCTCCTCCTTCTCCTCATCCTCCACCACCATATCACCAGGGTGACCGTGGTCCATGATGCAACACCCACATAATTTTTTTTAAGGGTGTTTGACTCGCCCCTGGGCCGTGGGGCACTCGGAGCCGGGCAATAGGGAGACGGTGGGGGTAGTAGTGGCGACCCGGTTCCGTGGCTCAGGGTGGTCAGACCAGTGGTAGTCCTTTAGCCGTCCTAAGTGATGTCCGACTGCGCCACCCGTGGATTGCGGTTATTATGAACCGCCGCTGCAAGGCAGATCGCTGGGGCTGATGATGTATGCAGCTGAGGTAGTGTGACTCCCCACGGGAAGAGTGCAGCCCCAGGGCAGTGTAGTGGATGGTGGGGGTGATGGTGCAGAGAGTCCCAGTGCCGTTAGTGCTGGAGGAGCGAAAGAGTACACAGACAACGTACTGCAGTCCAATGTCTTTTACTCACAGTTCATGTACTCCGGGTCACTTCTGTCAGCAATGACCGCCCGAGCCGTGCTGCGTCCACCAGGTGAGGGGCTCGGTCAACCCCAGGCAGTTCAGGAGCATGACACAGGACCCCTTCAATCCTTTCTCTGGCCTGCCTCACCAGTGACCCACTTTTGTCCAGCTGCCGCGGACTTGTGCGGGTAAATGTGGTTCCCGTTCCCCGCTGTCCTATATGGTGCCTTCCTAGCAGGTTTGATGAGGTGTCGCACCAATAAATGATCACGACCTCCGGTCTTTGGCTGAGGGCTGTTTCTCCTCCACCAACTTGGGATCCGGTACCCTTAATCTGCCTGACCCTTCACCCTGTATTCTCGTTGGTTCTTAGGGTCCCTTCTGCCGTCTTGTTCCTGAGCCCTTCTGTTTCTCTCTTTCTCTTTCTCTTCTGTTCCTTTCTGTTCTTGTTCCTTTCTGTTCTTGTTCCTTTCTGTTCCTGGCCTTCACCCTAGGCCTGCCTCGTGGAGCTGGGCCCAGACTGAGCCACAGCTCCCTGTCAGCCCTCTCTGGCTGAACTCCTTCTCTTACTCCACTCACTGAACTTCTCTTCTTCTCTTCTCTCTGTGCTGGCTGGGCCTCAGAGGCTAGGCCCGCCTACGGAGAAGAGCCCCTTGCAGAGGCCCCCACTCTGTCACTTCTTCTCTCTGACTGAACACTGTTCTAAGATGGTGCCCACCTTTTATACCTCCCTCTAGAACATGAGCCCAGGTGACCAGCAAACAATGGGCTCCTATCTACGCTCAGGAACCAACCCCTATCTGCTCCTACATCACTGGGTATTCCTACCCCCTCCCCACTCCAGCCAGGGACATGGTCTGTCGTGCCTGCATTTCTGTCTAATGGGAGCACCGTTGAGCTGTCCCTCGGAAATGGGGTGAGTGTGCTGTATGCAGCTAACTGAACCCTGGTCCATACTCCATCCTTACCCGGGAGTGGAATATCACACCTCTGGCAGAGGTGCAATACCCCTGTAGCGGTCGAGCCCTCGGGGCGCTACATTTTTATGATGCCCTTAAAAAAATTTTTTTATACAGTATGTTCATGTATACCCCCCAGGAGTAAATGTTTGTCAGCCCATACACTTAGTGCATGGCATTACAAGTATAGGAGGCCCGCTCCTTTCTAATGGTAACAATTTTTTATGATGCGCTCCTCCACGTCTCTTCCAAGGGCCATTGAAGTGCCTCCAAATTTTTGGCAGCTCTTGCAGTCACTGCATAGTCCAACACTATGGGAGACTCTCTCCTTTCTAATGGGAATTTGTCATTACTGTGGCCTGGTCTATGTGTCTTTAAATTCTTAGTGGGTTTTTTCCTAAACTTGGTCAGCCGGTGGACTCACTGCATACCCTATAACTGTATAGCAGACCCTCTCCTTTCTAATGGGAACATGTCGTACCTTGTTAATGTGGCCCTGCTCTGTGTGTCCTTAAATTCTTAGTGGGGTTTTTCCTAAAATTTGTCAGCCGTTGGATTGACTGCATACCCTATAACTGTATAGCAGACCCTCTCCTTTCTAACGGGAACATGTCGTACCTTGTTACTGTGGCCATGCTCTTTGTGTCTTTAAATTGTTAGTGTTTTATTCAAAAATTTTGCCCACCCTTGCAGTCACAGCATGGGCATTACCACTATAGAAGACCCGCTCCTTTATAATGGGAACATTTTTTTTACTGAGACCCTCCTCTATGTCTCTTCAAAGGGGTATTAGGTTGCGTCCACATTTTTGACAACCCTTGCAGTCACTGGATGCGCAATAACAGTATAGGAGACCCACTTGTTAATAATGGGAACAACAAAGCATAGCCCTCTGATGGCTCTCTAACAATAGCTAGGGCCGACTGCTGGCCTTTTAAGAATAGTAAGGGCCGTCTGATGTTCCTATAAAAATAGGCTTTATGACTTTCAGAGTCCCTCCATCATAAATAAAACAGGATGTGTCTGATGACACCACATTGCCAGATTAGGTTGTAAAATGTTAAAATGACTTTTCCCGGTGAATGCATTTGTCATAAAAAATAACATAAAAAAACATAACAATAGGATCTTTCTTTAGTATAAAAAACAGCATCACCAATTTAACCTCAATGTAATCACATTGTTCAGCTCATGCACCTCCTCCTCCATCTCCGAAATGACCACATCAGTCACAAGCTGACAGCACTGCTGCACTGCCTTGGCCAAACAGCAGCAGGCTGTGCTGAAGATAACATGCTTAATGCTTAATTAACAAACCGCCCAGCGCTGCATAGTTGTTGAAAGCTGTAACACAGCAACTTGATCTGTGGCTCTCACCGCTGAACATACAGCCAGGCATGGTCGTGTGTTACAATGGGCGGAACCTGGTGACGGAGAAATGACAACCGGGGTAAATAAGGTTTCCCTATATGCCAGTCCTTTCACAGAGCTAAAGAATATGGCATGCTGTGAAATACAACTCCCACTGAGAAGCTGTTTCAGATTGAAAAACATTCTGCCCACCAGAGGATTTGTTTCTGAGGGCTAACCTTTCTCACCCGCTCAAGAGCCCCATAGCAGCTGCAAAGTTAGCGCTATCATGAACTCTCCTGAGGTAGAAGCCAAGGCACACCAGAGAATTCTCTGGTGGGACTGTCCAACCCTGTGGGAGAACATACAAATTTCTTGCAGATGTTGTCCTTGCTGGGATTTGAACCCAGGATCCCAGTGCTGCAAGACTTCAGTGCTAACCACTGATCCAATGTGCTGCTGTTCACCCTCTAATATCTAGCAGGCTGGAGAAACTTGAACCTACTGCCACTCTATCATCAGCTCCTTTGTGAGAAAATTTATTTTGGCAGCCACTCAGTCTACCAAATAAAATTCCAGAGAAGGAAATTGAGGATGGCTTCGCTGCTGGTACTGGGGGCAGTGCTAATACCATGGTGTTGTACCATAGTTTGCTGGAAATATTCCAGGCTGGTAGGAGGCAAGAAAATTGCCACAGAAAAGTACCAGCAGTAATGTTCAGGCCACATTTCAAGTGCAAGCAGCTTTAGAGGGCTTCCTGGGAGAAATAACACTCAGGGTAGATACGGTTTCCCTCTATGCCAGTCCTTTCACTGAGCTAAATACAACTCTTATCAAAAAAAGTTGTGGACTGGCTCCGTACCGTCCCTGGCCACATTCACCTGTCCACGTGTTTGTGGTTAGGCAGTCCTTCTTAGTAAGTGCACTGGGTAGGGCATGGGTAATGTTGTGGGACCCGTGCTTGTGGAAGGCGAAGGCGATACCGGAAAAATACTGGCGGCTGGGGACCGAGTATGGACACCCGGCCGCCGCCTGCATGAGGTTGTGAAAAGCTTCCACCTCCACAAGCTTAAAAGGCCATATTTCAAGTGCAAAGAGCTGCCCAGAAATCTGTCAGTTTAGTGTTGCGGCCTGTGGGTGGGTGGGTGGCTGGCTGCATACTTGCAATTGCATTCCAAGTAACAGAAAACTAAGCAGATGATGGCCTCTATCATCATCATGGCCTCACCTCGGCACTATGAACTCTCCTGAAGGAGAAGCCAGGGCCCGCCGGAGGAGTCTCTGGTTCTCTGGTGGGCCCGTGCAACCCTGCCGAAAAGCAGCCCTGGCTAAGAAAAGTGTGGGGGAAGGTTCCTGGACCCTCTATGGCTGCTTTTTTAATGCGGATCGGCCATGCTTATGCATGTTATTTCTCAAAACGCATTACGGATCAGGCCATTTTCCAATTCTGTATTCAAGAAATTAAATGCGCAAAGAAAGATGTGTGTGTGTCAAAGCACCATTGACAAGTGCGAGTTGATGTTGGATGGGCTGCCATTGCTTCTGCAACAAGCTCAATTACAGGATTTTCTGGGAGAAATGACACACAGGGTAGATACGGTTTCCCTCTATGCCAGTCCTTTCACCGAGCTAAATACAACTCTTAGCAAAAAAAGTTGTGGACTGGCTCCGTACCGTCCCTGGCCACATTCACCTGTCCACGTGTTTGTGGTTAGGCGGTCCTTCCCAGTAAGTGCACTGGGGAGGGCACGGGTAATGTTATTGGACCCGTGGTTGTGGAAGGCGGAGGCGATACCGGGAAATATAGTGGCGACTGGGGACCGAGTATGGACACCCGGCCGCCGCCGGCATGAGGTTATGAAAAGCTTCCGCCTCCACGAGCCTAAAAGGCCACATTTCAAGTGCAAGCAGCTGTCAAAAATTTGGCAGTATAGTATTGCAGCCTGTGGGTGGGTGGCTGCCGGCATTCTTGTGCTTGCATTCCAAGGAATGGGGTAGGGACAACTGAACACTGCAGTGGGACAAGGACGTGGACGGTGATTGTTGCAAGTCTGCAACGACAGGTGCATGGCGGGAGGCATCTTCGCATGTGCCAAGGATCACTTATGATGGGCACACATTTAGGCAGTGACCTGGGATTCAGAGATGTTTCCAGAGGTCTTCCCCTTGCTGTTCCCATGTCTTTTCAGCACTGTATGCATGTGTCTGATGATGTGTCACACACCACATGGCCAGATAAGGTTGTAAAATGTTAAAATGACATTTCCTGGTGAATGCATTTGTCTTGGTTGAAAGCAATGCAAAAGTGCAAAAACGTGTCAAAAATGCTACGTGTGAACATAGCCCAAGGTGTGTAGGAGTATTTGTGTTTTTGTTTATTTATTTTGCCTTATATACAAGTCATCACCCTGGAAAGGATGTTCCTTACGCCGTAAAAGTGGCGTAATACTCTGACGACGTTGTTGACAGCAGTGATCTGGGAGTCAGAGATGCTTCCAGGGGTCTTCCCCATGCTGTTCACATGTCATTTGAGCACAGTTCCCATCGATTTGGGCAATTTTTAGGCCCTCTGCAGACCGCCGTGGGGAGCCACCTGAAAAATGCTCAAGTTTCCCCTAGACTTATATTGGGCTCATTGCTCGGGTTGAGCACCCGAGTATTTCAATTTGCTCGACCCGAGCAACGAGTACTCGAGCATTTTAGTGCTCACTCATCACTAATGACAACCAAAAACATCCAAATAATCCTGATCAAAAAGTTTACATACCCTGGTGATTTTGGCCTGATAACATGCACAGAATTTGACACAAATGGGTTTGAATGGCTACTAAAGGTAACATCCTCACCTATGACCTGTTTGCTTGTAATCAGTGTGTGTGCATAAAGCTGAGTGAGTTTCTGGGATCCAGCCACTGACGTTTCTGGATTTTGAGATGGGGAAAGCAAAAGAATTATCAACGGATCTACGGGAAAAGGTAGTTGAACTGTATAACACAGGAAAGGGAGGCAAAAAGAGTATAACACAGGAAAGGGATACAAAAAGATATCCCAGGAATTGATAATGCCAGTCTGCAGTGTTCAAACTGTGATTAACAAATGGAAAATCAGATGCTCTGTAAAAACCAAACCACAGTCAGGTAGACCAACAAAAATTTCAGCCACAACTGCCAAGAAAATTGTTCGGGATGCAAAGAAAAACCCACAAATAACATCAGCTGAGAACACACTTAGGGGTGTACTCACTTTTGTTGCCAGCTGTTTAGACATTAATGGCTGTGTGTTGAGTTATTTTGCAGGCACACCAAATTTACAGTTAAACAAGCTGTACACTGACTACTGTACATTGTATCAAAGTGTCGCATCTTCAGTGTTGTCCCATCAAAAATATATATATGTATTCCGGCCCATTTTTGGAGTTTTGTGTGAAATTATGTCCAATTTGCCTTTTTTTTCTCAGTTTTTTTGTGTTGTTCCAATAAACACAAAGGAAATAAACATGCGTGTAATAAAACATGTGTAATTTTCTGAAACAATTTCAAGGGTGCCAGCACTTTCCTCCATGACTGTATATGCAGGTAGAGTCCTTAACCCCTTTACAACCCAAAGTGGTTTGCACGTTAATGAGAAGGCCAATTTTTACAATTCTGACCACTGTCACTTTATGAGGTAATTACTCTGGAACGCTTCAACGGATCCCCCTGGTTCTGAGAATATTTTTTCATGACATATTGTACTTTATGATTGTGGTAGAATTTCTTCGATATCACTTGTGTTTATTTGTGAAAAAAACAGATATTTGGCGAAAATTTAGAAAATTTTGCAATTTTCAAAATTTGAATTTTTATGCCCTTAAATCGGAGAGATATGTCACACAAAAAAAGTTAATAAATAACATTTCCCATATGTCTACTTTACATCAGCACAATTTTGGAACCCAAATTTATTTTTATTAGGGAGCTATAAGGGTTAAAATTGACCAGCGATTTCTCATTTTTCCAACAAAATTTACAAAACCATTTTATTAGGGACCGCATCACATTTGAAGTCACTTTGAGGGGTCTTTATGACTGAAAATACCCAAAAGTGACACCATTCTTAAAACTGCACCCCTCAGTGAATCGGGTCATCATGACAACATCCGGGAAGCCGCGGCACACATTGCTGGACGCCGGCAGGAGAGGTGACTATCCCGATCACCTCCCCTTGCCCCCGCAATGCTGCGAACGACTTCGATCCCAGCATTGCGGGGGTTAATGTGCGGGACCTCTCCCAGCACATAGCACCGGGTGTCAGTTGTGACAATCAGTTGACACCCGGCGGCGATCACGCCCGCACAGCCTGTGTGCGGGCGCGATCGCAAAGATGTACTAATACGTATCAGGCTCTTAAGTCCCAGGGCGCAGATACGTATCAGTACGTCTTGGGCTTTAAAGAAGTTAAAATTATGTGAAAATGGGAAAAGTCACAAAACTTTGCAACTTTTCAAGAGCTTTATGCCAGTTTTCTGGCAAAAACACTGGTGAATCGGGTTCATAATCTCTAATCCTTTCAGCTCCCTTTAATTAGACTACTTTCAACAAACTAATTATAAGTATTGGGTCTGTTTTTTTTTTAATGCTTTTAAAATAATTGTAAATATTTTCAATCCCCTTTTGTTATAAGGATTTCCCAAAAATTAGCTAATCATAGGTTGTCCTGCATTCGTGACAGTGATTGACTGCGCGGTCACTTGGAAGTTTACATTGGCATCACTACAGGGCCGGTAAAGAAGGACTGTCAGGGACCCCCAGAGTGTGGTAAAATGCGCCAACTAATTCATAATTCATTTAATTCTCACACAATATACTAAGTTAGTGTAAGTCTACAAAAAAGCAACAAAACTTGGTGCTAAAAAAATTGAGCATAACTTTTTGAAAAATGAACCAGGTTATGCCAAATCTTACATATTTTGTGACTTTGTGATCAGTTATCAACACAAATATTTTACTCAAATTACCAGATCGATGGATAAGAATTGGGACTTTTCCCTAAATCTCTCCAAAACATCACCGCTTATAGAAGACCACCCTCATATCCAGATCAGATTTTCTGTGAGAGATGCCCAGATTCACAATATAGTATGCATACTGGCCATCTATGAGAAGTCCACCCCAATGGAAGTCCAGTTATTAAAGAGGATTTTACTGTTTATATAAGGGGCAGACAATGACAGTGAAGGGCCCTTAATCAGGACTTCTGATCTGGGCCCCCCACCCTCCATCAGGCACCACCTACATATACATTTCCATGTATATTTATATTAGGCACACATATAAAATTTGCACATGCTAATACTCTATACACATTTTAACGTATGCATATGTGGCACCCCAGGGGTCTGGTTTCCACAGTAACAGCAATGTTATGTCTAGGAGCAGGTGGGAGGTCTCTTGGTCAGGAATCCTATGCATGCCACACCTCCTGCCCAGTCCTGGGAGGGGAAGGACTTCCCCTATATAAACCTGGGGCTGAGGCAGGGTTAGAGAGTTCAAAGGGAGAGTTGAGCCAGGAGGGCGGACAGGGAGCTGTGGCTTCGGCTGGGCCCAGCTCCCGGGCCATGCCAGAAGTAGAGACAGAGAAGAGAAGCAGCATAGGAAGAAACAACAGGAGCTCTGTGGGAGCAGTGCTACAAGGAGTCAGGGGCTGGCAGCTGCAGAGCTCGCCCTGACTGAGAAGTTATCACCGGACCCGGAGTCCGAGGCTGTGGGGACTAACCCTTACCCAGCAGCAGAAACCGTCCGGCAGGGGATTTCAAGTCCTCTGGCCCAGAAACCCGAAGGCACGGTCACACGCGTGGGACCAGCACCGCCGTCGTGGAGCGGAAGGCACTAGAAGGCCCCGAGTCACCGGCCATACGGGTGAGCACCACACGGTACACTCAGGGACGTGGGCTACTTTTACCCGCCTCTAGCAAGGTAGCCAGAAGAGTACAGTTAGTTGGGAAGGCCTACAACTCCACCTGGCCAGGGGAGATCCCATCTGCTCAAGGACTGACCAGGCCCCGATCGCTAGCAAGTACTCCGGGAGGGTCTGTCTTTGTCACCAGTAAAGACCCTGAACTATACCGCATCGTCTCTGAGTGGTTCCTGCTACCCCCATCTTCCACGTCGGCTGCCCTGAGGCCATACCCCTCCCGTTGGGGGTTATACCATCCACGCTGCACCATCCTTCCACTGGCCTCAGCGGTCTGCCCTGCAGCGGCAGCTCCATAGCTGCATTCAACAGGTGGCATAGTCATCCTACATCTACTGCTAATATACCGCCACTTAGTCTGACTCCCTGGGCACGGACCGGGTCACCTCCACGAGACTACTACCCCTATCAGATCCGGCTCCGGGTAGTCCCTGCGTGCGCAACGCTACGTCACATAGGCCCAGGGCGCGTCAACTTTTGGCGTAGTCGGCAGGATTTCGTGCCCGCAACCACCGGGTACTGCGTGCCTGAAAGAGAGACTTTTAAAACTTACCTGTGGTGAAGATTCCCGCCATCCGGCGCCATCTTCAGCCTTCTTCCCGCAATCCGTGAAGTTTTCCCGCCATCCGGCGCCATCTTCAGCCTTCTTCCCGCCATCTGTGGAGTTTTCCCGCCGTTGGACGCCATTTTGAGGACGCCGCGCGGGAAGAAGAGGGGCGTGGACTCCGAAAAGCCCGCGAGAACTGAAGCCCCGCCTCACGTCCGGACGTTGCGTAAGGTCCTGGAAGGAGCCCAGCAGACGCCGACGTCACAGGAGCGCGACGAGAGGTCCTCAACCCTGACGATCCACTGCGGAGCCGCGGCCTACGGAAGAGGATCATCGCAAGGTAGGCCACGGTCCACTAGGGGCGAGGAAGATGTCGGATACGGAGGAGAGCTTCACTGCCTCAACCCCCGCCAGCGCCACCGCTGCTGCAGTCATGCCTTTCACCATGCCCTATATCCCGGGAGCGGCCTGGCTACCCCAGTACTCAGGGGAGTCACATACCCTACATGACTTTAGAGAAAAGCTGGATAGCCTCTTCCAGGTGTACCCCCTCACAGAAGAGCAAAAAGTGAGCATCCTGGTGGCCCAATTAACCGGGGCAGCCCAAAGGGAGGTAAAGTCCTGGCCACCTGGGAGGAGGACTGTCGCAGAGATACTAACCCGGCTAACCGAGGAGGAGCTGCAGTACTACCAATACGAGGAAAGCCAAGAGGACCCGGACGGGTCTGAGGACTACCCTCAGGAGGGAGCACAAAGAGGACATAGCTGCTGAAGGGAAGTAGCGTGAATAAAGAGCTGTACATAGTTACCCGTTAGGGTACAAGGACTGCTGCTAATTAAAATATGGTCCCCGTTGGGATTAGTGAATTGTTCCCCGTGTGTCCCTATCCCTTACCAGGCTGAGGACTGTGAGCAGCCAATCCTTATCCCCACTGGCCGAGGCCTGAGAGCGGCCATATCCTGTAAATAATTATGTGTTTCTAGTTATTTTTAGGAGTCCTTGGTGGATTTACCGGGAATCCTTGTACAGTTAGTGGAGCGTAACCCAGGATGGACTAAAGACTGTTAAGGACTCGGGGCAGGACAGACCCCTACCTGGTTACGTCTCCCTGTTTTGGTGAAATGGACACCTTTGTTTTCTTCAAAGACTGCACCCGGTTGCGGACACGCCGTGACCGTCTTTATGTGTTTCCTTATTGTAATGTTATTTTTTTTTTTATGCCTTGTTATGTTGACAAAAGTATGTTCAGTCCCGGAGTACTAAATTTCACTAGGGGGGAATGTGGCACCCCAGGGGTCTGGTTTCCACAGTAACAGCAATGTTATGTCTGAGAGCAGGTGGGAGGTCTCTTGGTCAGGAATCCTATGCATGCCACACCTCCTGCCCAGTCCTGGGAGGGGTAGGACTTCCCCTATATAAACCTGGGGCTGAGGCAGGGTTAGAGAGTTCAAAGGGAGAGTTGAGCCAGGAGGGCGGACAGGGAGCTGTGGCTCCGGCTGGGCCCAGCTCCCGGGCCATGCCAGAAGTAGAGACAGAGAAGAGAAGCAGCATAGGAAGAAACAACAGGAGCTCTGTGGGAGCAGTGCTACAAGGAGTCAGGGGCTGGCAGCTGCAGAGCTCGCCCTGACTGAGAAGTTATCACCGGACCCGGAGTCCGAGGCTGTGGGGACTAACCCTTACCCAGCAGCAGAAACCGTCCGGCAGGGGATTTCAAGTCCTCTGGCCCAGAAACCCGAAGGCACGGTCACACGCGTGGGACCAGCACCGCCGTCGTGGAGCGGAAGGCACTAGAAGGCCCCGAGTCACCGGCCATACGGGTGAGCACCACACGGTACACTCAGGGACGTGGGCTACTTTTACCCGCCTCTAGCAAGGTAGCCAGAAGAGTACAGTTAGTTGGGAAGGCCTACAACTCCACCTGGCCAGGGGAGATCCCATCTGCTCAAGGACTGACCAGGCCCCGATCGCTAGCAAGTACTCCGGGAGGGTCTGTCTTTGTCACCAGTAAAGACCCTGAACTACACCGCATCGTCTCTGAGTGGTTCCTGCTACCCCCATCTTCCACGTCGGCTGCCCTGAGGCCATACCCCTCCCGTTGGGGGTTATACCATCCACGCTGCACCATCCTTCCACCGGCCTCAGCGGTCTGCCCTGCAGCGGGAGCTCCATAGCTGCATTCAACGGGTGGCGTAGTCATCCTACATCTACTGCTAATATACCGCCACTTAGTCTGACTCCCTGGGCATGGACCGGGTCACCGCCACGAGACTACTACCCCTATCAGATCCGGCTCCGGGTAGTCCCTGCGTGCGCAACGCTACGTCACATAGGCCCAGGGCGCGTCACATATACATAGTGCACACAAACATAAAATACGGACATACACATAAGATGCACATACACAGTATAGAGTCCCGGTAGTCCTCATAGTTTTAAGCATGGACCCTGGCAAATTGTAGACGGACTTTTATTGTTCATGGGCTTTAAGGGAGAGAGGCTTCCTTTGTGGAGGACACTCATGAATGCCATTCATTTGCAGTGTACACCGTGTCGTGTCATGGAAAACACTCACCTTAGTTTGGCTTTCTACTTCTTCAGCTAATAGCAATGAATTTGCCTGTCGATTTTCTTCTCATCAGAAGATGCTTTTGTTTAGATGTTAACTTCCATCTGACTGATAAGAAAAGCTTTGCTGATCTTCTTGTAGACTTCACATTTTTTGTAAAGAAATTATTTTCTTTCTCAGAAATGTCTTGTGACATTTCTCTTCTATGTGGTGCCACTTACCCTTCTCATCAGAGGACGCTTTTGTTTAGGTGTTAACTTCCATAGTCGGCCTGGACGTCTCTGTAAGATGGTTGCAGTTCCATCTTTGTTATAGTTTTGCATCACTTTTGCTACAGTATTCTGACTGATAAGTAAAGTTTTGCTGATCTTCTTGTAGACTTTACATTTATTGCAAAGAAATTATTTTCTTTCTCAGGTTTTGTGACATTTCCCTTCTATGTGGTGCCATTGCTGATAGCATGAAATGGGAAGGAGTTTTCTTTATTAAGTAACTTCCTTTTACAGACACCTGTCTGCTGGACATCTGTTTAATGAATAATTACACTTACCTGTGGTTCAGTTCTTGTTAATTAGAATTTTGTTGTCTAAACTTAGCTTTTCTCTTAAGACTGTTACTGGGATGTTCTCATTTTTGAAACATGATCTTGAATGAGTTTGTTAAGAAAATTACTTTTTTGGGGTCTGCAAAATACCAAATCTTGTTTGCATTCAATGGCTCAAATTTGCGAGAGTATTTTGTAGTATGGTATCCCATATAAAATGATGATTCTGAAAGGAAACTACAGGTTTGCTGACAAATCTATTTGGGTGTACTGATTTATGCTAAACACTGTATATATATATATATATATATATATATATATATATATATATATATATATATATATACAGTACAGACCAAAAGTTTGGACACACCTTCTCGGTTAAAGATTTTTCTGTATTTTCAAGACTCTGAAAATTGTACATTCACACTGAAGGCATCAGCACAACACAACTGATGGTCCCAACCCCATTTATAAGGCAAGAAATCCCACTTATTAAACCTGACAGGGCACACCTGTGAAGTGAAAACCTTTTTCGGTGACTACCTCTTGAAGCTCATCAAGAGAATGTCAAGAGTGTGCAAAGCAGTCATCAAAGCAAAAGGTGGCTACTTTGAAGAACCTAGAATATAAGACATATTTTCAGTTGTTTCACACTTTTTTGTTAAGTATATAATTCCACATGTGTTAATTCATAGTTTTGATGCCTTCAGTGTGAATGTACAATTTTCATAGTCATGAAAATACAGAAAAATCTTTAAATTAGAAGGTGTGTCCAAACTTTTGGTCTGTACTGTATATATATATATATATAAACCTTATAAGTTTGGTATCACAGTAATCGTACTACTGACTCTGAATCATTTTGTCAGTTTGTTTTTACAACACAATACACACTGTAAAATGAAGGAACCCAAACCTGGCATTTTTTCTCATTTTTCAACACATTATATGATAAAATGAATGGTGTTGTTCAAAACTACAACACTAAGCGTCAGCACACTGTGATTTGCTGATCTGTAAGATGCGTTCTTTGTGCTGTGAAAATACACAGCTGTGATATCTCACCAAATATTCATAGTGGGAACTTAAAATTATGTTTTTCTGCCATGATTAAGGATGGTTTGGATGTATGAAACATGTTGACCTTTTATTTCTATCTTTGTGGAATTAAGGCTGCATGAACCAGTCACCAACCATTATCTGTATATGTACAAATATTAAGTGCTACTGAGTGCTGTAGGAAAAACTTAGAATAGTGAGGTGATTTGACAGTCCTGCCACAAATAATCTGTTTCTACTGCACACTTAAAATCTCTGATAGTGGGAATGAACCTGATTGCCTGCAGTAGTGCACTCCTGAGAGCTGGTGCAGCAGAGAAAATGTCTTGGACATGAGAGTGGGAGGTCCTGATTATGGAGGATGTTAATCTTAGCTCATTGGAGTGTAGATATGGTAGAGATGCAGGACTGTGCAGCAGTGTGGAGAGGTTTGTGGATGAGTGTAATGACTGGTACAGGGTGGATGCACCAGTGTAATTGCTGGACAGAAATATGAGACTGACTGCTGCATTAAGGATAATGAGAAATACATTTAGTGGGAAGAAGAGCAATTAGTGAGTTACAAGTATTTGTGAATTCAAGACAAAAAGGAATCAGAGCAACAGTAACAGATTTTACTTTTTTTTAATTAATAATGGGATGAATAAAATCGTGAACATTGTCAATAGAATAAATCAAAGTCAGGAAGATAGCCGAGGTCAGATACCAGGTGATCAGTAAATGACACGTCAGACGAGCAGTATGAATACCGCGGAGCCCGATGACAGAGGCGTTACTGAAACTTGTCCAGGTTGACCAGTCAGAAGGCCACAGGTAGATGGTGAAGGTCCTTCTATACAGCTCCAGCAGTGATGATGGATCTGCTGGACTTCAGGGCGCTGGATGCTTAGGTGTCCCGTCTTTTAGATGGTTTTAGGGCAACAGTGACAGCATGCAAATGCGCGAGCAGCCCTGGATAATCCACGCCGGCAGGATGATAAGATCCGGCGGAAGATGGAACCTATGACAAGAGAAATAAATATAATGTAAGTGATGGGACTCCATATTACATGATAATGCTGTGCAGTCACTGTGGCCGGACGGCAGAGGAATATTATCATACAGAGGTCAGGGGTCATTGTCAGCAATCATACATGTGACAATCCCATCACTGACAGATGACATCTACTCCACATGAATTATTCTCACTGACATCACACAACATGGAGTTGATTCTCACACTTACCTCGTCTCTTTTTCCCATTTTTTCCATTTTCTGAGTTTTGTTGCTCCATACTCAGATTTATTGCCGATTTTCTTTCTTCATGAGATGGAAATTCTGATGAAAAATTAAAAAAAAAATCAGTAACAATATATTCTTATAGGATCTGCTTTGTCATAATATGGATAACATAAGAGACCTATAGTATTGTATAAAACCATGTGGGAATATTTGAGCCTTGAAGTCAACATTCACATTGCTGGTGCTGTAGACATGTACATACCTGGCAATGGGGACGAGGGTGGCAAGATGGTAACAGCATCGTCTGTATTACATACAGGAACAGATACTTTCTGCCTGTTTGAAGAAGAAAAACATGTAAATCTCAAGTAAACTCCATATAAAAGGGGTTGTCTCACTAGAAGAACACCGACTATAAGGCCTAGTAGGACATATGACTGTCATAGTGGGGAAGGTCTTCTGCTCAAGACTACCTTTTATAGAGAGCTGAGAGGAAAACAACTACCAAGAATGGCCGGCATTTCATACTACATCTCTCCTACAGTGAGGGCAGCACTAAAAGTGCATGACCGGCCACAATTATGGGCTGTTATATCCAACAATTCCGAAAGCTGAAAGCACAATGACCCATAACCATGGGGCGGTGGATGCTACATTTGATATTATGGTATTTATGTCCTATATTTGGTGTTGTGCACATATATCAGCCTGGAGCTCCCAGTAATGACCCCATAATCTACTCACATTTCTGAGATGTTTGTGTTGGATTCTGGTGTACACTCTGGAGGGGCCTTGGGATCCTCGTTGTTCACCATCCCGTTAGTGGTGGTAGAGTGCTAAATGTGGATAACAATAAGTTATTAAATATACATACTTTTTAATTTTATAGATCCTTTTTTTGTACATATTTTGGATTTATCGATCACATACTTACTTTAGAAAGCCTCTCAGAAGATGATGATGCAAATATTCGGAAGATAAAGTTCTCATCGTCCTCACTTGTGCCCTCCTTATCCTCTGAGATCAGATGGTTGTTTTCATCAGAGTGATCTACAAGACATAGGTAATGAAGGATTGTTAGAGGGTGTCAGTATAACACAGTCGCTATATCTCACTAGGTTAATAGATGATGCAACGTAATATACAGAATACATGAAAAAAAACTCCTGTACAAAATTAAGGAAATAGGGATACAGTACGAACCCATGGTCAACATAGCTGAGATCCATGAAACATGGATAACATAGTAGACCAGAAAAACCATGTGGAAATATTTGAGCCTTGAAGTCAACATTCACATTGTTGGTGCTGTAGACATGTACATACCTGGCAATGGGGACGAGGGTGGCAAGATGGTAACAGCATCGTCTGTATTACATACAGGAACAGATTCTTTCTGCCTGTTTGAAGAAGAAAAACATGTAAATCGTAAGTAAACACAGTATAAAATGGGTTGTCTCACTATAAGAACACTGACTATAAGGCCTAATAGGACATATGACTGTCATAGTGGGGAAGGTTTTCTGCTCAAAACTACCTTCCATGGATCAGAACACAACTACCAAGAATGGCTGGCAAGTAATACTACAGCTCTCCTACAGAGTAGGCAGTGCTAAAAATGCATGACCTGCCACAATTATGGGCTGTTATCTTCTGCATTTTCTGAAGCCAAAAGTACAATGACCGTTAACCATGAAGCGGTGAATGCTGCATTTGATATTCTGATATTTATGTCCTATATTTGGTGTTGTGTACATAGATCAGCCTGGAACTCCCAGTAATGAAGTAATGACCCTTTATAATCTACTCACATTTCTGAGATGTTTGTGTTGGTTTCTGGTGTATACTCTGGAGGGGCATTGGGATCCTCATTGTTCACCATCCTGGTAGCGATGATACAGAGCTAAATACGGATAAAAATAAGATATAAAATATTTTTTTTATGTACTTTTAGAGTTGTTTTACATTTTTTTTTACATATTTTGGATTTATTAATCACATACTTACTTTACAAAGCTTTTCAGAAGATGACGTAAAATTTTGGAAGTCAAGGCTCTCATTGTTCTCACTTGTGCCTTCCTCATCCTTTGAGACCAGATGTTTGTTTATATCAGAATGATCTACAAGAAATAGGTAATGAAGTATTATTAGAGGTTGTCAGTATAACACAGTCACTATTTATCACTAATATTAATGGGAACAGATGATCACATATTAGGGAAGATGAGACAAACAGTCGCTTAGTCTAGATGACGTCTCCTTCTACTTACTGATAAATAAGCTGGTGTCTGCATCTGAAACAAGCTGAGGAACATACTCCAGCTCCTGGCTCAGAATGTTGTCAAAGTCCAAGTCACTCAGGAATGGATGAACCTTGATCTCAAATGCTCCTCCTAGAAAAAGAAAAACAAAAGTGATGCGGACATAGTCAGGGATGGCTCCATATCTGAACAGTTTATCGTAATCTGAACTAATGACAAAACTGAGCCGACATGAAGGAAATAAACTGAAAGTCTTAGTGTGGAGAACTAGAAATACAGTAGATGAGCTGATAGAGAAATGCTGATCTTCATGGACATGAGCGATATGTCCTTGGTCTAATAAGGGAATATTAATACTAGTATATCTGTTACCTGTCCCAAGTCTACGCACAGGATTTCTTCTGAGCAGCTCAGTGATGAGATTCTGAGCATCCAGGGGTGGAGCGCGATCACAATTCCAAATTAGTTCTCCTGTTACATAGAAAATTACAGAAAATAAAACCTCTTTACTGGACTGTAACATAAAGCAAAGGAAATAACTAAACAAATGTAACCAATCAACGCAATGATCGGATTATTCTACTCACCAATGACAACCCTTTTATAAAGCTCAGTGAGGGAATCAGCATCAAATGGTACACATCCCAGCAGGAATTTATACAGGATGATCCCCAATGACCACCAGTCAACAGGTCTTCCATAGCCTTCTTTCAGGATGATCTCTGGGGCTATGTAACATGGGGTGCCACAGAACTGGAAACCAACAGAACATAGAGATGAGAATCGATGAAACAATTATTATGACAAGATATCATCGTTAAAACACAATGCAGAAGATAAAATATTAGTGGAAAAGTTCTCTAGAAAGGAAGAACGTAGAGAAGAGACAATAGTGTGATGAGATTTGCAAATAACAAGCTAAGTTCTTGTAGGTGATGCTGACCTCACGGTCCTGGAACTCTCTGGAGATGTCCACTGCTAATTCCTTGTAGGTGTTGGTTTTCGGTATCATTAGACCAAGTTTTGAAATCCCAAAATCGGTAACTTTAATATGTCCAGTAGATGTAATCAGGAGGCTGCAAAAGAGAAGATGGTTTTAGCCTCACAGACTGAATGATAATAAATGACAACTTTCCCCACTTTATTATACTACGGGGGCACTTACTTTTCCGGCTTCAGGTCTCTGTGCACCACACCGTAACTATGCAGGTATTCCACGGCAAGTACCGCCTCTGCAAAGTACAAGCGGGCCATGGGGACAGAGAAAGGACCCCTGGTGCTTAGAAGGGTCCCACAGTCTCCACCTATAGAAGAAAGGAAATATGACCAGTGAGGGGTTTATACAGCAGATGACCATGATATACCACGAGCAGATAACCATGATGTATAATGAGCAGTGAGCGGAAACATCCTGGGGAGATCACACAGATAGTGGCGTACATAGAAATCACAAGACCCCATATCAAAAGTTGTAATTGCCCCCCACCCTAAAAAATAAAAAAGAAATATATTTATATCCCTGTTGAAGCAGCTTGGTGTTCTCACCAGCAATACAACTTTTATGGCCATTTTAGAGTATGATGCTCCCAAAAATGCCCACACCCACACTCAATGAGTATGGTATCCCCACAGTGAATCCTCCTAAGGAGGCCACCACTTAGAAGGAGGCCAGCCACAACCCCCTACTCGGTGTGATGGCACCCACAGCAACCCTCCCACTCAGGATAATGGTTCCCACAGTCCCTCACACAATATAATGGTCCGCATAACTCCCCACTCAGTATGATGTCCCCACACAGAATGGGGGCCTCCATATAGAGTGAGGACCCCCACAGCACCCCACTTAATATGATGACCTCCACTCAGCATTCACAGTCCCCCCATATCTAGTCATACGGCCCCCTTTCAGTATTTTGGCCCCTACTAGCCACCTACTCAGTATTTTTGCCCCCACCAGCCCCACCTCCTTGAAGAAGCAAATACCGCTGAAATTGTGATGACAGGTGGAGGGATGCTGCCCACTGCCGAGTGTCGACAGACCCCCTCCGACTGATGAGCCCCATAGCGCCCCTGCACCAAGATCAATGAATTTACGAGCATCTTGGTAATAGATAACCTATAGTAAATGCTCTGTGGGGAAGTAACCAACAATGTCCTAATGATATGAGCAGTGATAAGATGAAAGCAGACATGGGCTGAATATAATACAATAGATGTGTCTTACCTCCTACATACTCCATGACCATACACAGGTGAGATCTAGTTGGAAAGGAGCAGAGCATGGAGACCACAAAGGGACAATCAGCAAATGTTAAGATGTCCCTCTCCAGAAAGGCCCATTCCAATCTCTGTGCAGTATTTAGGTTCCGCTTAGCCATTTTCTTCATAGCAAAGGTCTGGTGTGAGTCTTTATGATGCACTAAGTAGACGGCCCTGGAGAGAAGGAGAATCCATCGGTTATAATAAATCCTTATTAATAATCCATCTATAGAAATCATTATATGTTTAATACTGGTATCCTGGTAACATTTCTCCTTGCAGAGAGTGACATGTTAAGCTTGTCAAGGTGAGGAGACTTTTAAGCCTCAATGATCCTCTGGGAAATATGCAAATTGTCTCTTCGGAGAGGAAGAGAACTAGAACTCTAGTGCCACCTATAGGAAGTAGTAATCCTAAAAGTCAATATCGACCCTTTAACGAGCCTTATCACATGACATGGAATAATAGCCATAACCAAAATCTCAATTTTCGGACATTATGTTTTGGGGTACAAGCACTCATCAGTGCAAAGTGTGAGATATGGTTTGGCTGGGTAAGAGGCATCTGACCGGGATCCAAGCGGTAACGTTTCTCCTTGCGGAAAAAGCCATGTTAAGCATGTCAAGGTGAGGAGACTTTTAAGCTGCAATGCTCTTCTGGGAAATATGCAAATTGTCTCTTTTCAGAGAGGAAGAGAACTAGCACCCTAGTGCCACCTATGGGAAGTAGCAATCCTATTTCCCAGAGGAGCATTGTGGCTTAAAAGTCTCCTCATGTCCGCAAGGAGAAATGTCAACCCCTTGGATACCGGTCAGACACCTCTCACCCAGTCAAACCATATCTCACACTTTGCACTGAAGAGGGGCAGTACCCCAGAACACAGTTCCTGCAAATTGAGATTTTGGTTTTGGCTATTATCCTAAGTCATGTGACAAGGCTTGTTAAAGGGTCGATATTGACTTTTAGGATTGCTACTTCCTATAGGTGGAGTTCTAGTTTGCTTCCTCTCAGAAGAGACAATTTGCATATGTTTAATACTAGAAGTCTGGCCGCCACTATAAATCCACATCTAGAAATACATAAAATAGCACTACATAGATCACCTATGCGAGGTCTCCACAATGCCACTTCTGCCGGAGCCATCACCCAGGTCACATTATAGATACGAGAATCTACTGAAATTCTCTTTGGGCAGATTCGCTATAACTGACCAAATACAATTTAGTGCAAATAAAATTGGTCCAAAATGAATGTGCTCCAGGGCTCTCTTCTGCTGCTGAGGCCAGTGATTGGGCCCACATGGTCATGGTGGAGGGTGTAGATGTCATTGACGTCAATATGGTGTCACCCTTCATGTGACCATGTGTAGCCAACTTCTCTGATCAGCTTCATAATGGAGCCCCCCCATCAAAACAAAGATCAGAGTGGAGAGCAGAAAAGCTCAGGTGGAGGAGGCAGCATAAGAACAGATGAGGGTCTAGCACAGGCGAATGTAATAATATTATATTATTATATATTATATTATATGTAATTATATTATTTAAATCGCTTTCCTTACAGTTTGATTTGCTACAGATCACATAATTTCCCTATGATAACACTGAATGGCAGAGTGCAGGGGCAGAAGCATTGTCATAGGGAACCCTGAGAAATGTGGATTATGGCAACAGAAATCTCACCCAAAATTTCCACTGCTGATGAGTTTGGAAGTTTCATAGTCGGTCATATGCGGCTTTCTCGCCGGAACCAATGAATCCATCACGCTCTATAAAAGAATAAGAAATAATACTGATTTATTGAAGATGCAGGAAAAAAGTTACAGATGCAAAAACTTCTCCCCCCATATTATGTCCCAGATGATTTACACTGATATGATGTTGGGAGGATACAAACCGGACGCTGGGCAGACATGGCGCTAGCACCCAGCACACCCAGGCAAGTGCCGGGGCCCTGAGTAGGCGGGCCTTGCTCCCCCCCCCCTCAATGCTTGCCCAGGACCACGGCCGGCACAATACTTACCTCTCCACAGCTGGTGAGCAGTGAGGTGAGCATTTGATTTTTTTTTTTATGTATGGAGGTATGGGGCATTATATGGGGGGAGAAGTGACATCCTGCATGGGGCATTATATGGGGGGGAGGTAGGGACATCCTGCGTGGGGTATTATATGGGGGGGAGAAGTGACATCCTGCATGGGGCATTATATCTGGGGGAGTGACATCCTGCATGGAGCATTATATGGGGTAAGAGGTGACATCCTACATGAGGCATTATATGGGGGGGACATCCTGCATGGGGCATTATATAGGGGGGTGACATCCTGCATGGGGTATTATATGAGGGGGAGAAGTGACATCCTGCATGGGTCATTATATGGGGGGGGGGAGTGACATCCAGCATAGGGCTTTATATGGGGTGAGAGGTGACATTCTGCATGGGGCATTATATGGGGGGTGACATCCTGCATGGGGCATTATATGGGGGGAGTGACATCCTGCATGGGGTATTATATGGGGGGAGAAGTGACATCCTGCATGGGGCATTATATGGGGTGAGAGGTGACATCCTGCATGGGCCAATATATGGGGTGAGAGGTGACATCCTACATGGGGCATTATATGGGGGGGTGACATCCTCCATGGGGCATTATATGGGGGGTGACATCCTGTATGGGTCATTATGTGGGGTGGGACATCCTGCATGGAGCATTATGTGGGGGGGGACATCCTGCATGGGAAATTATATGGGGGGTGACATCCTGCATGGGGCATTATGTGGGGGGGATATTCTGCATGGGGCATTATGTGTGGGGGACATCCTGCATGGGGCATTATGTGGGGTGGGACATCCTGCATGGGGCATTATGTGGAGGGGACATCCTGCATGGGGAATTATATGGGGGGTGACATCCTGCATGGGCCATTATGTGGGGGGCACAGCCTGCATGGGGCATTATGTGGGGGGCACAGCCTGCATGGGGCATTATGTGGGAGGGACATTCTGCATGGGGAATTATATGGGGGGTGACATCCTGCATGGGCCATTATGTGGGAGGGGGACATCCTGCAAGGGGCATTATGTGGGGGGGGGCACAGCCTGCATGGGGCATTATGTGGGGGGTCAAAGCCTGCATGGGGCATTATGTGAGGGTCACAGCCTGCATGGAGCATTATGTGGGGGGTCAAAGCCTGCATGGGGCATTATGTGGGGGGCACAGCCTGCATGGGGCATTATGTGTGGGGTCACAGCCTGCATGGGGCATTATATGGGGGCACAGCCTGCGTGGAGCATTTTATGGGGTCCATTATTCTATATGGAGCAATATATGGAGCTCATAATACGGTATAGAGGACTATGTGGTGCCATTATACTGTGTGGAGGACATTACTGTCCGGTCTGCACTGTGAGCTGTGAGGATTCGCCGCTTTCTGAGTTATTGTGGAATTTACAATAGATATCGCTCATGTAATGTAAGAAGTGAAATCTTCGGCCTTGTACTATATATATATATATATATATATGTATATATATATATATATATACATATATGTATATATATTTATCTGCGGTATCTGTGCATCATGAATCGTGGTATGTGTTAAAGGGGCCACTGAGACTCTTTCGCCCAGGACCCACGAAATCCTGGAGCCGCCCTGCAACGGTCATCATACATTACTATAACATTCTGGATAATGTGGGAGATCACACAGAGGAGGACTTACAGGTAATCTGTCACCAGGTGTTTGCTATGTATTCTGAAAGCACCATGATGTAGGGGCAGAGACCCTGATTCCAGTGATGTGTTACTTACTAGGCTGTGTGTGGCTGTTTCAATAAAATCAGTAGATTATCACTAGAAGACTATCTGTCTAGCCAGGTAGTCCTATTGCTCTGTACCCCTGCCTCCACCACTGATTAGCAGCTTTCTGCCTATGCACAGTGTACACAGAAAGCTGCCAATCAATGGTGTGGGCGGGGTTATACAAGACTCAGCATTCAGAGCTCTGCAGCAGAAAAAAATAGTGATTTTATCACAACTGCTCCACCGAGTAAAGTAATCAACACATGGAATCAGGGTCTCTGTCCCTGCATCATGCTTCTCTCAGACCAAATAGCATAAACCTGGTGACAGATTCCCTGTAATTCACATGTAATTAACACCATAGGGTCATCTACACTTAGAATAGAGACGTACCATGGTTGTATGGGGGATAATACTGGACGAGTCATTCACACCCCATGATCTGATGACACACACGCATCCCCCTCTATGATACTTACGGATTCTTGGATCTCCGGGATCTCACTAATTCCATTGTTAGGATTCGACAGCTCAGTTGTTTCTAAAATAATGATGAAGAAATGAAATGTATTAGAGGATATTATTCCTACATAGATAATACAGCAATAAAACGGAGAAATGACAAGATGTCTGTAAATGGGATTAATACTCGTTATATGGGGATTCTAAATATGAGAATATACGGGGAATCCATAGATAAATGTAATGTAAATGATGGAGGAACCCCTTCATAAATAACAAAAGACTGACCATCACTTCCGAAAAGAAAATGGGTGTGAACAGGTACATACTAAGAGTAGCCATCCAAATACATAACTAACAAAGTTGCACTCTGTAACGCTATAGCATGTAAACATGAAATAAATGAAATTTGAATTGCATTACTGCTGTATAAAATAGGATAAAAGGAAGATACTTAGCGCATAATTTGGCCAATTCATGCATGGCCAGCAGCCACGGCAAGGCGACCTTCTTTTTCTGGGTGCATGCCAAGTAGCCACGGCAAGGTGACCTTTTTTTTTGCTGGGTGCACGCCCAGCAGTCATGGCAAGACGACCTTCTTTTGCTGGGTGCATGCCCAGGAGTCACGACAAGGCGACCTTCTTTTGCTGGGTGCATGCCCAGCAGTCACGACAAGGCGACCTTGTTTTGCTGGGTGCATGCCTAGCAGCCACGGCAAGGCGACCTTCTTTTGCTCGATGCATGCCCAGCAGTCACGGCAAGGCGACCTTTTTTGCTGGGAACCTATCTCCACCCATCAGCCCGGGGTGGTTTTAATTACAACAGGATCCTACCTACCCATATAAATGTAGGCTTCAGCCTAGGAGAGGATTCACATTAGGAGAGGATTCCAACAAAAAGATCGCCTTGTCATTGGCTGCTGGGCATTCATGAATTGGCCAAATTATGTGCTCAGTATCTTAATTTTTTCCCATTTTCTAGAGCAGTAATGCAATTTAAATTTAATTTATTTCATGTTACTTGCTATAGCACTGCAGAATGGACCCTCCATCACATGAATGAGGAAGCCCCCACCCACGCTGCACATATGAGTGATGGTAAGAGAGCTGAAACATAGGAGAGATTTGCAAATTAGCCTGGAAGTGCACTGGGGGCGTGTCACTGCACTTGGATTTCTTCTTTCACGCCCCCAGTGCACTTCCATTCTAATTTGAATATGGTGTCTACTTTACATTTCTCCTGACTAGCACATTGGATTTCTACAAACAATTATTATTAGGGGACAATGGCCTATACCGTCACACCACTACTTCTATATGTAACAATGTGCTGCCAGGTTCCCATTACACAGAGTAGAGAGTAAATCTAACATTATCCTCCGTCCTCTGTAATATCTGGATATTCCTTGTAGAAGGTCGGGTGATCGCTCACCTGTAATCAGATCGCTGTTCAGCTCCGGCTGACTCCTATTAGGGTCAGGGATTTTCGGGGTCACATTTTGCCCATATTTGGCGTCGCCTCCTGTTGTTTCCTGATAGATATAATGTATATAATTACTATGTGGAAGATTTCACTAAATCACCAAATACATAAATCATGAAGGACTAAACCAACATTTACAGATGCACCAATTGTAACGATACAAATCCCGCGCCATCTTCAGACCTTTTCTCAGAAAGTCTCCTCAGATACGGTGGATTAAGATACGTCTATTAATATCGATCCTTACCGGGCGTTCCAATGAGCGTTCTAGTATAGACAGGACTTTTTCGGCCAGTTCTTTAAAGACAGCCAAATCTTCAGTCTGAGATCTTTCTTCAGCCTATAAAGAAGGAAAAATGGAAAGGAGAATTTTGAGATGAGAGCGATCAGAATGGAGGCGGAAATTGTATGTGACATCGGTTCTCTGTCTGCAGATACAATGACTACATACTGTATTTGGGGACTCGTTGTGTTTTACCGTATTTTTTGGACTATAAGATGCCTTTTTTTCCAAAATTTTTGACCTCCCTTCTAACACTCTCGCACCCCTCCAATCTATCCTAAACTCTGCTGTCTGACTAATCCACCTGTCCCCCCGCTATTCCCTGGCTTTTCCCCTCGCTCCGCCAATCCCTTCACTGGCTCCACATTACCCAGAGACTCCAGTTCAAGACCCTAACCTTGGCATGCAAAGCCACCCACAACCTGTCTCCTCCATATATCTGTGACCTAGTCTCCCGGTACTTACCTGCACGCAACCTCCGATCCTCACAAGATCTTCTTCTCTACTCCCCTCTTATCTCCTCTTCCCACAATCGCATACAAGATTTCTCCCGTGCATCCCCCCTACTCTGGAGCTCTCCACCCCAGCATATCAGACAGATTATTAATAATAATAATTGTCTGAATGTAGCTTACCAGGGGGGTGGCTGTGGTGGAGTGAGGTCACAGGAAGTAGGGTCACTGCTGCAGGAAGCCAGCAGTAGAAGTGGGGCGCTCCTGCGGGCCAGCGGGGTGTCCAGGAGGTGCGAGGCTGCGGGCCCTGGGCTTCAAGGCAATGTTAGCGGTGATTTAGGAGGGGAGTCCCCGCTCTGCCCATTGAATTTCTGGCGGTGGGCTTCAGGCAAATGGCCGCTGGAGGCAGTGCATGTGCAGATTTAGATCTCGGCTCAATGAGGAGCTGAGATCTCAAACTGCGTATTGGCCATCTCCAGCAGCCTACTTCTTGAAGCCCACTGCAGAGAAATCAATAAGCAGAGCAGGGCCTCCCCTCCTGAATTACCGCTAACATTTCCTTGAAGCCCAGGGCCCGCAGCCTCGTACCTTCTGGACACCCCGCTCCTCCCAGCTTGGAGCCCGCAGCAGCGCCCCACTCCTACTGCCGACTTCCTGCAGCAGCGACTCTGCCTCCTGTGACCTCGCTCCACTGCCACCACCCCCCCTCAGTAAGCAACCGAAAATTCGGACTATAAGACAGACCCCCATTTTATTATAATAAATGTTTTTCCTATTTACCTCCCAAAAAATTTTGGTGCGTCTTATGGTCTGCAAAATACGATATATTAGAAGAAAAAGCTTCTATCCCTCCATTATTATCTGTTAATATTGAGATGTTCTGTGCAGAGTGTCCGCCACTTACCTGGTGTAGTAATGTCCTGATGTTCTGAAGTAAATCCGTCAGATAGTCTGACGTTAGACGACGTTGTCGGTGTTTGGTCAGGCAATCCTTTACTAGCTCCATCACCAGCCGGTGAGTGAAGCTGAGGACGCCATCGGGTGGTAGAAGCACACTGTTAGGACGATTGATCATAAGGATCATCAATAGTGCTTTTACCTGAGGAATGTCCAAAACAATTCCAGCCATAGTGAAAAACTGCAAGTGCTATCAGTCACTATAGAGCCAAGAAAGGCACGGGTGAGCCTATGTGCATTGCATATATAGCGACTGTGAGCAGTGATGTCACCATCACCTGTGATGTCATCACGGAATCTTGTGATAGAATCTTCACGGAGCAGCTCTGCGCAAATAGAATGCGGCCTGGTAATATTTAAAGTGAAAACACCATACAATTAACTACCCATGTTATCATGGCCGTTCTATTTTATATCCAATTAGAACACAACCAGGATAAAGGTGTGTTCACAAGTTGGATTTTGGCAGCATTTTTTTTCTACCTCAAAAATCAAAGGAGGCAGGAAAAACGCTGCTTAAAATTCAGGTGTTTTTACTTGTGTTTTTTTTTCCATTCATTTGAATGGGTGAAAAAATGCTGCAAAACCTCTGAAAGACTTGACAAGCTGCAGATTTTAAAAAAATGCAAAAAAAACAGCATGTGAATGAGATTTCAGAAATGTCATTCACTAAGATGGTACTGTAAAACACAGCATTTATTGCTGCAGAAGAAAAAACAGTGAATACACCCTAAAGATATCCTCAGTCATATTATGGGAAATATTGTATATTTCGCATTTATTATCTCACGTGTTTTTCTTCACCATAGAACTTTTAAGGCTGTGTGCCCACTATGCGTTTTTTAGGCGTTTCTGCAGCGTAACTTTCGCTGCGGAAACACTTAAAAAACGCTTGGTGATAGGTCTGCAATGGTCCCCAATGATAATCCGCATGTGCTATGCACATGCCGCGGAGATTTCCGCTGCGGATTATCATTGCGGAATAATCCGCAGCACGTCCTTTAATTTTGCAGAGTCGCTGCGATTTAGCCGCCATTGACTTGCATTGGAACGCATAACATCCGCATGACTACAAATAGACATGTGGATATTATGCGACTCAATGCGTGGATGGTACCCGGGTCTGGAGATGAAGAGACTCTCCTCCAGACCCGGGTACCATAGTACCTGTAGTTAAAATAGAATTAAAATAAAAAATAAACATATACTTACCTTCTGATGGCCCCTGTCTGCTCCCGGCGGTGCTGCTGGCTCTTCGGCTGCTCGCGGTAGTAAAAGGACCTTCCATGATGCCATTTAGTCATGTGACAGGTCACGTGACCGCTGACATCAGCGGTTGCGTGACCTGTCACATGACTAAATGACGTCATGAAAGGTCCTTTTACAGCACCGTGATCCGCCAAAGACACCGGACGCACCGGAGAAGGAGATCGAGGACTATCGGAAGATGAGTATAATGTTTTTTTTTTATTTTTCACCATTATTATTCTTTTTTTTCATTATTGATGCTGCATTTGCAGCATGGTAACTTGGTCACACTATATAAATCCATGCCGGTTGCATGGAATTATATAGTGTGACCAAGTTGTCAAGCACTTTTCCAAGTGATGCTAAAATCACTTGGCAAAGCGCTTGACAACCCAGGGAGATGCAGAAACGCTTAGGAAAAATCCGCAGCATTTCTGCATCGTGGTCATATATCCTAACTCATTGGCGAACCGTTATACAAGGCTATATTCACACTAGACGTTTTTTTAGCGGGCTTTTTTATGCAAATTTTCAGCTGCGTTTTACAGTACCAACAAAGTCTATGAGATTTCCGAAATCTCATGCACAAAGCTTGCTTATTTGTCCTCAGTATTTTGTGCTTTCCATGGCTTTTTGCAATAGAGTATGTCACTTGTTTCAGCGTTTTTCACCCATTAAAGAAAAGGGTGGTGGAAAAAAATGCTGAAAAAAAGCCTAGTGCGAACATTTTGCTGCGTTTTTAGTGAAAAAAGCAAGTATGTGACACACATTTATTCTTGTGATTTTCCCAAGTTTAAACCATCTTGTCTTGGTCACCTGAGATAGCAGCTTGGATTATTACAGTTTAATTAAATTAGTGATGCCTACAAAGTAAACATTGGTTGAGCTAGGTGTGAGATTGAACAACACGTGTGGCCCAGGGAGGTGTGAAAATGAACAATGCCTGAGCAACTCAATGGCAAACCATAATGTGAAAGTAAATAGTGTCCTACAAATTCAATGCACTGCCAGGGTCTTAGATAAACCATTCCAGACCAATTCACCCCCCACCCGCCCCCTGTTACATTTGTAATGTGTACTTTTTCATGAACATATGTCTTGCAATGGTGACCTGTTCTCATGTGTCTATGGTGGAAGCAAAGCTGAACTTTGGGATCCTGAAAAACGCACCAAAAATGCACCAAGAGCCACTGCAAAAAAACACACCAAAACCTGCGTTTTTGACGCTACTTCTTTCCTGCCAAGAGATTATGTTTTGCTGCAGAAAAAAACACCTAGTGTGAATATAGCCTAAGACTTACTCTGCCAGCATTAATAGTCAATATTCTGTATACAAATAGGACTCCAATCCAGGTATTCAGTTTATCATAAACATGCCTGAGTTAATCTGCCAAATACACATAGTATGCTTTCTCATAGGTGAAATATAAATCCTGTTAAAGGTCCAAGTTGCAGCAGTTAAGTAGAACAAAACAGACCTCTTCATTCTTTGTAGGTGGAAAAACTTTCGAAATTATCAGTGTATCAAGTACTTATACTCCTGACTGTATATAGTATAATTGCCGCACTGCTACATACAGGTGCTTCTCAGAAAATTAGAATATCATCAAAAAGTGAATTTATTTCAGTTCTTAAATCCAAAAAGTGAAACTCATATATTATACAGAGTCATTACAAACAGAGTGATCTGTTTTAAGTGTTTATTTCTGCTAATGTTGATGATTATGGCTTACAGCCAATGAAAACACAAAAGTCATTATCTCAGTAAATTAGAATTAACAAGAAACACCTGGAAAGGCTTCCTAAGCATTTAAAAAGGTCCCTTAGTCAGTTTCAGTAGGCTCCACAATCATGGGCAAGACTGCTGACTTGACAGATGTCCAAAAGGCAGTTATTGACACACTCCTCAAGGAGGGTAAGCCACAAAAGGTCATTGCTAAAGAAGCAGCTGTTCACAGAGTGCTGTATCCGAGCATATTAATGGACGTGGAAGGAAAAAGTGTGGCAGAAAAAGGTGCACAAGCAACTGGGATAACCGCAGCCTTGAAAGGATTGCTAAGAAAAGGCCATTCAAAAATTTGGGGGAGATTCACAAGGAGTGGACTGCTGCTGGAGTCATTGCTTCAAGAGCCACCACACACAGACGTATCCAGGACATGGGCTACAAGTGTCGCATTGCTTGTGTCAAGCCCCTCATGACCAATAGACAACGCCAGAAGCGTCTTACCTGGGCCAAAGAGAAAAAGACCTGGACTGATGCTCAGTGGCCCAAGGTGTTGTTTTCAGATGAAAAGTAAATTTTGCATTTCATTTGGAGATCAAGGTCCCAGAGTCTGGAGGAAGAGTGGAGAGGCCACAATCCAAGCTGCTGGAGGTCTGGTGTGAAGTTTCCACAATCAGTGATGGTTTGGGGGGCCATGTCATCTGCTGGTGTAGGTCCACTATGTTTTATGAAGACCAAAGTCAGCGCAGCCGTCTACCAGGACATTTTACAGCACTTCATGCTTCCCTCTGCCCACAAGCTTTATGGAGATGGAAATGTCATTCTCCAGCAGGACTTGGCCCCTGTCCACACTGCCAAAAGTACCAATACCTGGTTTACACACAACAGTATCACTGTGCTTGATTGACAGCAAACTCGCCTGACCTTAACCCCATAGAGAATCTATTATAGAGAATCTATGGGGTATTGTCAAGAGGAAGATGAGACCCCAGACCCCACAATACAGATGAGCTGAAGGCTGCTATCAAAGCCACCTGGGTTTCCATAACACCTCAGCAGTGCCACAGGCTGATCCCTCCATGCCACATTGCCGCATTGATGCAGTAATTGATGCACGAGGAGCCCGAACAAGTATTGAGGGCATTTACTAAACATACATTTCAGTAGGCCAACTTTTCTGATTTTAAAAACATTTTTCAAGCTGTTGTTATGAAGTATTCTAATTTACTGAGATAATGACGTTTGTGTTTTCATTGGCTGTAAGCCATAATCATCAACATTAACAGAAATAAACACTTAAAATAGATCCCTCTGTGTGTAATGACTCTATATAATAGATCCCTCTGTGTGTAATGACTCTATATAATAGATCCCTCTGTGTGTAATGACTCTATATAATAGATCCCTCTGTGTGTAATGAGTCTATATAATAGATCCCTCTGTGTGTAATGACTCTATATAATAGATCCCTCTGTGTGTAATGACTCTATATAATAGATCCCTCTGTGTAATGACTCTATATAATAGATCACTCTGTGTGTAATGACTCTATATAATAGATCCCTCTGTGTAATGACTCTATATAATAGATCACTCTGTGTGTAATGACTCTATATAATATAGGAGTTTCACTTTTTGCATTGAAGAACTGAAATAAACTAACTTTTGATGATATTCTAATTTTGTGAGAAGCACCTGTATATAGTATGAAGCCCCACTGCCCCATATCTGTATGTATAATTTGATGCACATGACTCGCCCCCTGGGCCGTGGGGTACACGGAACCGGGCCTTCTAGTGTACGGTGCTGATGGGGGTAGTAGTGGCAACCCGATCCCGTGGCTCAGGGTGGTCAGACCAAATGGTGGCAGTCTATTTATCAGTGTTTTGAATGTCCGACTACGCCACCCGTGGATTGCGGTCAGGGATAACCGCCGCTGCGAGGCAGACTGCTGAGGCTGGTGTTGGTGTGCAGCACAGGTGTAGGATAACTCCCCACGGGAAGAGTGTAGCCTCAGGGCAGTGTAGGTGGATGTTGGGGGTGATAGTGCAGGCCGCAATAGTAAGAGTTCAGAGTCCGCTTCAAACAGTTCAGGGTCTTTATTGTAGATATTATTAATGACCCAACAGTACCGGTTAGGAATGGGCCTGGGTGTCTGAGAGCATTCGGGCGAGCCCCACTGGTCAGGGTGAGTGTGTAGGCCTACCGTTCTCTCTATGTTCTTTCTGACTATCCCCCTTTTCGTGGTGTAATAGCCCACGTCTCTGAGCTGGCCGTGTACTTCTCGCCTGTATGGCATGCGACTAGGGCCTTGGGTACCTGTTGCTTGCTCCTCGCTGTACTGGTCCCTCTGTGTGGCGGAGCCTCCAGGCTTCTTAGGCCAAGGGACCTGAAATCCCTCGCAGGTTGGTTCTCTGCTGCTGGGCTTGTAACCCTGACAGCCCCGGACCCCAATGCCCGGTAGATTGGTTCTCTTCCAGGACCGGCTCTCGTCACCTCTGTCCCTGGCTTGCAGTTTCTCCTCTGCCTCACGGACTCCTCAGCTACAGCTGAACTGTCCCTCCTTCTCTGGGACTAGTCTCACTCCTGAGCTAGGTCTTCCAGTTCTCTCTAACCCTGCCCCCAGTTCCAGCTTTTATAGGGGCAGCCAGCTCCCCCTGCTGGCCTGGGAC
Organism: Phyllobates terribilis; assembly: GCF_046119375.1. Taxonomy (NCBI): domain Eukaryota; kingdom Metazoa; phylum Chordata; class Amphibia; order Anura; family Dendrobatidae; genus Phyllobates; species Phyllobates terribilis. The sequence goes on from NW_027362959.1 coordinate 2,851,184, forward strand.
AGGAGGTGCTGTATGCTAATTGTCCCTAACCAGGGGACCTCCCTCCGGCTCTCAGACACAGATTATTGTTTGTGGCATCCAGGCCTGGGGTGACACATTCTCCCCTAGTAAAATTTATTACTCCGGACTAAACAGGAAACACAAATGCAGGGTATAAATGACAACATAACATATATACAAGTATATTTTGTCCTTGAGGTCACGGCGCTTCCGTGACGGGTGTCCATGTCACCCAACAAGGTGTGAAGTTTTCCACGGTGTGGGGACCTGTTTCCATAAACCCCAAGTTCCTCGCCTTGGGCGTGGCGACAAGGCTGAGCTCTCTACTTTGGGCCACAAGGAGGCCACACCGGACAGATTTTTCTTCCGTGGCCATCTTCGAAAGAGGGCACCAAGTGCAACTATCTACAAGACAGTTCCGGTTATTCAGCGTCCATAACCTGTTAGTCCATGAACTAGAAAGACTGGAAAAACATAATTAGCAACCAGGCAACAAACATAAAACATTTACAATATACAGCATTTAGATCTTCCAGCGAGCTGGTATTTGCCCCCTAGTGCTCCGGGTTGACCTGCGTAACCCACTGTCTGGTGGTGGTCTAACCTGACTTTCCCCACTAGCATTCAGGGTACAGCTACTAGCTGGGTTTACAGGCAGTGCAGGCAGCTATCTGCGGGTCCTTTGGCTTACCGCAGGTATGGCAGGCTCACTGTCAGCAGAGGGTTGACTCTCCTGGGCTGCTGGCATGGGTTCTTCTGCCTCTAGGGCTGCTTGGTCTTCTGATTCCTCCTGCTCTCCTGTAGGTTCCTGCTGGGTTGGTTGAAGGAAGTGTAGGACGGGTACCACTATTGCATCATTTATCCGAGTCCAGGACCGGGGGAACTCTCCAAGAACTGTGCTGATCATTTCTTTCTTGTCTTCTGCGGGTTCAAGGTCATCTTGATCTTCTCCTGCACTCTGTAGTTGCTTGGGGCACCTTTTTAGGTGGTCTCTGGAGACGGTGCTAGTGGTTTCTCCTCCATCCTTGGCAATTACACATACCTTCGGGTTGTTGTGGTTGGACTGCAGTACTGTGTACGGGTCGCTCTCCAACTGGTCATCTAGCTTGTGAAGCCTTCTCTTCCGCTTCAGGACCTGCTCACCAGGTTCCAGGGGACCAGCAGGGGCGTGTTGGTTGAAGAGCCTCTCTTGCTTTTCTCTCGCTTGAGCCAGACTCCTCTCCACATTCTCCTGTACCTTCTTGTACTGTAGCCGCCGTTCCGTATCCCAGTCCGCGTCTGGGGAGGTGGGGAGGACTCCCATCTCCAGGTCTATCGGCAGCTTACCTGGTCTTGCCCTCATCAGGTAAGCCGGGGTGCAATTTGTAGCATTCACCGGGATATGGTTGTATAAGTCTATCAGGTCTGGCAGCTTCTCCGGCCACAGGCTGCGTTCTTCCAGGGGCAACGTTTTGAGGAGATCAATGACGATATTATTCATTTTCTCACATAGCCCGTTGGTTTGTGGGTGGTAAGATGTTGTCCGAATCTTCTTACAGCCGTAGAGGTTGCAGAACTCCTGGAAGATTTCAGCCTCAAACGCTGGACCTTGATCTGTCAAGACCTGTTCCGGATACCCGTGTGGATGGCAGAAGTGTTGTTGGAAGGCTCTGGCCGCTGTTTGGGCTGTCAAGTCTTTAACAGGAACCACCACCAGGAACCGGGAATAGTGGTCCACTATTGTCAGGGCATAGACGTAGCCCGACCGGCTTGGAGCCAGTTTCACATGGTCCAGAGCTACCAGCTCAAGAGGCTGCCTGGTGACGATGGGCATCAAGGGCGTCTTCTGGCTGGTACCTTCCTTCCTTCCGTACCGGTGGAATGCAGGAAGCTCTATTTCCTCCAACTCATCTGGATCTTCTCCCTCATCGGGCAAGTGGGGCATTCTCGATAGGGCATCTGCATTGGCATTGGCTCGGCCTGCCCGGTACTTGATGGTGAAGTCATAGTTTGCTAGCCGGGCCATCCACCGCTGCTCTAGGGCACCAAGTCTCGCATTGTCCAGATGTGTCTACGGATTGTTGTCCGTGTACACAGTGAACTTCACAGAGGCCAGGTAATGCTTGAAACGTTCTGTTACGGCCCACACCACTGCCAAGGACTCCAGCTTAAAGGAGCTGTAATTCTCCGGGTTTCTCTCGGCTGTCGTACGCGATCACCCTTTCTCTGTCCTGTTGGTTCGGTGACAGTACGGCTCCCAGCCCCACATTACTGGCGTCTGTGTGGAGGATAAAAGGCTGGCCATAATCAGGGTATGCCAGGATCTCATCCCCCGTGAGGGCCATCTTCAGCTGGCGGAAGGACTCCTCTTCCGGCTTGTCCCACTTGAAGGGTGGCTTTTGGCTTCTGGTCTTAGATTGTCCTATAAGGAGGTCCTGCATAGGGGCTGCCATCTTGGTGAACCTGGGGATGAACCTTCGGTAGTAGCCTACCAACCCGACGAACTGCCTCACTTCTTTTATGTTAGAGGGGCTTGGCCTGTTCTTTATTGCCATGATTTTGTCAGGGTCGGGGGCTACTCCTTCTGCACTCACCACGTGTCCCAGGTACTGTACCTTCGGCTTTAACAGATGGCACTTGGAGGGTTTCACTTTCATGCCAAAGCCTGCCAGGGCCTCGAACACCTCGGCCAGGTGCTTTAGATGGTCCTCGTAAGTCTTCGAATAGACAATCACGTCGTCCAGGTAAAGTAGGACCGTCTCAAAGTTTCGGTGCCCTAGACAGCATTCCATCAGCCTCTGGAAGGTCCCGGGTGCGTTGCAGAGCCCGAACGGCATATAGTTGAATTTACTTAATCCCATCAGGGTGGTGAAGGCGGTCTTCTCCTTATCAGCCTCTGCCACAGGAACCTGCCAGTACCCACTAGTAGAGAAGAAATTAGCTGATTTTAGTGCGACCAAAGACTCCTCTATTCTAGGCAACGGGTATGCGTCTTTATGGGTGATACGATTGACTTCTCTATAGTCCACGCACATTCTCATAGTACAGTCTTTCTTTTTTACCAGAACCAAGGGGGCTGCCCAGGAGCTACAACTGTCTCTAATGACCCCGGCTTCCTTCATTTCTCTCAGCATGCCCTTTGCGTTCTGATAGCGTGCGGGGTGGTACAGGTCTGTATCTTTCTTTTATTGGTGGGTGGCTCCCCGTGGGGATGTGGTGTTCTACCCCTTTCACTTTGCCGAAGTCTAGCGGGTGCTTACTAAAGATTCTCTCGTACTCTTGAACCACCCGATAGACTCCAAGTTTTTGGTGCAAGGGAGTGGAGTCAGCACCCACGTGGAGTTTCTGGCACCAGTCCTCCTTGGGTTTCTGGGAACCATTACCCTCTGCTTGGGGAGATGGAGGCAAGGGTTCCATGGCCCTGACAGCATTGTGTTCAACAGTATACAATTTGGCTAGTGTAGCGTACCGGGGCAAGTGTACTTCCCTTTCCCCAAAGTTTAAGATCCGGACGGGCACCCTTCCATGGCGGACATCGACCACCCCCTGGGCTGTCAAAATGGTGGGCCTGCTGTCTGAGTACACGGGTTCTACCATGGCTTGGTAGTCTCTCCCTCTTAACCCGATTGCAGTCCGACACCAGATCATTTCACTTTTGGGGGGCATGGCAATGGGGAACGGGTTGCTCATCCTCACGCTACCGATCTCACCACCAGACAGTTCTACCTGTTGCCATCTCATCAGGGCTCTTATCTCCTTCTGGAGGACCCTCTGTTGGCTGGAGCTTGCATTCATCGCCACCTGCTGCAAAATTATAATTACTTCTGAAAGACAATTTTCAATCACATTAGTACCCAAGGTTATTTTAGGGTGACTTTCTCGACGGTCAATGTCCACAATGATCACTCCCTGTGCCGGCAGTTCAAGTTTACCAATCTTAATGGTCATCTCTCTGAACCCCACCTGCGGCACGGGTTGACCATTGCTGGCGATGATGCTCAAGTCATCGTCTGGATAACGAGTTATATCAGTGTCACTCCAGTACTGCTTGAAAAGTACATAGGGGATGGTAGTCACTTGGGACCCGGTGTCCAGCAGTGCACTTATGGGGATACCGTCCAGCACTACGGGTAAAACCGGGCGTCCCCCTACGTACTTATCACGCCAATTAGATGGGCCTGATGACCTTATGCCTGGGGGTTGGCCCTTTGCCCCAGGTCGGACCCATTTAAAGTACAGTACCTGGCTACGTGTCCCGGCTAGCTGCAACAGCGGCAAATCGGCTGTCCATCCTCAGTGTAATGATCGGCGGGCCTCCCTCTGAACGACGGGATCCTCCTCCGTCGATGCCACGGGACATCCTCCGGACTGGAAGCCAGCTTGATTGGTCCTGACGGGTCCATTTGTAATGACTGTATGGTCCTGGTCAATGCAGCAACACTCTTTGTTAGTTCTTGGACCTGATGGTGCAGGTTTGCAGGCGGGGATGGATTTAGGGCCTGCGCATCAGCCCCCACAAGGTCTGCGGGATAGGGCGCCGCCCCCTGGTGGTAAGGGATGGCAGGGCGCCGGGAAGCTACAGCGCCACCCGGTGCAGGTTCTCGGAGCACCCGGATGGCCCTATCTTTGAACTGTGCAAAAGTCAAATCGGGGTTCTGTAGGGCCATGAGGCGCAGCTGGGTTCTGTGGGCGCTGGACAGCAGACCTTCTATGAACTGGTCAGTCAATAGTTTATCTGTATCCTGCACGCTGCCAGGGTCAGCTTGCTTAATTGCCCCTAAGGCTTCCTGTAAATTTAGGGCATAATCTCGGATGCTATCTTGAGCTCGCTGCTTACATCCATAGAACCGCATTTTGATTTCTGCTGAGGTACGGGTATCAAAGGTGTCCCGTAGACGGGTCAGAACCCCCCTTACAGTCCTTTTCTCCTCAGCTGTCCAAGACTTTACCTCCCGCTGGGCCGCACCAGTTAACTGCCCTATCAGTATGCTTACCTTCTGTTCTTCTGTCAGGGGATAAACTTTGAACAGTCTATACAGCCTTTCTTTAAAGTCGCCCAAGGTATGCGACTCGCCGGCATACAGGGGCAGCCAGGCCGCTCCGGGGATATAGGCAGGGGTGGATTAAGAGTAGCAAGGGCCCCGGGCAGTTTAGAAGGCGCGGGCCCCCTCCACACACCTGATTTATCACGTGACATGTCACATGATCCCCTGTGATAGATCATGTGATAGTTCACGGGAAATTAATTTGGCATAATATTAATTGTGCTGCCTCATCTGAGAGCAGCACAATATTGGGGCAGATACCCTGATTCCAGCGATGTGTCACTTTTTCAGCTGCTTGTTGTCATTTTGAGAAAATCACCGTTTTGTTTTATCTGCTGCAGATCTAGCAGCTCTCTGAATGCTGCGCTCTGTATAGCCCCACCCACACCACTGATTGGCAGCTTTCTGCCCATGCTCATTGTACACAGAAATCTACTGATCAGTGATGGGGGTGGGGTCCTACAGAACTTACTAGTCATCTAGTGATAATTACCTTCTGACAAATCAATGATTTTATCAAAACAACACTAAGCAGCCCAGTAAGTGACACATTACTGGAATCAGTGCCTCTAACCCTACATTATGCTGCTCTCAGATTAGGTGGCAAAAACCTGATGACAGATTCCCTTTAAAGGAGCTGTAAAGACAAAAAAGTTTGTATTAAAAAAAATACAAGCCATTTGTTAAATTAACTTTTTTTCATTGTTAATTCACATTAGACTGTATCTTCAACACTTTTGTCAGCAGGTCTTATTACAGACTCTGAATAGGGCAGCTCTCTCCCTCTCCCTCAGCAGAAAGTCACAGCATGGTTAAAAAACGGGATCTTTTATGATTTTCTCATAATAAATAAAAAAGGACATGCAAGTCCTCCAAACTATTTTCCGTTTCTCTATAGGCGAGGTCCTAAATCTTTCTTGTTCTTTAGTTGATCACATGTCAAAAATGCAAAGCATTTACTATGAACTCGCCTAAAAAAATATACACTTGGAGAGTAATATCATCATCTACATGTAAATATTCCTTGACTCTAAGGGCTCGCTCACACTGTCGTATAACACGGCCGAATGCTATGTGATGTTTTATCGGATAGGACTCGGCTCTATGTTATACTATGGGACAGTGCGATTATTGGCATGAGAAAATAATCTCATTCGATATTCGGACCATGTGCACCCATACAAGTCTATGGGTGCACGTAAAACATTGGACTGCACTCGGATGTCATCCAAGTGCAGTCCGATGAACACTCACAGAGACTATGGAGAAGATGGAGAAATTAAGTTCTCCATCTTCTCCATATCTGTGCTGCGAGAGAATCGGATCACACTCAGTTGAAGCTCTGACAGAGTTTGAGCCCAGTGTCATTAGCATAATTGGCCCTATTCTCTTGCATGAGAGAATATATGGCTTAGTGAGTGGACCCTAAAACTGAATAGCAGTGACGGACAGGCACCTCACAAGCGGGATCCATGTAGCTCTCAGATGTTATGTAGGTAGGGCTTCATTCCACGGGGTAGGGCTTAATTTCAAGGTATATAAAAAAAATGGACTTCAAATAAAAATTAAATGAACACAAAAAGCACTAATTGAATTATTTTTTTCGTATTTATGTTTGCAGCCCCTTTAAAAACCCTTTGAGGACCAAGGCACATATATGTCCCATAGTTTTAAACTGGAAAAAAACTTGATTGAATAAAATTTAAGGTCCTCAAAGGTTTAAGTAGGTCATAAATTCATATGAATACTTGCTCATACAATTGCACATGCCAAAAGATGAAGAAGAACAGAATCAAAAATATGACATTAAGTGGAGCACTTACAGGTATTCAAGGTGAAAGAGACCAGCAAAGGCATCGTCTCGAATGACAGTAAATGAGTTAGAATTCAGCAAGCTGAAAATGAAGACAGCAGGTTAGAAGCGAACCAGACTTTATGGTGCTCAGAATTAGTCAAGCAGAATTTATTGACTGCTCTTGCAAAACACTGAGACTCCCGCTGTGTATAGATGGCTCCGTGCGGCCTCCCGCTGTGTATAGATGGCGCCGTGCGACCTCCCACTGTGTATAGATGGCGCCGTGCGGCCTCCCGCTGTGTATAGATGGCACCGTATAGATGGCTACGTGCGGCCTCCTGCTGAGTAAACGTGTATAGCTGGCTACGTGCGGCCTCCTGCTGAGTATAGATGCCTCACGGCGCTCCCCCCAGAGACAGCAGGAGGCCGCACAGCGCCATCTATACTCAGTGGGAGACCGCACGTAGCCATCTATACACAGCAGGAGGCCGCACGGCGACATCTATACTCAGCGGGGGGCCGCACATAGCTATCTATACACAGCGGGGGGCGCACGTAGCCATCTATACACAGCAGGAGGCCGCACGGCGACATCTATACTCAGCGGGGGGCCGCACATAGCTATCTATACACAGCGGGGGGCGCACGTAGCCATCTATACACAGCGGGGGGCCGCACGGCACCGTCTATAAACAGCGGGGGGGCGCACGTAGCCATCTATACACAGCGGGGAGCCGCACGTAGCCATCTATACACAGCAGGAGGCCGCACGGAGCCCCCCCAGAGACATCAGGAGGCCGCACGGCGCCAACTATACTCAGCAGTAGGCCGCATGCAGTCATACACACACACAAACATATACAGACACGCATAAACACATTTGAAACACAAAAATACATACAAACAGACATCACACAATGACATCTGCCCACACAAACACACACACAAACAGACAGACATCACACACACACACCTGCCCACACACACACACACCTGCCCACACACACACACCTGCCCACACACACACACCTGCCCACACACACATTTGTGTGTGTGTATGTATAGTGTGTGTGTGTATAATGTGTGTGTATGTATAGTGTGTGTGTATGTATAGTGTGTGTGTGTGTGTATGTATAGTGTGTGTGTGTGTGTGTGTATGTGTAGTGTGTGTGTATGTATAGTGTGTGTGTGTGTATAATGTGTGTGTATGTGTAGTGTGTGTGTATGTATAGTGTGTGTGTGTGTGTGTGTATAATTTGTGTGTGTGTATTTTTTTTTAAGTTAAAAACAAGTAAAATGCTTGTGGCATCAATATCAAGACTCCAGATATAAGGGCCTATTCACACTGAATTTTGCAATGCATTCATCTCCTCTTTCCAGGCTTCTATCTAAATCCCTGAAAAATGGCATTCAGATGTGCCTTGACATAGCCATTGATTTGAACAAAGGCAAACCGAGGCTAAAGTCTGAATCTTTAGGCTCCATTTTCTCTGCTTTCAGATGTCTCATTTCAGACAGCACAATCCTGAATTTCAGGGATTCAGTTGTAAGCCTTGTGTAAAGACCTGAATGCAGCGCTGAATGTAGTGTGAATAGGTCCTTACATCCTACACCACCTCAGGGGATTGTTGTTATGGAGTATTGCCCCTGGGTGGCCGCAGTTATGACCACCACCAGGGCTCGCGGTCACCCACCATAACTTTGGTATTCTGGGGAGCTGGTATAATGAATATCTGAGAAGAGTCCTAGAGAAGCAAGAACATTGGACAACCAAGAGGTGGTGGCCTCAAGTCAGGTGTAGTGTTCAACAGGGCAAGACTTTCTAACCTGCCCACACACACACACACACACACACATATACACACACACACACCTGCCCACACAGACACACACACACACATATACACACACACACACACACACAGCTGCCCACACAGACACACACACACATCTGCCCACACAGACACACACACACACCTGCCCCCCCCACACACACATACACCTGCCCACACACATACACACCTGCCCACACACACACACACAAACACACCTGCCCACACACAAACACACCTGCCCCCCCACACACATACACACCTGCCCACACACACACACACAAACACACCTGCCCACACACACACACCTGCCCACACACACACACATACACACACCTGCCCACACACACACACACACACACACCTGCCCACACACACTCACATATACACACACACACACACCTGCCCACACACACACACACACATATACACACACACACACACACACATATACACACACATATACACACACACACCTGCCCACACAGACACACACACACACACCTGCCCACACAGACACACACACACCTGCCCACACACACACACACCTGCCCACACACATACACACCTGCCCACACACACACACACACACACCTGCCCACACACACACACACACCTGCCCACACACAAACATACCTGCCCACACACAAACACACCTGCCCACACACACACACCTGCCCACACACTCACACACACCTGCCCACACACATACACACCTGCCCACACACACACACAAACACCTGCCCACACACACACCTGCCCCCACACACACACACCTGCCCACACACACACACACCTGCCCACACACACATCTGCTCACTCAGACACCTGCCCGCAAACACACACACACACCCATATACACACACCTGACCACACACACACACACACCTGCCCCCACACACTGCTAGAAGGCCAAATATTTTTTCAGAGCTAGATGCAGATAAAAATTATATTCAGTTTGCAACCTGATGGAGGTCTGTATAGATGGACTAATAGAGAAAGTCCCACACACTGCTAGAAGGCCAAATATTTTTTCAGAGCTAGATGCAGATAAAAATTATATTCAATTTGCAACCTGATGGAGGTCAGTATAGATGGACTAATAGAACAAGTCCCACACACAGCTAGAAGCCCAAATATTTTTTCAGAGGTACTGTAGATGCAGATAAAAATTATTTTTAATTTGCAACCTGATGGAGGTCAGTATAGATGGACTAATAGAGAAAGTCCCACACACTGCTAGAAGGCCAAATATTTTTTCAGAGCTAGATGCAGAAAAAAATTATATTCAGTTTGCAACCTGATGGAGGTCAGTATAGATGGACTAATAGAGAAAGTCCCACACACTGCTAGAAGGCCACATATTTTTTCAGAGGTAGATGCAGAAAAAAATATATTCAGTTTGCAACCTGATGGAGGTCAGTATAGATGGAGTAATAGAACAAGTCCCACACACAGCTAGAAGCCCAAATATTTTTTCAGAGGTAGATGCAGATAAAAATTATTTTTAATTTGCAACCTGATGGAGGTCAGTATAGATGGACTAATAGAGAAAGTCCCACACACTGCTAGAAGGCCAAATATTTTTTCAGAGCTAGATGCAGATAAAAATTATATTCAATTTGCAACCTGATGGAGGTCAGTATAGATGGACTAATAGAACAAGTCCCACACACAGCTAGAAGCCCAAATATTTTTTCAGAGGTACTGTAGATGCAGATAAAAACTATTTTTAATTTGCAACCTGATGGAGGTCAGTATAGATGGACTAATAGAGAAAGTCCCACACACTGCTAGAAGGCCAAATATTTTTTCAGAGCTAGATGCAGAAAAAAATTATATTCAGTTTGCAACCTGATGGAGGTCAGTATAGATGGACTAATAGAGAAAGTCCCACACACAGCTAGAAGGCCACATATTTTTTCAGAGGTAGATGCAGAAAAAAATATATTCAGTTTGCAACCTGATGGAGGTCTGTATAGATGGAGTAATAGAACAAGTCCCACACACAGCTAGAAGCCCAATATTTTTTCAGAGGTAGATGCAGAAAAAAATATATTCAGTTTGCAACCTGATGGAGGTCAGTATAGATGGACTAATAGAGAAAGTCCCACACACTGCTAGAAGGCCAAATATTTTTTCAGAGCTAGATGCAGATAAAAATTATATTCAATTTGCAACCTGATGGAGGTCAGTATAGATGGACTAATAGAACAAGTCCCACACACAGCTAGAAGCCCAAATATTTTTTCAGAGGTACTGTAGATGCAGATAAAAACTATTTTTAATTTGCAACCTGATGGAGGTCAGTATAGATGGACTAATAGAGAAAGTCCCACACACTGCTAGAAGGCCAAATATTTTTTCAGAGCTAGATGCAGAAAAAAATTATATTCAGTTTGCAACCTGATGGAGGTCAGTATAGATGGACTAATAGAGAAAGTCCCACACACTGCTAGAAGGCCACATATTTTTTCAGAGGTAGATGCAGAAAAAAATATATTCAGTTTGCAACCTGATGGAGGTCTGTATAGATGGATTAATAGAACAAGTCCCACACACAGCTAGAAGCCCAATATTTTTTCAGAGGTAGATGCAGAAAAAAATATATTCAGTTTGCAACCTGATGGAGGTCTGTATAGATGGATTAATAGAACAAGTCCCACACACAGCTAGAAGCCCAATATTTTTTCAGAGGTAGATGCAGAAAAAAATATATTCAGTTTGCAACCTGATGGAGGTCTGTATAGATGGATTAATAGAACAAGTCCCACACACAGCTAGAAGCCCAATATTTTTTCAGAGGTAGATGCAGAAAAAAATATATTTAGTTTGCAACCTGATGGAGGTCAGTATAGATGGACTAATAGAGAAAGTCCCACACACTGCTAGAAGGCCAAATATTTTTTCAGAGCTAGATGCAGATAAAAATTATATTCAATTTGCAACCTGATGGAGGTCAGTATAGATGGACTAATAGAATGATGCTATGGCGAAAAGATTTTACTTCACTAGGTGCAGTAAAAAAATTGGTATTCTATACACAGGTGGTATATCTTGCAACACAGATAGGCTACTCCACTGACTAACACACTCTGCAATAGGCCAAAAAGGATTAGCTTTGCTAGATTCAGCCAAATGCTGTGAAAAAAACTTGCACAGCACTGGCACAGACCTGCCTGGCAAAAACTGATAGGAACTGATGTAACCTAGTCCTGAAAAGGACTGAATTACAATTAGTCTTTACTCCCACAATCTATCTATTTAAGAGCACAGACCTGCCTGATAAAAGTCGTAGGAAATGCTGTAACCTAGTCCTTAAAAGGACTGCAATCACAACTATTCCCTACTCCCAAGCTATCTGTAGATTTGTGCGAAAATTGGCTTGAAATTAACAAGGTATAGCGCACACAGCAACAGCGGTGCCGTCTAACACGCAGCTGCAGCAGTGAGAAAATGGTGGCGACGGGGAAAATGGCTTGGTCTTATAGGGCAAGGACATGTGACATACACTGCCAATGACACATGCCCTTGCTTGTGTGAAAAAAAGCACTTCGCTCCGTGTGTGCGCTGCTGATAGGCTGACAGATTGCACCTCCCCACTGTAAATGCGGGAAAGAGAAAAAAAAATGGAGATCTTCATTGTTCCTGCAGAGATCCATCCCCTGCCCCTCCCCCCGTCCTGCTGTACACTCAAACTGCGTATTAACATTAATTTTCATCATTACTGAGAAAAAATCCAGTTATGATTTTGGTGCACGAACAGTTATCAAACATAACCTCGAACAGCCGAATTTTTCTCAAATTGTTCGTGTTCGCCGAACGGCTCGAACACCGCCCAAAACAGCTCGAATTTGAGATTGGCGAACAGTTCGAGTAGAACAACGCTCATCTCTAGTCCTGTGGGCTTATGGTAAATTGATGTCTGTATGGTGTTGTCTTTGATGTATATGGTCATGTCCAGAAAATGTATTTGGGATTTTGAGAAGTTGAGGGTGAGCTTGATGGTTGGGTGGAACCTGTTGAAGTTATCGTGGAAGGTCAGCAGATCATCTTTTGAGCCTGTCCAGATTATTAGCAGATCATCAATGTAGCGGAAGTATGCTAGAGGTTTAATAGAGCAAGATGACAAAAACTCCTCCTGTAGTTTAGCCATAAATAGGTTTGCATATTGTGGGGACATTTTGCTTCCCATGTCGCTACCCATACATTGTTGGTATAAATTGTTCCCAAAGGAGAAATAATTGTGATGGAGCACAAACCTGATGAATTGCAGAGTTGGTTCTGTAGCCAGATTGTTTTTTTGTAGGAAATGTTTGCTTGCTACAATCCCATCCTCATGAGGAATGTTGGAGTAGAGAGACTCTACATCCATGGTGGCTAGTATTGTGTCCTCCGGAAGTGGGCCGAGAGCTGACAGTTTGCAGAGGCTATCCGTGGTGTCCTGGATATAGCTGGGTGTGCGTCTCACCAGGGGTTTCAGAATGTTCTCCACCCAGCCTGAGATATTTTCCGTTAATGTCCCAATGCCAGAAATGATTGGCCTGTCAGGATTACCTCCTTTATGTATTTTAGGAAACATGTAGAAGGTACCTGTTTGGGGATTGTCTGGTATTAGTTCCAATAGTGAGGATGAAGTAGAATCAAACCCATTGATGATATGTGTTAGTTCCTCTGTGTATTTTTTTGTGGGATCTTCCTGAAGTGGAGTGTAGTATTTTATATCCAAGAGTTGTCTGTGTGCTTCTTGGATGTAATCTGACATGTTCATAATGACTACAGCTCCTCCTTTGTCTGCTGGTTTGATGATGATATTGTTATTTGCTTTTAAAGACTGTATGGCTTTTCTTTCCTCCATACTGATATTGTGCGGCACTTTGTGGCATCTGTCCAAAATGTCAGATTTAACTTTTTTACGGAAACAGTCTACGTAGTGATCTAGAGTTTGGTTGTGCCCAGGTTGGGGGGTCCAGTTTGTCCTCTTTTTCTTTTTTGATGTGTTGTTCAGATTATCTTGTGGTGTGATATCTGCATGGTTGTGAAAGAATTCTTTAAGCCGTAATCTGCGGAAGAATTCCTCAATATCACTACAAAATTGAGCCGTATCAAGTTGTTTTGTAGGACAGAATGTTAGTCCCTTTGATAAAACATTCATTTCTCCTGCGTTTGGCTCATACTGTGAGAGGTTCACAACAGAGGACGATGTATTAAAATGATTTTGTAAATTGGGCTTACCTTCAACTACATTGAGACCTGCTTTCTTCCTCAGTCTGTCAAGTTTCTTTTTCTTATTGATAATAAGGTGATGTTGCAATTTTTTGTAAAAATCCTGTAATGTCTCCTTGATTAGACATGAATCTGGTCCTTGTATTCGGCCCTGTAGAGAAGTTATCTCTTTATGGATGGTCCTCTTCTTCTTCTTGTTGTAGAAAAATCCAATGCGGTGATTCCGCAGTCTCTCAGATGATCTGTAGCAAAGTTTCTGTGAAAAATGAGTATTGTAGGTAAACTGAGTCGGATTCCTTATTATGAGGCCTTTGGGGATTAAGTTTTCTTTTTTGCATCTGGATAGAAAGAAAATGTCGCTGTTCATTTGTGCCAGTTTCTTCAGGAGGTTTTTCAGATCCATCTGTGATCGATACATTGGGGTATCTTCCATTATCATGATGTACAATACAAAGTTATATTGTGGCACCGTGCTAGCCAGAAAAATCGATGTAAATACTTGTATGCCAAAAATGACAAAAGTATTCTTGGGGTGATACCTTTATTGGCTAACCAGAAAATATATATATATGCAAGCTTTCAGAGCACAGAGGCTCCTTCTTCAGGCGAGATTACCATCTGTTTTTTTTTTCACTTTTTCATTTTTACGAATCAATTTGTGAAGCACCTGGGGGTTCCAAGTGCTTACTATGCATCTAGATAGGTGCCTTGGGGGTCTAGTTTCCAAAATGGGGTCACTTGTGGGGGAGCTCCAATGTTTGGGCACACAGGGGCTCTCCAAACGCAACATGGCGTCCGCTAACAATTTGAGCCGATTTTCCATTCAATTCGTTAGCGGACACCATGTCGCGTTTGGAGAGCCCGTGATGTGCCTAAACAGTGGAGCTCCCCCACAAGTGTCCCCATTTTGGAAACTATACCCCTCAAGGATTTTATTAAGGTGTATAGTGAACATTTTGAACCCAGAGGTACGGCACAGAATTTGTTTACATTAGGTCATCATATTGAATAAGTTGTCATTATTCTTGAGCGCAAGTGCTCGCTACTTGAGTTTGCATCGGGTACTCAGGTATGCACCATGTACAGCGTGTGCTCGAGTGACATGCTCGAGTCCCTGCTCCGCATGTTTCACGGTTATTAGACACCCAAAAAAAAACATGCGGGGATCGCTCGTGCATGGCAGGCAATCCCCGTAAAGTTTTTTTGGCCGCGAAGCATATGGGGCAGAGACTCGAGCATGTCACTCAAATACCCATGATACTCAATGCATACCAGAGCACCCGATGCAAACTCAAGTAGCGAGCACTTGCGCTCAACACTAGTCGCCATATCGTCATCTTTTTTTCTTACTTTTGAAAAAAATCCCAACCCCAGCCCTAACCCTAGCACAACCCTAACCATAGCACAACCCTAGCCCCAGCACAACCCTAGCCCCAAACCCAGCCCAAGAGTTTATTTTTGACACCGTTCCTTGTGCGGTATAAGTGATTAGACGACTTTATTCTTCAGGTCGGTGTGATTACAGCAATGCCAGAATCAAATGGGGTTTTTATGACTGACAGCTGTCACACACTAAAAGACGCATTTTTTGTAAAATCTAGTTTTTGCATCGCCATATTTTGAGAGCTATAATTTTTCCAGATTTTGGCAGACAGTCATGTGACGGCTCGTTTTTTGTGGGATGACTTGACGTTGTTATTGGTGCCATTTTCAGGCACGTGACATTTTTTGATCGCTTTCTATTCCGATTTTTGGGAGGCAGAATAAACAAAAACCAACAATTCAGGAATTGTTTTTTTTTTTGTTTTTTTTTTATTCTGTTCCGCGTGTGGTAAAATTGATAAGGTAGCTTTATTCTTCGGGTCAGTACGTTTACAGCGGTACCACATTTGTATCATTTTTCTATGTTTTGGCGCTTATACACAATAAAAGCTATTTTATAGAAAAAAATATTTTTTAGCATCGCTTTATTCTGAGAGCTATAACTTTTTATTTTTCGGCTGATGGAGCTGTATGGCGGCTTGTTTTTTGCGGGATGAGATGACGTTTTCAGCGGTACCATTTTTATTTATATGTGTCTTTTTGATCGCGTGTTATTCCACTTTTTGTTTGGCGGTATGGTGATAAAGCATTGGTTTTTTGCTTCGTTTTTTTTTTTTTTCTACCGTGTTCACTGAAGGGGTTAACTAGTGGGACAGTTTTATAGGTCAGGTTGTTCCGGACGCGGCGATACCAAATAAGTGTACTGTTATTGTTTTTTTTTTTTTTTTTTTTATAATAATATTTATTGATGGGTACATTATATTTTTATTTTTGGTGGATTATTTTTTTTATTTTTTTTTTATATTTTTGCAATTTTTTTTTTTTTTTTTTCCACTTTCAGACAGTTTATACACTTTATTACTTTGTCCCATTCTGGGACTTTCACTTTTTTTTCTCTGATCGCCTGCATGGCACAGGAATGCAGCACCATCCCTATGCCATGCAGGCTATCAGCGGTGCACAGTGTGAAGATTGTTTGGAGATGCACTGCGCATGTCCAAACAATCTTCCTGCTGTCTGGTGACCCGGATGTTGTCATGACGACATCGGGTCGTCATGGCAACACCCGGGAAGCCTTTGCAGACTGCGCTGGAAGCCGGAAGAGAAGGTGAGTATCGGCGATCACCTCCCCTTGCCCCCGCAATGCCGCGATCGACTTCGATCGCAGCATCGCAGGGGTTAATGTGCTGGAGGCGGTGCAGGACCGCTCCCTGCACATAGTACCGGGTGTCAGCTGTGACAATCAGCTGACACCCGGCGGCGATCGCGATGACGTACTAATACGGGTCTGGCTCTTAAGTCCCAGGGCACAGACGCGTATTAGTACGTCAGATGTTATTAAGGGGTTAATGTACGTCACAGCTTCTCTCACCAGCAGCAATGAGTCCTCTATCGTCCGACCCTTCACACCACACGTCTGGTTGGCGATGATCAGCTCACCCGCCACCTCACTCAGCCGATAATACAAGATCTTGGCCAGGATTTTATAGTCAGTGTTTAGCAAAGACAGTGGACGCCAGTTCCTTACATCTTTTAGATTTCCCTTCTTTGCTAAGAGAACCAGAACAGATCTATACTGGGACTGTAGAAGCTTCCCTGCAGAGAGGCAATCATTATAGACCTGCACCAGGTCCGGAGCCAACAAGTCCCTGAACTCTTTGTAAAACCCGCTGGTCAGGCCGTCTAGTCCTGGGCTCTTGTTGGCCTTTAAGGAGTCAATGCTCCTCTTCACCTCATCCTCAGTTATGGGATCGGCCATACTATCTGCCTGCACCAGGTCTAACGTTGGTAGGGACACCCCCTTCAGATAAGCTTTAATGTCATCCTTATTAATATGAGCCCCTTTATACAGATCTCTATAATAATCCCCAATGATCCTGTGGACTTTCTCTGGCTCAGACTGCTCCACCCCATTCTCATCTAACAAGCCAGTGATCAGCTTCTTACTAACCCTGTTCTTACAGGCAATAAAGGGATCTGGGTTATGGATGCCCCAACTATCAAACTGTCCCTCCGCCTTGAGAGACTTGAGGCGATCGTACTGCAGCTCCCTCATCCGCTGCTTTATATGGCTGACGCTCCGTCCGTCCACCTCCTCACCACCATTCATCCTGCTGTATAGCCGGCTGAGGTGCAGTCTCAGGGCTGTGTATCTCATATAATCCATATTACTACGTCTCCTGGCTGCTCGTATAATAAACTGCTTGATGTCACTCTTCATGATCTCCCACCACTCGGCTGTGTCATCACACATACACTGGGTGGTCCTACGTTTATTATAGAATGTGGTGAAGGCCTCTCTGAACCGAGGATCTTGGACCACAGAGCTGTTCACCTTCCAGTACCCCTTTCCACAGACCACAGCTTGGGCCAGATCCAGCGTCACACTCACCATACAATGGTCCGAATACTCCAGGGGGCTGATCCTGTACTGAGAGCATCTCACCTCCCTCTTTATATACACCCGGTCTATCCTACTGGCATTACCACCCTTATGGTAAGTGTACGTCTTACTGGTATGATGAGACCCATAGGGGTCTACTAGGTGGGCCTGCTGGACTATATTATTAAGGAACGTCTCATCATATCTTAGTTGCTTATGACTGCTGGATCTGTCCACATTACAGGACACATTATTAAAGTCCCCACACAATATAAATACTTTAGATGTAAAGCAATATGGTTTCATGTGGTCAAATAGTTCCCTCCGCTCTTTCCTGGTCTGCGGAGCATAAATGTTTATCGCTCTATAATGGATGGAGTCCAATGTAAAGTCCAGCATCAGGCAGCGACCCGGACAGATCTCCAGGACTCTGTCCACCTGGACATTCATGGTATTAAAGAGGACCCCCACACCGTCATTTCTCTCCAGACCGAAGGACCAGTATGACGGCCCAAGTCTCCAGTCTCTCTTGGCTGCATACACATGAGCATTGCTCTTCAAATACGTCTCCTGCAAGAAGAAGACATCAGATCTCTCGTCAGACAAACGCTGGTAAATCGTCTGCCGCCGGCTCACAGTCCTCACACTGTTCACATTAATGGAGTTTATTCTCAGCCGCATCCTGATCACTTATACTTTTTGGTCTTCTTCCTCCTTCCACTGCTGTCACCTGTAGTGCCCCATCTCTTTGTGGACACGGGAGGGTCAGGATCCCCCTCATCAGAGACGTTTTCGAGGACGCATGAAGGACTTTGCTCCATTTGTGACTCTTCATCTTGGTCTTCTCCCAGCACATTGTAACGTCCAGGACTTATCGCCAGCACTGGAGGCTCAGAGGTTTTCTGTACTGTTGTGACTTTTCTGGTGGGATCCACAGATGCATTTTTTCTTTTTACGGTCACAAAGCCTTCCTCATCCACACTGGACAGTGCAGGCGGACTAACTGCTTCCACAGATGTACTGGGCTGATGTTTGGTTGGTTTGGTGGCAGGCTTTCTGGACCCCTTAGGCCTCTCTTTAACAACTGGCATTTTAGGCCCTACTTTAGTGGCTGATCGAAGCTTAGGTCTTATTATATTGGCTGATGGCGGTTTAGGTCTTTCTTTAGTGGCTGGTGGGCCTTTAGGTGGTTCTTCAGTGGCTGGTGGTCCTAGTAGTGCAGCATCCGTTAGTACCTCAGACTCTGGAGCAGGTTCACTGATACTGTGACTTCTGTCCTCATCCATACCAGCTTCTGGGACATCAGAACCTCTGGTGACATCTTCCTGTACAACTTCTGAGGAGGTCTGGCCATTATATTTATTGTGTTCTGCATGCCGGCAATCCCGGAACGTATGCCCTGGTTCTGAGCACAGATTACAGATGACGGGTCCTGTGCAGTTGTCCTTTGTATGACCTGACTGTCCACATAATGAGCATGTGATACGAGAGCAGTTTATGGCGAGATGCCGGCCCCCACATCTATGGCACAGACGTGGCTGACCAGGGTAGTAGCAGATCCCCCTCTCTGAGCCCAGGTAGGAGTGCGGCAGATGTCTGGTCACACCGCTCTCTTGTATCAGCTGGATTTTCAGTGTATATCCTCCATTCCATATCTGCTCCTCATCATAGATCTTGTCAGGATGACTTCTCACTATGCACTGCCGGTTCAGCCAGTGCTGCAGATCCGCCACCGCCACCACCTCAGACTGGAACAGGACAGTGGCCGTTATCTCCTGCGGCTTAGACAGCTGGATACAATGGAGGTGATCCCAGATCTCATCTTCTCTGGTGTCATTATAGATGTTCCAGAACAAATCCAGATCACACTGGAGCTTAAAGCTGATGTCATAGATCCTGCTGGATGGGATATGGATCAGAGCGTAGACCTCAGACGCATTGAACTTCATGAAGTCTTTTAGGAGAACTTTCCCAATGTAAATTCTGGATGGGATGTTCTCCTCTGGTCCTGTGTATTTTATCCTGACTGCGTTTCTCCTCTGAGGCGGGGGGTTCACTGGTCTGGTGACATTAGAGAACAGTCTCCTGAACTGATGGTCAGCAGATGGGTCAGTGCCGGAGCTTTCACCAGCCGCAGATGCGTCAGTGCCGGAGCTTTCACCAGCCGCAGATGCGTCAGTGCCGGAGCTTTCACCAGCCGCAGGTGGATCAGTGCTGGAAATCTCCACCGCTGCTGGAGGATTAGTGCTGGAGCTCTCCCTAGCTCCATGATTACTGACACCTGACTGTGCTGCAACAACACCCAGATCTACTACTGATGGTTGCACAGTATTGTCTCTATTCACTGACATGGAGGGTTGAGAGTCCATTACCACTGCAGTGTGGTCTCCATCCGCTGACATACATGACATAGAGTCCATCACCACTGATTGCTGCACAGTATTATCTCCATTCACTGACATGGAGGGTTGAGAGTCCATTACTACTGCAGTGTGGTCTCCATCCGCTGACATAGAGTCCATTACCACTGATGGTTGCACAGTATTGTCTCTATTCACTGACATGGAGGGCTGAGAGTCCATTACCACTGCAGTGTGGTCTCCATCCGCTGACATACATGACATAGAGTCCATCACCACTGATTGCTGCACAGTATTATCTCCATTCACTGACATGGATGGTTCAGAGTCCATTATAATATTTGTATTATCTGTTGCAGACAGACATTCACTAGCACCAGTGAGCGGGGTCTCACTCACAGCGCTGAGGGGGGTCTCACTCACAGTATCAGTACAGGGTGCACTTTCTTTCTCACTCTCAGCAGCTGAGCTCACTTCATTGCTGCATAGAGAGGTCACTGCAGTTAACCCCTCGTTTGCTGGCACACTTTCCTCTGCAGCACTTACTGGTGTCTCGGACCCCTCACATTGTGCCCCTGATATCAGCGCTGCACTTCTCACTGGGCTTCCTTGCTCCACAATGCTGTACACAGTTTTATATTTAATGTCCTTATTCCCAATAAAGCGTTTTCTGCTCACAGTCTGGGCTCTGGATTCTTTTTTTCTCTCTTTAGCCCAAGTCTCCTTTCTGGGCACAGAGTTTAAACCTTTCTCCAGTTTTTCTTTCCTGATCAGCAGCTCTCGGCTGCAATCATCCAGACACTCGCACTTCATCAGTTTTACCTTAGGATCAGTCTCTTTCTTAATTTCTTCTTTTAGTTTGCTGATATGCAATTCCAGCTTAAATATACTTTGCCTTGTAACTTTAGCATTTAATCCTCCAACATAACAAGCAGGTTTAGAAGACTCACCAGCCACCATCTCCAGCTTTCCATTACCATCAGGTGCATGCTGCAGGCCGGACTCCAGACCAGGGGCTTTCCCTGGATCATCAGCCCAGCTCCCCTCCCCTCCACCTGGGTCAGAAGCCATGCCTCCGCCCTGCTGAGAGCTCTCAAGCACACGTCTATCGTCTCCTATGGACAAGAATACAAATACTATAATACTGCTCCTATGTACAAGAATACAAATACTATAATACTGCTTCTATGTACAAGAATATAACTACTATAATACTGCTTCTATGTACAAGAATATAACTACTATAATACTGCTCCTATGTACAAGAATACAAATACTATAATACTGCTTCTATGTACAAGAATATAACTACTATAATACTGCTTCTATGTACAAGAATATAACTACTATAATACTGCTCCCATGTACAAGAATATAACTACTATAATACTGCTCCCATGTACAAGAATACAACTACTATAATACAGCCCCCTATGTACAAGAATACAACTACTATAATACTGCTCCTATGTACAAGAATACAAATACTATAATACTGCCCCCTATGCACAAGAATACAACTACTATAATACTGCTTCTATGTACAAGAATATAACTACTATAATACTGCTTCTATGTACAGGAATATAACTACTATAATACTGCCCCCTATGTACAAGAATATAACTACCATAATACTGCTCCCTATGTACAAGAATATAATAACTATAATACAGCTCCTATGTACAACAATACAAATACTATAATACAGCCCCCTATGTACAAGAATACAACTACTATAATACAGCTCCTATGTACAAGAATATAACTACTATAATACTCTCCTATGTACAAGAATACAAATACTATAATACAGCCCCCTATGTACAAGAATACAACTACTATAATACAGCCCCCTATGTACAAGAATATAACTACTATAATACAGCCCCCTATGTACAAGAATATAACTACTATAATACAGCTCCTATGTACAAGAATACAACTACTATAATACAGCTCCTATGTACAAGAATATAACTACGATAATACTGCTCCCTATGTACAAGAATATAACTACTATAATACTGCTCCCATGTACATGAATACAGTTAGGTCCATATATATTTGGACAGAGACAACATTTTTCTAATTTTGGTTCTAGACATTACCACAATGAATTTTAAACAAAACAATTCAGATGCAGTTGAAGTTCAGACTTTCAGCTTTCATTTGAGGGTATCCACACTAAAATTGGATGAAGGGTTTAGGAGTTTCAGCTCCTTAACATGTGACACCCTGTTTTTAAAGGGACCAAAAGTAATTGGACAATTGACTCCAAGGCTATTTCATGGACAGGTGAGGGCAATCCCTTCGTTATGTCATTCTCAATTAAGCAGATAAAAGGCCTGGAGTTGATTTGAGGTGTGGTGCTTGCGTTTGGAAGGTTTTGCTGTGAAGTAAACATGCGATCAAAGGCGCTCTCCATGCAGGTGAAACAAGCCATCATTAACCTTCAAAAACAGAAAAAAACCATCCGAGAAATTGCTACAATATTATGAGTGGCAAAATCTACAGTTTGGTACATTCTGAGAAAGAAAGAAAGCACTGGTGAACTCATCAATGCAAAAAGACCTGGGCGCCCTCGGAAGACAACAGTGGTGTATGATCGCAGAATAATCTCCATGGTGAAGAGAAACCCCTTCACAACAGCCAACCTAGTGAACAACACTCTCCAGGAGGTAGGCGTATCAATATCCAAATCTACCATAAAGAGAAGACTGCATGAAAGTAAATACAGTGGGTTCACTGCACGGTGCAAGCCACTCATAAGCATCAAGAATAAAAAGGCTAGACTGGACTTTGCTAAAAAACATCTAAAAAAGCCAGCACAGTTCTGGAAGAACATTCTTTGGACAGATGAAACCAAGATCAACCTCTACCAGAATGATGGAAAGCGAAAAGTATGGTGAAGGCGTGGTACAGCTCATGATCCAAAGCATACCACATCATCTGGAAAACACGGCGGAGGCAGTGTGATGGCTTGGGCATGCATGGCTGCCAGTGGCACTGGGTCACTAGTGTTTATTGATGATGTGACACAGGACAGAAGGAACCGAATGAATTCTGATGTATTCAGAGCCATACTGTCTGCTCAGATCCAGCTGAATGCAGCCAAACTGATTGGTCGTCGTTTCATACTACAGATGGACAATAACCCAAAACATAAAGCCAAAGCAACCCAGGAGTTTATTAAAGAAAAGAAGTGGAATATTCTTGAATGGCCAAGTCAGTCACCTGATCTCAACCCAACTGAGCATGCATTTCACTTGTTAAAGACTAAACTTCAGACAGAAAGGCCCACAAACAAACAGCAACTGAAAACCTCCGCAGTGAAGGCCTGGCAGAGCATCAAAAAGGAGGAAACTCAGAGTCTGGTGATGTCCATGAGTTCAAGACTTCAGGCAGTCATTGCCAACAAAGGGTTTTCAACTAACTACTAGAAATGAACATTTTATTTACAATTATTTAATCTGTCCAATTACTTTTGGTCCCTTTAAAAACAGGGTGTCACATGTTAAGGAGCTGAAACTCCTAATCCCTTCATCCAATTTTAATGTGGATACCCTCAAATGAAAGCTGAAAGTCTGAACTTCAACTGCATCTGAATTGTTTTGTTTAAAATTCATTGTGGTAATGTCTAGAACCAAAATTAGAAAAAATGTTGCCTCTGTCCAAATATATATGGACCTAACTGTATAACTACTATAATACCGCCCCCTATGTACAAGAATATAACTATTATAATACAGCTCCTATGTACAAGAATACAACTACTATAATACTGCTCTTTTTGTACAAGAATATAACTACTATAATACTGCTCCCATGTACATGAATATAACTACTATAATACTGCTCCTATGTACAAGAATATAACTACTATAATACTGCTCCTATGTACAAGAATATAACTACTATAATACTGCTCCTATGTACAAGAATATAACTACTATAATACAGCCCCTATGTACAAGAATATAACTACTATAATACTGCTCCCATGTACAGTACAGACCAAAAGTTTGGACACACCTTCTCATTTAAAGATTTTTCTGTATTTCATGACTGTGAAAATTGTACATTCACACTGAAGGCATCAAAACTATGAATTAACACATGTGGAATCATATACTTAACAAAGAAGTGTGAAACAACTGAAAATATGTCTTATATTCTAGGTTCTTCAAAGTAGCCACCTTTTGCTTTGATGACTGCTTTGCACACTCTTGGCATTCTTTTGATGAGCTTCAAGAGGTAGTCACCGGAAATGGTCTTCCAACAATCTTGAAGGAGTTCCCAGAGATGCTTAGCACTTGTTGGCCCTTTTGCCTTCACTCTGCGGTCCAGCTCACCCCAAACCATCTCGATTGGGTTCAGGTCTGGTGACTGTGGAGGCCAGGTCATCTGGCGTAGCACCCCATCACTTTCCACCTTGGTCAGATAGCCCTTACACAGCCTGGAGGTGTGTTTGGGGTCATTGTCCTGTTGAAAAATAAATGATGGTCCAACTAAACGCAAACCGGATGGAATAGCATGCCGCTGCAAGATGCTGAAATAGCCATGCCGGTTCAGTATGCCTTCAATTTTGAATAAATCCCCAACAGTGTCACCAGCAAAGCACCCCCACACCATCACACCTCCTCCTCCATGCTTCATGGTGGGAACCAGGCATGTAGAGTCCATCCGTTCACCTTTTCTGCGTCACACAAAGACACGGTGGTTGCAACCAAAGATCTCAAATTTGGACTCATCAGACCAAAGCACAGATTTCCACTGGTCTAATGTCCATTCCTTGTGTTCTTGAGCCCAAACAAGTCTCTTCTGCTTGTTGCCTGTCCTTAGCAGTGGTTTCCCAGCAGCTATTTTACCATGAAGGCCTGCTGCACAAAGTCTCCTCTTAACAGTTGTTGAAGAGATGTGTCTGCTGCTAGAACTCTGTGTGGCATTGACCTGGTCTCTAATCTGAGCTGCTGTTAACCTGCGATTTCTGACGCTGGTGACTCGGATAAACTTATCGTCAGAAGCAGAGGTGACTCTTGGTCTTCCTTTCCTGGGGCGGTCCTCATGTGAGCCAGTTTCTTTGTAGCGCTTGATGGTTTTTGCAACTGCACTTGGGGACACTTTCAAAGTTTGCCCAATTTTTCGCACTGACTGACCTTCATTTCTTAAAGTAATGATGGCCACTCGTTTTTCTTTTCTTAGCTGCTTTTTTCTTGCCATAATACAAATTCTAACAGTCTATTCAGTAGGACTATCAGCTGTGTATCCACCAGACTTCTGCACAACACAACTGATGGTCCCAACCCCATTTATAAGGCAAGAAATCCCACTTATTAAGCCAGAGAGGGCACACCTGTGAAGTGAAAACCATTTCCGGTGACTACCTCTTGAAGCTCATCAAGAGAATGCCAAGAGTGTGCAAAGCAGTCATCAAAGCAAAAGGTGGCTACTTTGAAGAACCTAGAATATAAGACATATTTTCAGTTGTTTCACACTTTTTTGTTAAGTATATAATTCCACATGTGTTAATTCATAGTTTTGATGCCTTCAGTGTGAAAGCACAATTTTCATAGTCATGAAAATACAGAAAAATCTTTAAATGAGGTGTGTCCAAACTTTTGGTCTGTAATGTACATGAATATAACTACTATAATACAGCCCCCTATGTACAAGAATATAATTACTATAATATTGCCCTCTATGTACAAGAATATAACTACTATAATACAGCTCCTATGTACAAGAATATAATTACTATAATGCTGCTCCCATGTACAAGAATATAACTGCTATAATACCGCCCCTGTATAAGAATATAACTGCTATGATACTGCCCCTGTATAAGAATATAACTGCTATGATACTGCCCCTGTCTAAGAATATAACTGCTATGATACTGACCCTGTATAAGAATATAACTGCTATGATACTAACCCCTGTATAAGAATATAACTGCTATGATACTGCCCCTGTATAAGAATATAACTGCTATAATACTGCCCCTGTATAATAATAACTGCCATGATACTGCCCCTGTATGAGAATATAACTGCTATAATACTGCCCCTGTATAAAAATATAACTGCCATAATACTGCCCCTGTATAAGAATATAACTGCTATGATACTGCCCCTGTATAAGAATATAACTGCTATTATACTGCCCCTGTATAAGAATATAACTGCTATAATACTGTCCCTGTATAAGAATATAACTGCTATGATACTGCCCCTGTATAAGAATATAACTGCTATGATACTGCCCCTATATACAAGAATACAACTACTATAATACAGCTCCTATGTACAAGAATATAACTACTATAATACTGCTCCTATGTACAAGAATATAAGTACTATAATACTGCCCCCTATGTACAGGAATATAACTACTATAATACAGCATCCTATGTACAAGAATGTAACTACTATAATACTGCTCCCTATGTACAAGAATACAACTACTATAATACTGCACCTATATACAAGAATACAACTACTATAATACAGCTCCTATGTACAAGAATATAACTACTATAATACAACTCCCTATATACAACAATATAACTGCTATGATACTGCCCCTGTATAAGAATATAACTGCTATGATACTGCCCCTGTATAAGAATATAACTGCTATGATACTGCCCCTGTATAAGAATATAACTGCTATGATACTGCCCCTGTATAAGAATATAACTGCTATGATACTGCCCCTGTATAAGAATATAACTGCTATGATACTGCCCCTGTATAAGAATATAACTGCTATGATACTGCCCCTGTATAAGAATATAACTGCTATGATACTGCCCCTGTATAAGAATATAACTGCTATGATACTGCCCCTGTATAAGAATATAACTGCTATGATACTGCCCTTGTATAAGAATATAACTGCTATATTACTGCCCCTGTATAAGAATATAACTGCTATAATACTGCCCCTGTATAAGAATATAACTGCTATGATACTGCCCCTGTATAAGAATATAACTGCTATGATACTGCCCCTGTATAAGAATATAACTGCTATGATACTGCCCCTGTATAAGAATATAACTGCTATGATACTGCCCCTGTATAAGAATATAACTGCTATAATACTGCCCCTGTATAAGAATATAACTGCTATAATACTGCCCCTGTATAAGAATATAACTGCTATAATACTGCCCCTGTATAAGAATATAACTGCTATAATACTGCCCCTGTATAAGAATATAACTGCTATGATACTGCCCCTGTATAAGAATATAACTGCTATAATACTGCCCCTGTATAAGAATATAACTGCTATGATACTGCCCCTGTATAAGAATATAACTGCTATGATACTGCCCCTGTATAAGAATATAACTGCTATGATACTGCCCCTGTATAAGAATATAACTGCTATATTACTGCCCCTGTATAAGAATATAACTGCTATAATACTGCCCCTGTATAAGAATATAACTGCTATAATACTGCCCCTGTATAAGAATATAACTGCTATAATACTGCCCCTGTATAAGAATATAACTGCTATGATACTGCCCCTGTATAAGGATATAACTGCTATAATACTGCCCCTGTATAAGAATATAACTGCTATGATACTGCCCCTGTATAAGAATATAACTGCTATGATACTGCCCCTGTATAAGAATATAACTGCTATGATAGTGCCCCTGTATAAGAATATAACTGCTATAATACTGCCCCTGTATAAGAATATAACTGCTATAATACTGCCCCTGTATAAGAATATAACTGCTATGATACTGCCCCTGTATAAGAATATAACTGCTATGATACTGCCCCTGTATAAGAATATAACTGCTATGATACTGCCTCTGTATAAGAATATAACTACTAGAATACTGCCCCTGTCTAAGAATATAACTACTATAATACTGCCCCTGTATAAGAATATAACTGCTATGATACTGCCCCTGTATAAGAATATAACTGCTATGATACTGCCCCTGTATAAGAATATAACTGCTATGATACTGCCCCTGTATAAGAATATAACTGCTATAATACTGCCCCTGTATAAGAATATAACTGCTATATACTGCCCCTGTATAAGAATATAACTGCTATGATACTGCCCCTGTATAAGAATATAACTACTATAATACTGCCCCTGTATAAGAATATAACTGCTATAATACTGCCCCTGTATAAGAATATAACTGCTATGATACTGCCCCTGTATAAAAAT
Source organism: Phyllobates terribilis (assembly GCF_046119375.1). Taxonomy (NCBI): domain Eukaryota; kingdom Metazoa; phylum Chordata; class Amphibia; order Anura; family Dendrobatidae; genus Phyllobates; species Phyllobates terribilis. The sequence continues at coordinate 2,879,560 of NW_027362959.1, forward strand.
ATAACTGCTATATACTGCCCCTGTATAAGAATATAACTGCTATATACTGCCCCTGTATAAGAATATAACTGCTATGATACTGCCCCTGTATAAGAATATAACTGCTATAATACTGCCCCTGTATAAGAATATAACTGCTATGATACTGCCCCTGTATAAGAATATATCTGCTATGATACTGCCCCTGTATAAGAATATAACTGCTATGATACTGGTATGAGTGGCGGTATTGCCATCATTATTTGCGCTGTTTTTGTCCTGCATTAACCCCTCCTCGTCTTAAACCTGTTTTGGGCTTAGATGAGGGCTCAGCTCTGGGCGCTTGTATGCGGTGACTTCTCTGGATGCCACATTTCCGGGCACTTGCTCTACAATGGCCTCCCTTCTGTTCCTGTATGGCCTCCGCTGGGTGCGGCCTCACTCACTGGGAGGAGGTCAGTTACCGGCCTCTGGGCTTGGACGTGGTGCCCTGTAGGTAGCAGCTGTGACTTGGAGGACCCCTGCTATGACTGACTCCTGACAGTGTTCAGGGCCCATCCTGCCGCTATAGTGACTGGCAGACCCGGCCGTACAGGGTTACTGGGCGTTCGCCTCTGAGTGATGGAATCAGCGCGCAGACGATTATTGTCTCAGCCCGGAGCGGTGAGAGCCGGGGCCCTATAATCCGGCACATTCCAGCCGTTCATCCTAATCCGCCTACAGCGGCCGCTAATGTGCGTCCTCCAGGCAGGAGAGGAGGCGAGTCCCCACACCGGCCTCACATGGAGGCTCGCACCATGGGGATCGAAGCTTCAGCATCCCGCCCGCCGGAATAAACTGCAGGCGCTTTCTTATATACCTTGCGTTTTTATTCTTCACCATTTACTTCGTCAGGGAATAAAAACATTTAAATAATTGTTACGGAAAACAGCGCCACCCTGACCCATGGGTTGTATTTGGTATTACAGCTCAGGGTCCTACAATACCGCCTGTGAGCAGATGTGGCGCTGTTTCTGTACCAGAGCAGCCATGTTTTTCCACTCTGAGCAGGGCTGTGTCCAGGAAATCTCTAACCACAGGGATCTGGTTTGAGCGGGCATTTCCCCTTTAAATGTTATGGTCACCTTTGGGGACTTTCTTTTGTATTTAAATGCATTTATTTTTGAGCCAAATATTTTTTGCAAATTGGTTCCATTAAAAATTTTTCACAGTTTGGCTTTTACAGGCTTTTTAAGTGGCTGTGGAATGAGTCAACTGAGGACCTGTCAGTGAGCTCCTCTCACTGACACAAAGTTCTGCTCAGCTTTCATGTAGGCTCAGTAAAATGACAGCTTAAAAAAAAAAGCTGCAAGCTCACTGATGAATTCTCAGTTAACTCATTAAACAGATGTCAGACCCAAAAATTTTAATAAATCCCATTTTTAATAAAATCAAAATATATGCATTTAAGAAAATGTAAAAAATGCCAGGTAAGTGTGAACGATGTCTTGTAGGTGGCCAGGTGGATTGTCTGTACTTACCGTACAGGAGCTGGGAGCACTGGCTGTAGCCTCCTCCATCTCCTCGCACTTGTCTGCCGCCCTCTGTCGGTCGCTGTAGGTCATGGCGCACACGGCTCCACATACAACCCTGTACACAGTATGATGGCTCCACATACAGTCCTGTACATAGTATGATGGCTCCACATACAGTCCTGTACATAGTATGATGGCTCCACATACAGTCCTGTACATAGTATGATGACTCCACATACAGCCCTGTACATAGTATGATGGCTCCACATACAGCCCTGTACATAGTATGATGACTCCACATACAGTCCTGTACATAGTATGATGGCTCCACATACAGCCCTGTACATAGTATGATGACTCCACATACAGCCCTGTACATAGTATGATGGCTCCACATACAGTCCTGCACATAGTATGATGACTCCACATACAGCCCTGTACATAGTATGATGGCTCCACATACAGCCCTGTACATAGTATGATGGCTCCACATACAGTCCTGTACATAGTATGATGGCTCCACATACAGTCCTGTACATAGTATGATGACTCCACATACAGTCCTGTACATAGTATGATGACTCCACATACAGTCCTGCACATAGTATGATGACTCCACATACAGCCCTGTACATAGTATGATGGCTCCACATACAGCCCTGTACATAGTATGATGACTCCACATACAGTCCTGCACATAGTATGATGGCTCCACATACAGCCCTGTACATAGTATGATGACTCCACATACAGTCCTGTACATAGTATGATGACTCCACATACAGCCCTGTACATAGTATGATGGCTCCACATACAGTCCTGTACATAGTATGATGACTCCACATACAGCCCTGTACATAGTATGATGGCTCCACATACAGTCCTGCACATAGTATGATGACTCCACATACAGCCCTGTACATAGTATGATGGCTCCACATACAGCCCTGTACATAGTATGATGGCTCCACATACAGCCCTGTACATAGTATGATGACTCCACATACAGTCCTGTACATAGTATGATGGCTCCACATACAGCCCTGTACATAGTATGATGGCTCCACATACAGCCCTGTACATAGTATGATGACTCCACATACAGTCCTGTACATAGTATGATGACTCCACATACAGTCCTGCACATAGTATGATGACTCCACATACAGTCCTGTACATAGTATGATGACTCCACATACAGTCCTGCACATAGTATGATGGCTCCACATACAGCCCTGTACATAGTATGATGACTCCACATACAGTCCTGTACATAGTATGATGGCTCCACATACAGCCCTGCACATAGTATGATGACTCCACATACAGCCCTGTACATAGTATGATGGCTCCACATACAGTCCTGCACATAGTATGATGACTCCACATACAGCCCTGTACATAGTATGATGGCTCCACATACAGTCCTGTACATAGTATGATGACTCCACATACAGTCCTGTACATAGTATGATGACTCCACATACAGTCCTGCACATAGTATGATGGCTCCACATACAGCCCTGTACATAGTATGATGACTCCACATACAGTCCTGTACATAGTATGATGGCTCCACATACAGTCCTGCACATAGTATGATGACTCCACATACAGCCCTGTACATAGTATGATGGCTCCACATACAGTCCTGTACATAGTATGATGGCTCCACATACAGTCCTGCACATAGTATGATGACTCCACATACAGCCCTGTACATAGTATGATGGCTCCACATACAGTCCTGTACATAGTATGATGGCTCCACATACAGTCCTGCACATAGTATGATGACTCCACATACAGTCCTGTACATAGTATGATGGCTCCACATACAGTCCTGTACATAGTATGATGGCTCCACATACAGTCCTGTACATAGTATGATGACTCCACATACAGTCCTGTACATAGTATGATGGCTCCACATACAGCCCTGTACATAGTATGATGGCTCCACATACAGCCCTGTACATAGTATGATGACTCCACATACAGCCCTGTACATAGTATGATGGCCCCACATACAGTCCTGCACATAGTATGATGGCTCCACATACAGCCCTGTACATAGTATGATGACTCCACATACAGCCCTGTACATAGTATGATGGCTCCACATACAGTCCTGTACATAGTATGATGACTCCACATACAGTCCTGCACATAGTATGATGGCTCCACATACAGTCCTGCACATAGTATGATGGCTCCACATACAGCCCTGTACATAGTATGATGACTCCACATACAGTCCTGTACATAGTATGATGACTCCACATACAGTCCTGTACATAGTATGATGGCTCCACATACAGTCCTGTACATAGTATGATGACTCCACATACAGTCCTGTACATAGTATAATGACTCCACATACAGCCCTGTACATAGTATGATGACTCCACATACAGTCCTGCACATAGTATGATGGCTCCACATACAGTCCTGCACATAGTATGATGGCTCCACATACAGTCCTGTACATAGTATGATGGCCCCACATACAGTCCTGTACATAGTATGATGGCTCCACATACAGTCCTGCACATAGTATGATGACTCCACATACAACCCTGTACATAGTATGATGGCTCCACATACAGTCCTGTACATCGTATGATGACTCCACATACAGCCCTGTACATAGTATGATGGCTCCACATACAGTCCTGTACATAGTATGATGGCTCCACATACAGTCCTGTACATAGTATGATGGCCCCACATACAGTCCTGTACATAGTATGATGGCTCCACATACAGCCCTGTACATAGTATGATGGCTCCACATACAGCCCTGTACATAGTATGATGGCCCCACATACAGTCCTGTACATAGTATGATGGCTCCACATACAGTCCTGCACATAGTATGATGGCCCCACATACAGTCCTGTACATAGTATGATGGCTCCACATACAGCCCTGTACATAGTATGATGGCTCCACATACAGTCCTGTACATAGTATGATGGCTCCACATACAGCCCTGTACATAGTATGATGACTCCACATACAGCCCTGTACATAGTATGATGACTCCACATACAGTCCTGTACATAGTATGATGGCTCCACATACAGCCCTGTACATAGTATGATGGCCCCACATACAGTCCTGTACATAGTATGATGGCTCCACATACAGCCCTGTACATAGTATGATGACTCCACATACAGTCCTGTACATAGTATGATGGCCCCACATACAGTCCTGTACATAGTATGATGGCTCCACATACAGTCCTGCACATAGTATGATGGCCCCACATACAGTCCTGTACATAGTATGATGGCTCCACATACAGCCCTGTACATAGTATGATGGCTCCACATACAGTCCTGTACATAGTATGTTGGCTCCACATACAGCCCTGTACATAGTATGATGGCCCCACATACAGTCCTGTACATAGTATGATGACCCCACATACAGCCCTGTACATAGTATGATGGCTCCACATACAGCCCTGTACATAGTATGATGGCCCCACATACAGTCCTGTACATAGTATGATGACCCCACATACAGCCCTGTACATAGTATGATGGCCCCACATACAGTCCTGTACATAGTATGATGGCTCCACATACAGTCCTGCACATAGTATGATGACTCCACATACAACCCTGTACATAGTATGATGGCTCCACATACAGTCCTGTACATAGTATGATGGCCCCACATACAGTCCTGTACATAGTATGATGGCTCCACATACAGTCCTGTACATAGTATGATGGCTCCACATACAGCCCTGTACATAGTATGATGACTCCACATACAGTCCTGCACATAGTATGATGACTCCACATACAGTCCTGTACATAGTATGATGGCTCCACATACAGACCTGTACATAGTATGATGGCTCCACATACAGCCCTGTACATAGTATGATGACTCCACATACAGCCCTGTACATAGTATGATGACTCCACATACAGCCCTGTACATAGTATGATGGCTCCACATACAGTCCTGTACATAGTGTGATGGCTCCACATACAGTCCTGTACATAGTGTGATGGCTCCACATACAGCCCTGTACATAGTATGATGACTCCACATACAGCCCTGTACATAGTATGATGACTCCACATACAGCCCTGTACATAGTATGATGACTCCACATACAGCCCTGTACATAGTATGATGGCTCCACATACAGCCCTGTACATAGTATGATGGCTCCACATACAGCCCTGTACATAGTATGATGGCTCCACATACAGTCCTGTACATAGTATGATGACTCCACATACAGTCCTGTACATAGTATGATGACCCCACATACAGTCCTGTACATAGTATGATGACCCCACATACAGCCCTGTACATAGTATGATGGCTCCACATACAGTCCTGTACATAGTATGATGGCTCCACATACAGCCCTGTACATAGTATGATAGCTCCACATACAGCCCTGTACATAGTATGATGGCTCCACATACAGCCCTGTACATAGTATGATGGCTCCACATACAGCCCTGTACATAGTATGATGGCTCCACATACAACCCTGTACATAGTATGATGACTCCACATACAGCCCTGTACATAGTATGATGACTCCACATACAGCCCTGTACATAGTATGACGGCTCCACATACAGTCCTGTACATAGTATGATGACTCCACATACAGCCCTGTACATAGTATGATGGCTCCACATACAGCCCTGTACATAGTATGATGGCTCCACATACAGCCCTGTACATAGTATGATGGCTCCACATACAGTCCTGTACATAGTATGATGGCTCCACATACAGCCCTGTACATAGTATGATGGCTCCACATACAGCCCTGTACATAGTATGATGGCTCCACATACAGCCCTGTACATAGTATGATGGCTCCACATACAGCCCTGTACATAGTATGATGGCTCCACATACAACCCTGTACATAGTATGATGGCTCCACATACAGTCCTGTACATAGTATGATGGCTCCACATACAGCCCTGTACATAGTATGATGGCTCCACATACAACCCTGTACATAGTATGATGACTCCACATACAGCCCTGTACATAGTATGATGGCTCCACATACAGCCCTGTACATAGTATGATGGCTCCACATACAGCCCTGTACATAGTATGATGGCTCCACATACAGCCCTGTACATAGTATGATGGCTCCACATACAGCCCTGTAAATAGTATGATGGCTCCACATACAGCCCTGTACATAGTATGATGGCTCCACATACAGTCCTGTACATAGTATGATGACTCCACATACAGCCCTGTACATAGTATGATGGCTCCACATACAGCCCTGTACATAGTATGATGGCTCCACATACAGCCCTGTACATAGTATGATGACTCCACATACAGCCCTGTACATAGTATGATGGCTCCACATACAGCCCTGTACATAGTATGATGGCTCCACATACAGCCCTGTACATAGTATGATGGCTCCACATACAGCCCTGTACATAGTATGATGACTCCACATACAGCCCTGCACATAGTATGATGGCTCCACATACAGTCCTGTACATAGTATGATGGCTCCACATACAGTCCTGTACATAGTATGATGACCCCACATACAGCCCTGTACATAGTATGATGGCTCCACATACAGTCCTGTACATAGTATGATGACTCCACATACAGTCCTGTACATAGTATGATGGCTCCACATACAGCCCTGTACATAGTATGATGGCTCCACATACAACCCTGTACATAGTATGATGGCTCCACATACAGCCCTGTACATAGTATGATGGCTCCACATACAGCCCTGTACATAGTATGATGGCTCCACATACAACCCTGTACATAGTATGATGGCTCCACATACAGCCCTGTACATAGTATGATGGCTCCACATACAGTCCTGTACATAGTATGATGGCTCCACATACAGCCCTGTACATAGTATGATGGCTCCACATACAACCCTGTACATAGTATGATGACTCCACATACAGCCCTGTACATAGTATGATGACTCCACATACAGCCCTGTACATAGTATGACGGCTCCACATACAGTCCTGTACATAGTATGACGACTCCACATACAGCCCTGTACATAGTATGATGACTCCACATACAGTCCTGTACATAGTATGATGGCTCCACATACAGCCCTGTACATAGTATGATGACTCCACATACAGCCCTGTACATAGTATGATGGCTCCACATACAGCCCTGTACATAGTATGATGACTCCACATACAGCCCTGTACATAGTATGATGGCTCCACATACAGCCCTGTACATAGTATGATGGCTCCACATACAGCCCTGTACATAGTATGATGACTCCACATACAGCCCTGTACATAGTATGATGGCTCCACATACAGTCCTGTACATAGTATGATGACTCCACATACAGCCCTGTACATAGTATGATGGCTCCACATACAGCCCTGTACATAGTATGATGGCTCCACATACAGCCCTGTACATAGTATGATGGCTCCACATACAGCCCTGTACATAGTATGATGGCTCCACATACAGCCCTGTACATAGTATGATGGCTCCACATACAGTCCTGTACATAGTATGATGGCTCCACATACAGTCCTGTACATAGTATGATGGCTCCACATACAGCCCTGTAAATAGTATGATGGCTCCACATACAGCCCTGTACATAGTATGATGGCTCCACATACAGTCCTGTACATAGTATGATGACTCCACATACAGCCCTGTACATAGTATGATGGCTCCACATACAGCCCTGTACATAGTATGATGGCTCCACATACAGCCCTGTACATAGTATGATGGCTCCACATACAGCCCTGTACATAGTATGATGGCTCCACATACAGCCCTGTACATAGTATGATGGCTCCACATACAGTCCTGTACATAGTATGATGGCTCCACATACAGCCCTGTACATAGTATGATGGCTCCACATACAGCCCTGTACATAGTATGATGACTCCACATACAGCCCTGTACATAGTATGATGGCTCCACATACAGCCCTGTACATAGTATGATGGCTCCACATACAGCCCTGTACATAGTATGATGGCTCCACATACAGCCCTGTACATAGTATGATGGCTCCACATACAGCCCTGTACATAGTATGATGGCTCCACATACAGTCCTGTACATAGTATGATGGCTCCACATACAGCCCTGTACATAGTATGATGGCTCCACATACAGCCCTGTACATAGTATGATGACTCCACATACAGCCCTGTACATAGTATGATGGCTCCACATACAGCCCTGTACATAGTATGATGGCTCCACATACAGCCCTGTACATAGTATGATGGCTCCACATACAGCCCTGTACATAGTATGATGGCTCCACATACAGGCCTGTACATAGTATGATGGCTCCACATACAGCCCTGTACATAGTATGATGGCTCCACATACAGCCCTGTACATAGTATGATGGCTCCACATACAGCCCTGTACATAGTATGATGGCTCCACATACAGCCCTGTACATAGTATGATGACTCCACATACAGTCCTGTACATAGTATGATGGCTCCACATACAGTCCTGTACATAGTATGATGGCTCCACATACAGTCCTGTACATAGTATGATGGCTCCACATACAGCCCTGTACATAGTATGATGGCTCCACATACAGCCCTGCACATAGTATGATGGCTCCACATACAGTCCTGTACATAGTATGATGGCTCCACATACAGTCCTGTACATAGTATGATGGCTCCACATACAGCCCTGTACATAGTATGATGGCTCCACATACAGCCCTGCACATAGTATGATGACTCCACATACAGCCCTGTACATAGTATGATGGCTCCACATACAGCCCTGCACATAGTATGATGGCTCCACATACAGTCCTGTACATAGTATGATGGCTCCACATACAGCCCTGTACATAGTATGATGGCTCCACATACAGCCCTGTACATAGTATGATGGCTCCACATACAGCCCTGTACATAGTATGATGGCTCCACATACAGTCCTGCACATAGTATGATGGCTCCACATACAGTCCTGCACATAGTATGATGGCTCCACATACAGTCCTGTACATAGCATGATGGCTCCACATACAGTCCTGTACATAGTATGATGGCTCCACATACAGCCCTGTACATAGTATGATGGCTCCACATACAGCCCTGTACATAGTATGATGGCTCCACATACAGCCCTGCACATAGTATGATGGCTCCACATACAGTCCTGTACATAGTATGATGGCTCCACATACAGCCCTGTACATAGTATGATGGCTCCACATACAGCCCTGTACATAGTATGATGGCCCCACATACAGCCCTGTACATAGTATGATGGCTCCACATACAGCCCTGTACATAGTATGATGGCCCCACATACAGCCCTGTACATAGTATGATGGCTCCACATACAGCCCTGTACATAGTATGATGGCCCCACATACAGCCCTGTACATAGCATGATGGCTCCACATACAGCCCTGTACATAGTATGATGGCTCCACATACAGCCCTGTACATAGTATGATGGCTCCACATACAGCCCTGTACATAGTATGATGGCCCCACATACAGCCCTGTACATAGTATGATGACTCCACATACAGTCCTGTACATAGTATGATGGCTCCACATACAGCCCTGTACATAGCATGATGGCTCCACATACAGTCCTGTACATAGTATGATGGCTCCACATACAGCCCTGTACATAGTATGATGGCTCCACATACAGCCCTGTACATAGTATGATGGCTCCACATACAGCCCTGCACATAGTATGATGGCTCCACATACAGTCCTGTACATAGTATGATGGCTCCACATACAGCCCTGTACATAGTATGATGGCTCCACATACAGCCCTGTACATAGTATGATGGCCCCACATACAGCCCTGTACATAGTATGATGACTCCACATACAGTCCTGTACATAGTATGATGGCTCCACATACAGCCCTGTACATAGTATGATGGCTCCACATACAGCCCTGTACATAGTATGATGGCCCCACATACAGCCCTGTACATAGTATGATGGCTCCACATACAGCCCTGTACATAGTATGATGGCCCCACATACAGCCCTGTACATAGTATGATGACTCCACATACAGTCCTGTACATAGTATGATGACTCCACATACAGTCCTGTACATAGTATGATGGCTCCACATACAGCCCTGTACATAGTATGATGGCTCCACATACAGCCCTGTACATAGTATGATGGCTCCACATACAGCCCTGTACATAGTATGATGGCTCCACATACAGCCCTGCACATAGTATGATGGCTCCACATACAGTCCTGTACATAGTATGATGGCTCCACATACAGCCCTGTACATAGTATGATGGCTCCACATACAGCCCTGTACATAGTATGATGGCCCCACATACAGCCCTGTACATAGTATGATGACTCCACATACAGTCCTGTACATAGTATGATGACTCCACATACAGTCCTGTACATAGTATGATGGCTCCACATACAGCCCTGTACATAGTATGATGGCTCCACATACAGCCCTGTACATAGTATGATGGCTCCACATACAGCCCTGTACATAGTATGATGGCTCCACATACAGCCCTGCACATAGTATGATGGCTCCACATACAGTCCTGTACATAGTATGATGGCTCCACATACAGCCCTGTACATAGCATGATGGCTCCACATACAGTCCTGTACATAGTATGATGGCTCCACATACAGCCCTGTACATAGTATGATGGCTCCACATACAGCCCTGTACATAGTATGATGGCTCCACATACAGCCCTGCACATAGTATGATGGCTCCACATACAGTCCTGTACATAGTATGATGGCTCCACATACAGCCCTGTACATAGTATGATGGCTCCACATACAGCCCTGTACATAGTATGATGGCCCCACATACAGCCCTGTACATAGTATGATGGCTCCACATACAGCCCTGTACATAGTATGATGGCTCCACATACAGAACTGTACATAGTATGATGACTCCAAATACAGCCCTGCACATAGTATGATGGCTCCACATACAACCCTGTACATAGTGTGATGGCTCCACATACAGCCCTGTACATAGTGTGATGGCTCCACATACAGTCCTGTACATAGTATGATGGCTCCACATACAGTCCTGTACATAGTATGATGGCTCCACATACAGTCCTGTATATAGTATGATGGCTCCACATACAACCCTGTACATAGTATGATGGCTCCACATACAGTCCTGTACATAGTATGATGGCTCCACATACAGTCCTGTACATAGTATGATGGCTCCACATACAACCCTGTACATAGTATGATGGCTCCACATACAGCCCTGTACATAGTATGATGGCTCCACATACAGTCCTGTACATAGTATGATGGCTCCACATACAGCCCTGTACATAGTATGATGGCTCCACATACAGTCCTGTACATAGTATGATGGCTCCACATACAGTCCTGTACATAGTATGATGGCTCCACATACAGTCCTGTATATAGTATGATGACTCCACATACAGTCCTGCACATAGTATGATGGCTCCACATACAGTCCTGTACATAGTATGATGACTCCACATACAGTCCTGTATATAGTATGATGGCTCCACATACAGTCCTGTACATAGTATGATGGCTCCACATACAGCCCTGTACATAGTATGATGGCTCCACATACAGCCCTGCACATAGTATGATGGCTCCACATACAGTCCTGTACATAGTATGATGGCTCCACATACAGCCCTGTACATAGCATGATGGCTCCACATACAGTCCTGTACATAGTATGATGGCTCCACATACAGCCCTGTACATAGTATGATGGCTCCACATACAGCCCTGCACATAGTATGATGGCTCCACATACAGTCCTGTACATAGTATGATGGCTCCACATACAGCCCTGTACATAGTATGATGGCCCCACATACAGCCCTGTACATAGTATGATGACTCCACATACAGTCCTGTACATAGTATGATGGCTCCACATACAGTCCTGTACATAGTATGATGGCTCCACATACAGCCCTGTACATAGTATGATGGCTCCACATACAGTCCTGTACATAGTATGATGGCCCCACATACAGCCCTGTACATAGTATGATGACTCCACATACAGTCCTGTACATAGTATGATGGCTCCACATACAGCCCTGCACATAGTATGATGGCTCCACATACAGTCCTGTACATAGTATGATGGCCCCACATACAGCCCTGTACATAGTATGATGACTCCACATACAGTCCTGTACATAGTATGATGGCTCCACATACAGCCCTGCACATAGTATGATGGCTCCACATACAGTCCTGTACATAGTATGATGGCTCCACATACAGCCCTGTACATAGTATGATGGCCCCACATACAGCCCTGTACATAGTATGATGACTCCACATACAGTCCTGTACATAGTATGATGGCTCCACATACAGCCCTGCACATAGTATGATGGCTCCACATACAGTCCTGTACATAGTATGATGGCTCCACATACAGCCCTGTACATAGTATGATGGCCCCACATACAGCCCTGTACATAGTATGATGACTCCACATACAGTCCTGTACATAGTATGATGGCTCCACATACAGCCCTGTACATAGTATGATGGCTCCACATACAGCCCTGTACATAGTATGATGGCTCCACATACAGCCCTGTACATAGTATGATGGCTCCACATACAGCCCTGTACATAGTATGATGGCTCCACATACAGCCCTGTACATAGTATGATGGCCCCACATACAGCCCTGTACATAGTATGATGACTCCACATACAGTCCTGTACATAGTATGATGACTCCACATACAGTCCTGTACATAGTATGATGGCTCCACATACAGCCCTGTACATAGTATGATGGCTCCACATACAGCCCTGTACATAGTATGATGGCTCCACATACAGCCCTGTACATAGTATGATGGCTCCACATACAGCCCTGCACATAGTATGATGGCTCCACATACAGTCCTGTACATAGTATGATGGCTCCACATACAGCCCTGTACATAGCATGATGGCTCCACATACAGTCCTGTACATAGTATGATGGCTCCACATACAGCCCTGTACATAGTATGATGGCTCCACATACAGCCCTGCACATAGTATGATGGCTCCACATACAGTCCTGTACATAGTATGATGGCTCCACATACAGCCCTGTACATAGTATGATGGCCCCACATACAGCCCTGTACATAGTATGATGGCTCCACATACAGCCCTGTACATAGTATGATGGCCCCACATACAGCCCTGTACATAGTATGATGGCTCCACATACAGCCCTGTACATAGTATGATGACTCCACATACAGCCCTGTACATAGTATGATGACTCCACATACAGCCCTGTACATAGTATGATGGCTCCACATACAGAACTGTACATAGTATGATGACTCCAAATACAGCCCTGCACATAGTATGATGGCTCCACATACAACCCTGTACATAGTGTGATGGCTCCACATACAGCCCTGTACATAGTGTGATGGCTCCACATACAGTCCTGTACATAGTATGATGGCTCCACATACAGTCCTGTACATAGTATGATGGCTCCACATACAGTCCTGTATATAGTATGATGGCTCCACATACAACCCTGTACATAGTATGATGGCTCCACATACAGTCCTGTACATAGTATGATGGCTCCACATACAGTCCTGTACATAGTATGATGGCTCCACATACAACCCTGTACATAGTATGATGGCTCCACATACAGCCCTGTACATAGTATGATGGCTCCACATACAGTCCTGTACATAGTATGATGGCTCCACATACAGCCCTGTACATAGTATGATGGCTCCACATACAGTCCTGTACATAGTATGATGGCTCCACATACAGCCCTGTACATAGTATGATGGCTCCACATACAGCCCTGTACATAGTATGATGGCTCCACATACAGCCCTGTACATAGTATGATGACTCCACATACAGCCCTGTACATAGTATGATGGCTCCACATACAGTCCTGTACATAGTATGATGGCTCCACATACAGCCCTGTACATAGTATGATGGCTCCACATACAGTCCTGTACATAGTATGATGGCTCCACATACAGCCCTGTACATAGTATGATGGCTCCACATACAACCCTGTACATAGTATGATGGCTCCACATACAGCCCTGTACATAGTATGATGACTCCACATACAGCCCTGTACATAGTATGATGGCTCCACATACAGTCCTGTACATAGTATGATGGCTCCACATACAGCCCTGTACATAGTATGATGGCTCCACATACAGCCCTGTACATAGTATGATGGCTCCACATACAGCCCTGTACATAGTATGATGGCTCCACATACAGCCCTGTACATAGTATGATGGCTCCACATACAGCCCTGTACATAGTATGATGGCTCCACATACAGTCCTGTACATAGTATGATGGCTCCACATACAGCCCTGTACATAGTATGATGGCTCCACATACAGCCCTGTACATAGTATGATGGCTCCACATACAGTCCTGTACATAGTATGATGGCTCCACATACAGTCCTGTACATAGTATGATGGCTCCACATACAGTCCTGTACATAGTATGATGACTCCACATACAGTCCTGCACATAGTATGATGGCTCCACATACAGTCCTGTACATAGTATGATGACTCCACATACAGTCCTGTATATAGTATGATGGCTCCACATACAGTCCTGTACATAGTATGATGGCTCCACATACAGTCCTGTACATAGTATGATGGCTCCACATACAGTCCTGTACATAGTATGATGACTCCACATACAGTCCTGTATATAGTATGATGGCTCCACATACAACCCTGTACATAGTATGATGGCTCCACATACAGTCCTGTACATAGTATGATGGCTCCACATACAGTCCTGTACATAGTATGATGGCTCCACATACAACCCTGTACATAGTATGATGGCTCCACATACAGCCCTGTACATAGTATGATGGCTCCACATACAGTCCTGTACATAGTATGATGGCTCCACATACAGCCCTGTACATAGTATGATGGCTCCACATACAGTCCTGTACATAGTATGATGGCTCCACATACAGCCCTGTACATAGTATGATGGCTCCACATACAGCCCTGTACATAGTATGATGGCTCCACATACAGCCCTGTACATAGTATGATGGCTCCACATACAGTCCTGTACATAGTATGATGGCTCCACATACAGTCCTGTACATAGTATGATGGCTCCACATACAGTCCTGTACATAGTATGATGGCTCCACATACAACCCTGTACATAGTATGATGGCTCCACATACAGCCCTGTACATAGTATGATGGCTCCACATACAGTCCTGTACATAGTATGATGGCTCCACATACAGCCCTGTACATAGTATGATGGCTCCACATACAGTCCTGTACATAGTATGATGGCTCCACATACAGCCCTGTACATAGTATGATGGCTCCACATACAGCCCTGTACATAGTATGATGGCTCCACATACAGCCCTGTACATAGTATGATGGCTCCACATACAGTCCTGTACATAGTATGATGGCTCCACATACAGCCCTGTACATAGTATGATGGCTCCACATACAGTCCTGTACATAGTATGATGGCTCCACATACAGTCCTGTACATAGTATGATGGCTCCACATACAGCCCTGTACATAGTATGATGACTCCACATACAGCCCTGTACATAGTATGATGGCTCCACATACAGCCCTGTACATAGTATGATGACTCCACATACAGTCCTGTACATAGTATGATGACTCCACATACAGTCCTGTACATAGTATGATGACTCCACATACAGCCCTGTACATAGTATGATGGCTCCACATACAGTCCTGTACATAGTATGATGACTCCACATACAGTCCTGTACATAGTATGATGACTCCACATACAGCCCTGTACATAGTATGATGACTCCACATACAGCCCTGTACATAGTATGATGACTCCACATACAGTCCTGTACATAGTATGATGGCTCCACATACAGTC
Source organism: Phyllobates terribilis (assembly GCF_046119375.1). NCBI lineage: Eukaryota > Metazoa > Chordata > Amphibia > Anura > Dendrobatidae > Phyllobates > Phyllobates terribilis. The sequence continues at coordinate 2,896,080 of NW_027362959.1, forward strand.
CTGTACATAGTATGATGGCTCCACATACAGCCCTGTACATAGTATGATGGCTCCACATACAGTCCTGTACATAGTATGATGGCTCCACATACAACCCTGTACATAGTATGATGGCTCCACATACAGCCCTGTACATAGTATGATGGCTCCACATACAGTCCTGTACATAGTATGATGGCTCCACATACAGCCCTGTACATAGTATGATGGCTCCACATACAGTCCTGTACATAGTATGATGGCTCCACATACAGCCCTGTACATAGTATGATGGCTCCACATACAGCCCTGTACATAGTATGATGGCTCCACATACAGTCCTGTACATAGTATGATGGCTCCACATACAGTCCTGTACATAGTATGATGGCTCCACATACAGCCCTGTACATAGTATGATTGCTCCACATACAGCCCTGTACATAGTATGATGGCTCCACATACAGTCCTGTACATAGTATGATGACTCCACATACAGCCCTGTACATAGTATGATGACTCCACATACAGCCCTGTACATAGTATGATGGCTCCACATACAGTCCTGTACATAGTATGATGGCTCCACATACAGCCCTATACATAGTATGATGGCTCCACATACAGTCCTGTACATAGTATGATGGCTCCACATACAGCCCTGTACATAGTATGATGGCTCCACATACAGCCCTGTACATAGTATGATGGCTCCACATACAGCCCTGTACATAGTATGATGGCTCCACATACAGCCCTGTACATAGTATGATGGCTCCACATACAGCCCTGTACATAGTATGATGGCTCCACATACAGTCCTGTACATAGTATGATGGCTCCACATACAGCCCTGTACATAGTATGATGGCTCCACATACAGTCCTGTACATAGTATGATGACTCCACATACAGTCCTGTACATAGTATGATGGCTCCACATACAGCCCTGTACATAGTATGATGGCTCCACATACAGCCCTGTACATAGTATGATGGCTCCACATACAGCCCTGTACATAGTATGATGACTCCACATACAGCGCTGTACATAGTATGATGACTCCACATACAGTCCTGTACATAGTATGATGGCTCCACATACAGTCCTGTACATAGTATGATGGCTCCACATACAGCCCTGTACATAGTATGATGGCCCCACATACAGCCCTGTACATAGTATGATGACTCCACATACAGTCCTGTACATAGTATGATGGCTTCACATACAGTCCTGTACATAGTATGATGACTCCACATACAGCCCTGTACATAGTATGATGGCTCCACATACAGTCCTGTACATAGTATGATGGCTCCACATACAGTCCTGTACATAGTATGATGGCCCCACATACAGTCCTGTACATAGTATGATGGCCCCACATACAGTCCTGTACATAGTATGATGGCTCCACATACAGTCCTGTACATAGTATGATGGCCCCACATACAGCCCTGTACATAGTATGATGACTCCACATACAGTCCTGTACATAGTATGATGACTCCACATACAGCCCTGTACATAGTATGATGGCTCCACATACAGCCCTGTACATAGTATGATGGCTCCACATACAGCCCTGTACATAGTATGATGGCCCCACATACAGCCCTGTACATAGTATGATGACTCCACATACAGCGCTGTACATAGTATGATGGCTCCACATACAGCCCTGTACATAGTATGATGGCTCCACATACAGTCCTGTACATAGTATGATGGCCCCACATACAGCCCTGTACATAGTATGATGACTCCACATACAGCGCTGTACATAGTATGATGACTCCACATACAGTCCTGTACATAGTATGATGGCTCCACATACAGTCCTGTACATAGTATGATGGCCCCACATACAGTCCTGTACATAGTATGATGGCTCCACATACAGTCCTGTACATAGTATGATGGCCCCACATACAGCCCTGTACATAGTATGATGACTCCACATACAGTCCTGTACATAGTATGATGACTCCACATACAGTCCTGTACATAGTATGATGACTCCACATACAGTCCTGTACATAGTATGATGGCTCCACATACAGTCCTGTACATAGTATGATGGCTCCACATACAGCCCTGTACATAGTATGATGGCTCCACATACAGCCCTGTACATAGTATGATGGCTCCACATACAGCCCTGTACATAGTATGATGGCTCCACATACAGCCCTGCACATAGTATGATGGCTCCACATACAGCCCTGTACATAGTATGATGGCTCCACATACAGTCCTGCACATAGTATGATGACTCCACATACAGCCCTGTACATAGTATGATGACTTCACATACAGTCCTGTACATAGTATGATGACTCCACATACAGCCCTGTACATAGTATGATGACTTCACATACAGTCCTATACATAGTATGATTGCTCCACATACAGCCCTGTACATAGTATGATGGCTCCACATACAGTCCTGTACATAGTATGATGGCTCCACATACAGTACTGTACATAGTGTGATGACTCCACATACAGCCCTGTACATAGTATGATGACTCCACATACAGCCCTGTACATAGTATGATGGCTCCACATACAGTCCTGTACATAGTATGATGGCTCCACATACAGCCCTGTACATAGTATGATGGCTCCACATACAGCCCTGTACATAGTATGATGACTCCACATACAGCCCTGTACATAGTATGATGACTCCACATACAGCCCTGTACATAGTATGATGACTCCACATACAGTCCTGTACATAGTATGATGACTCCACATACAGCCCTGTACATAGTATGATGACTCCACATACAGTCCTGTACATAGTATGATGACTCCACATACAGTCCTGTACATAGTATGATGGCTCCACATACAGTCCTGTACATAGTATGATGGCCCCACATACAGCCCTGTACATAGTATGATGACTCCACATACAGCCCTGTACATAGTATGATGGCTGCACATACAATCCTGTACATAGTATGATGGCTCCACATACAGCCCTGTACATAGTATGATGGCTCCACATACAGTCCTGTACATAGTATGATGGCCCCAAATACAGCCCTGTACATAGTATGATGTCCCCACATACAGCCCTGTACATAGTATGATGACTCCACGTACAGCCCTGTACATAGTATGATGGCTCCACGTACAGCCCTGTACATAGTATGATGGCTCCACATACAGTCCTGCACATAGTATGATGGCTCCACATACAGCCCTGTACATAGTATGATGACTCCACATACAGCCCTGTACATAGTATGATGACTCCACATACAGTCCTGTACATAGTATGATGGCTCCACATACAGCCCTGTACATAGTATGATGACTCCACATACAGCCCTGTACATAGTATGATGGCTCCACATACAGCCCTGTACATAGTATGATGGCTCCACATACAGCCCTGTACATAGTATGATGGCTCCACATACAGCCCTGTACATAGTATGATGACTCCACATACAGTCCTGTACATAGTATGATGACTCCACATACAGTCCTGTACATAGTATGATGACTCCACATACAGCCCTGTACATAGTATGATGACTCCACATACAGTCCTGTACATAGTATGATGACTCCACATACAGTCCTGTACATAGTATGATGACTCCACATACAGTCCTGTACATAGTATGATGACTCCACATACAGCCCTGTACATAGTATGATGGCTCCACATACAGTCCTGTACATAGTATGATGACTCCACATATAGACCTGTACATAGTATGATGGCTCCACATACAGTCCTGTACATAGTATGATGGCTCCACATACAGTCCTGTACATAGTATGATGGCTCCACATACAGTCCTGTACATAGTATGATGACTCCACATACAGCCCTGTACATAGTATGATGACTCCACATACAGCCCTGTACATAGTGTGATGGCTCCACATACAGCCCTGTACATAGTGTGATGGCTCCACATACAGCCCTGTACATAGTGTGATGGCTCCACATACAGCCCTGTACATAGTATGATGACTCCACATACAGTCCTGTACATAGTGTGATGGCTCCACATACAGCCCTGTACATAGTATGATGACTCCACATACAGTCCTGTACATAGTATGATGACTCCACATACAGCCCTGTACATAGTGTGATGGCTCCACATACAGCCCTGTACATAGTGTGATGGCTCCACATACAGCCCTGTACATAGTATGATGACTCCACATACAGTCCTGTACATAGTATGATGACTCCACATACAGTCCTGTACATAGTGTGATGGCTCCACATACAGCCCTGTACATAGTATGATGACTCCACATACAGCCCTGTACATAGTATGATGGCCCCACATACAGTCCTGTACATAGTATGATGGCTCCACATACAGTCCTGTACATAGTATGATGGCTCCACATACAGTCCTGTACATAGTATGATGGCTCCACATACAGCCCTGTACATAGTATGATGACTCCACATACAGTCCTGTACATAGTATGATGGCTCCACATACAGTCCTGTACATAGTATGATGGCTCCACATACAGTCCTGTACATAGTATGATGGCTCCACATACAGTCCTGTACATAGTATGATGGCTCCACATACAGTCCTGTACATAGTATGATGGCTCCACATACAGTCCTGTACATAGTATGATGGCTCCACATACAGTCCTGTACATAGTATGATGACTCCACATACAGCCCTGTACATAGTATGATGGCTCCACATACAGCCCTGTACATAGTGTGATGGCTCCACATACAGCCCTGTACATAGTATGATGACTCCACATACAGTCCTGTACATAGTATGATGACTCCACATACAGTCCTGTACATAGTATGATGGCTCCACATACAGCCCTGTACATAGTATGATGGCTCCACATACAGTCCTGTACATAGTATGATGGCTCCACATACAGTCCTGTACATAGTATGATGGCTCCACATACAGCCCTGTACATAGTATGATGGCTCCACATACAGTCCTGTACATAGTATGATGACTCCACATACAGTCCTGTACATAGTATGATGGCTCCACATACAGCCCTGTACATAGTATGATGACTCCACATACAGTCCTGTACATAGTATGATGGCTCCACATACAGTCCTGTACATAGTATGATGGCTCCACATACAGTCCTGTACATAGTATGATGGCTCCACATACAGTCCTGTACATAGTATGATGACTCCACATACAGCCCTGTACATAGTATGATGGCTCCACATACAGCCCTGTACATAGTGTGATGGCTCCACATACAGTCCTGTACATAGTATGATGGCTCCACATACAGTCCTGTACATAGTATGATGACTCCACATACAGCCCTGTACATAGTATGATGACTCCACATACAGCCCTGTACATAGTATGATGACTCCACATACAGTCCTGTACATAGTATGATGACTCCACATACAGTCCTGTACATAGTATGATGACTCCACATACAGTCCTGTACATAGTATGATGACTCCACATACAGTCCTGTACATAGTATGATGACTCCACATACAGTCCTGTACATAGTATGATGACTCCACATACAGCCCTGTACATAGTATGATGACTCCACATACAGTCCTGTACATAGTATGATGACTCCACATACAGTCCTGTACATAGTATGATGACTCCACATACAGCCCTGTACATAGTATGATGGCTCCACATACAGCCCTGTACATAGTATGATGGCTCCACATACAGTCCTGTACATAGTATGATGGCTCCACATACAGTCCTGTACATAGTATGATGGCTCCACATACAGTCCTGTACATAGTATGATGGCTCCACATACAGCCCTGTACATAGTATGATGACTCCACATACAGTCCTGTACATAGTATGATGACTCCACATACAGTCCTGTACATAGTATGATGACTCCACATACAGCCCTGTACATAGTATGATGACTCCACATACAGCCCTGTACATAGTATGATGCCTCCACATACAGTCCTGTACATAGTATGATGGCTCCACATACAGTCCTGTACATAGTATGATGGCTCCACATACAGTCCTGTACATAGTATGATGGCTCCACATACAGTCCTGTACATAGTATGATGGCTCCACATACAGTCCTGTACATAGTATGATGACTCCACATACAGCCCTGTACATAGTATGATGGCTCCACATACAGTCCTGTACATAGTATGATGGCTCCACATACAGTCCTGTACATAGTATGATGGCTCCACATACAGTCCTGTACATAGTATGATGGCTCCACATACAGTCCTGTACATAGTATGATGGCTCCACATACAGTCCTGTACATAGTATGATGACTCCACATACAGTCCTGTACATAGTGTGATGGCTCCACATACAGCCCTGTACATAGTATGATGGCTCCACATACAGTCCTGCACATAGTATGATGGCTCCACATACAGCCCTGTACATAGTATGATGGCTCCACATACAGCCCTGTACATAGTATGATGACTCCACATACAGCCCTGTACATAGTATGATGGCTCCACATACAGTCCTGTACATAGTATGATGGCTCCACATACAGCCCTGTACATAGTATGATGACTCCACATACGGTCCTGTACATAGTATGATGACTCCACATACAGTCCTGTACATAGTATGATGACTCCACATACAGTCCTGTACATAGTATGATGACTCCACATACAGCCCTGTACATAGTATGATGACTCCACATACAGCCCTGTACATAGTATGATGGCTCCACATACAGCCCTGTACATAGTATGATGACTCCACATACAGTCCTGTACATAGTATGATGACTCCACATACAGTCCTGTACATAGTGTGATGGCTCCACATACAGCCCTGTACATAGTATGATAGCTCCACATACAGTCCTGTACATAGTATGATGGCTCCACATACAGCCCTGTACATAGTATGATGACTCCACATACAGTCCTGTACATAGTATGATGACTCCACATACAGTCCTGTACATAGTATGATGACTCCACATACAGCCCTGTACATAGTATGATGACTCCACATACAGCCCTGTACATAGTATGATGGCTCCACATACAGTCCTGTACATAGTATGATGACTCCACATACAGCCCTGTACATAGTATGATGGCTCCACATACAGTCCTGTACATAGTATGATGGCTCCACATACAGTCCTGTACATAGTATGATGGCTCCACATACAGTCCTGTACATAGTATGATGGCTCCACATACAGTCCTGTACATAGTATGATGGCTCCACATACAGCCCTGTACATAGTATGATGGCTCCACATACACTCCTGTACATAGTATGATGGCTCCACATACAGTCCTGTACATAGTATGATGACTCCACATACAGTCCTGTACATAGTGTGATGGCTCCACATACAGCCCTGTACATAGTATGATGGCTCCACATACAGCCCTATACATAGTATGATGGCTCCACATACAGCCCTGTACATAGTATGATGACTCCACATACAGTCCTGTACATAGTATGATGACTCCACATACAGCCCTGTACATAGTATGATGGCTCCACATACAGTCCTGTACATAGTATGATGGCTCCACATACAGTCCTGTACATAGTATGATGGCTCCACATACAGTCCTGTACATAGTATGATGACTCCACATACAGCCCTGTACATAGTATGATGGCTCCACATACAGCCCTGCACATAGTATGATGGCTCCACATACAGTCCTGTACATAGTAAGATGGCTCCACATACAGTCCTGTACATAGTATGATGGCTCCACATACAGTCCTGTACATAGTATGATGGCTCCACATACAGCCCTGTATATAGTATGATGTCTCCACATACAGTCCTGTACATAGTATGATGGTTCCACATACAGCCCTGTACATAGTATGATGGCTCCACATACAGTCCTGTACATAGTATGATGGCTCCACATACAGCCCTGTACATAGTATGATGACTCCACATACAGTCCTGTACATAGTATGATGGCTCCACATACAGCCCTGTACATAGTATGATGACTCCACATACAGTCCTGTACATAGTATGATGGCTCCACATACAGTCCTGTACATAGTATGATGGCTTCACATACAGTCCTGTACATAGTATGATGGCTCCACATACAGTCCTGTACATAGTATGATGGCTCCACATACAGCCCTGTACATAGTATGATGACTCCACATACAGTCCTGTACATAGTATGATGGCTCCACATACAGTCCTGTACATAGTATGATGGCTCCACATACAGCCCTGTACATAGTATGATGGCTCCACATACAGTCCTGTACATAGTATGATGGCTCCACATACAACCCTGTACATAGTATGATGGCTCCACATACAGCCCTGTACATAGTATGATGGCTCCACATACAGTCCTGTACATAGTATGATGGCTCCACATACAGTCCTGTACATAGTATGATGGCTCCACATACAGTCCTGTACATAGTATGATGGCTCCACATACAGCCCTGTACATAGTATGATGGCTCCACATACAGCCCTGTACATAGTATGATGGCTCCACATACAGTCCTGTACATAGTATGATGGCTCCACATACAGTCCTGCACATAGTATAATTGCTCCACATACAGCCCTGTACATAGTATGATGACTCCACATACAGCCCTGTACATAGTATGATGGCTCCACATACAGTCCTGTACATAGTATGATGGCTCCACATACAGCCCTGTACATAGTATGATGGCTCCACATACAGTCCTGTACATAGTATGATGGCTCCACATACAGTCCTGCACATAGTATAATTGCTCCACATACAGCCCTGTACATAGTATGATGGCTCCACATACAGCCCTGTACATAGTATGATGGCTCCACATACAGTCCTGTACATAGTATGATGGCTCCACATACAGCCCTGTACATAGTATGATGGCTCCACATACAGCCCTGTACATAGTATGATGGCTCCACATACAGTCCTGTACATAGTATGATGGCTCCACATACAGCCCTGTACATAGTATGATGACTCCACATACAGTCCTGTACATAGTATGATGACTCTACATACAGCCCTGTACATAGTATGATGGCCCCACATACAGTCCTGTACATAGTATGATGGCTCCACATACAGCCCTGTACATAGTATGATGGCTCCACATACAGCCCTGTACATAGTATGATGACTCCACATACAGCCCTGTACATAGTATGATGGCTCCACATACAGTCATGTACATAGTATGATGACTCCACATACAGCCCTGTACATAGTATGATGACTCCACATACAGCCCTGTACATAGTATGATGACTCCACATACAGCCCTGTACATAGTATGATTGCTCCACATACAGCCCTGTACATAGTATGATGACTCCACATACAGCCCTGTACATAGTATGATTGCTCCACATACAGCCCTGTACATAGTATGATGACTCCACATACAGCCCTGTACATAGTATGATGACTCCACATACAGCCCTGTACATAGTATGATTGCTCCACATACAGCCCTGTACATAGTATGATGACTCCACATACAGCCCTGTACATAGTATGATGGCTCCACATACAGTCCTGTACATAGTATGATGGCTCCACATACAGTCCTGTACATAGTATGATGACTCCACATACAGCCCTGTACATAGTATGATGGCTCCACATACAGCCCTGTACATAGTATGATGACTCCACATACAGCCCTGTACATAGTATGATGGCTCCACATACAGCCCTGTACATAGTATGATGGCTCCACATACAGCCCTGTACATAGTATGATGACTCCACATACAGCCCTGTACATAGTATGATGGCTCCACATACAGCCCTGTACATAGTATGATGGCTCCACATACAGCCCTGTACATAGTATGATGGCTCCACATACAGCCCTGTACATAGTATGATGGCTCCACATACAGCCCTGTACATTGTATGATGGCTCCACATACAGTCCTGTACATAGTATGATGGCTCCACATACAGCCCTGTACATAGTATGATGGCTCCACATACAGTCCTGTACATAGTATGATGGCTCCACATACAGCCCTGTACATAGTATGATGGCTCCACATACAGCCCTGTACATAGTATGATGGCTCCACATACAGCCCTGTACATAGTATGATGGCTCCACATACAGTCCTGTACATAGTATGATGGCTCCACATACAGCCCTGTACATAGTATGATGGCTCCACATACAGCCCTGTACATAGTATGATGGCTCCACATACAGCCCTGTACATAGTATGATGGCTCCACATACAGCCCTGTACATAGTATGATGGCTCCACATACAGCCCTGTACATAGTATGATGGCTCCACATACAGTCCTGTACATAGTATGATGGCTCCACATACAGCCCTGTACATAGTATGATGGCTCCACATACAGCCCTGTACATAGTATGATGGCTCCACATACAGCCCTGTACATAGTATGATGACTCCACATACAGCCCTGTACATAGTATGATGGCTCCACATACAGCCCTGTACATAGTATGATGGCTCCACATACAGCCCTGTACATAGTATGATGGCTCCACATACAGCCCTGTACATAGTATGATGGCTCCACATACAGCCCTGTACATAGTATGATGGCTCCACATACAGCCCTGTACATAGTATGATGACTCCACATACAGTCCTGTACATAGTATGATGGCTCCACATACAGCCCTGTACATAGTATGATGGCTCCACATACAGTCCTGTACATAGTATGATGACTCCACATACAGTCCTGTACATAGTATGATTGCTCCACATACAGCTCTGTACATAGTATGATGGCCCCACATACAGCCCTGTACATAGTATGATGACTCCACATACAGCCCTGTACATAGTATGATGGCTCCACATACAGTCCTGTACATAGTATGATGGCTCCACATACAGTCCTGTACATAGTATGATGCCTCCACATACAGTCCTGCACATAGTATAATTGCTCCACATACAGCCCTGTACATAGTATGATGACTCCACATACAGCCCTGTACATAGTATGATGACTTCACATACAGTCCTGTACATAGTATGATGGCTCCACATACAGTCCTGTACATAGTATGATGGCTCCACATACAGCCCTGTACATAGTATGATGGCTCCACATACAGTCCTGTACATAGTATGATGGCTCCACATACAGCCCTGTACATAGTATGATGGCTTCACATACAGCCCTGTACATAGTATGATGACTCCACATACAGCCCTGTACATAGTATGATGACTCCACATACAGTCCTGTACATAGTATGATGACTCCACATACAGCCCTGTACATAGTATGATGACTCCACATACAGCCCTGTACATAGTATGATGGCTCCACATACAGCCCTGTACATAGTATGATGGCTCCACATACAGCCCTGTACATAGTATGATGGCTCCACATACAGTCCTGCACATAGTATGATGGCTCCACATACAGCCCTGTACATAGTATGATGGCTCCACATACAACCCTGTACATAGTATGATGGCTCCACATACAGCCCTGTACATAGTATGATGGCTCCACATACAGTCCTGTACATAGTATGATGGCTCCACATACAGTCCTGTACATAGTATGATGGCTCCACATACAGTCCTGTACATAGTATGATGGCTCCACATACAGCCCTGTACATAGTATGATGGCTCCACATACAGCCCTGTACATAGTATGATGGCTCCACATACGGTCCTGTACATAGTATGATGGCTCCACATACAGTCCTGCACATAGTATAATTGCTCCACATACAGCCCTGTACATAGTATGATAGCTCCACATACAGCCCTGTACATAGTATGATGACTTCACATACAGTCCTGTACATAGTATGATGGCTCCACATACAGCCCTGTACATAGTATGATGACTTCACATACAGTCCTATACATAGTATGATGGCTCCACATACAGTCCTGTACATAGTGTGATGGCTCCACATACAGCCCTGTACATAGTGTGATGGCTCCACATACAGCCCTGTACATAGTATGATGACTTCACATACAGTCCTGTACATAGTATGATTGCTCCACATACAGCCCTGTACATAGTATGATGGCTCCACATACAGTCCTGTACATAGTATGATGGCTCCACATACAGTCCTGTACATAGTGTGATGGCTCCACATACAGCCCTGTACATAGTATGATGACTTCACATACAGTCCTATACATAGTATGATTGCTCCACATACAGCCCTGTACATAGTATGATGGCTCCACATACAGTCCTGTACATAGTATGATGGCTCCACATACAGTACTGTACATAGTGTGATGACTCCACATACAGTCCTGTACATAGTATGATGACTCCACATACAGCCCTGTACATAGTATGATGACTCCACATACAGTCCTGTACATAGTATGATGACTCCACATACAGTCCTGTACATAGTATGATGGCTCCACATACAGCCCTGTACATAGTATGATGGCTCCACATACAGCCCTGCACATAGTATGATGGCTCCACATACAGCCCTGTACATAGTATGATGACTCCACATACAGCCCTGTACATAGTATGATGACTCCACATACAGCCCTGTACATAGTATGATGGCTCCACATACAGCCCTGTACATAGTATGATGGCTCCACATACAGCCCTGTACATAGTATGATGACTCCACATACAGCCCTGTACATAGTATGATGGCTCCACATACAGCCCTGTACATAGTATGATGGCTCCACATACAGCCCTGTACATAGTATGATGACTCCACATACAGTCCTGTACATAGTATGATGGCTCCACATACAGTCCTGCACATAGTATGATGGCCCCACATACAGCCCTGTACATAGTATGATGGCTCCACATACAGCCCTGTACATAGTATGATGACTCCACATACAGCCCTGCACATAGTATGATGGCTCCACATACAGCCCTGCACATAGTATGATGGCTCCACATACAGTCCTGTACATAGTATGATGGCTCCACATACAGTCCTGTACATAGTATGATGGCTCCACATACAGCCCTGTACATAGTATGATGGCTCCACATACAGTCCTGTACATAGTATGATGACTCCACATACAGTCCTGTACATAGTATGATGGCTCCACATACAGTCCTGTACATAGTATGATGACTCCACATACAGCCCTGTACATAGTATGATGGCTCCACATACAGTCCTGTACATAGTATGATGGCTCCACATACAGTCCTGTACATAGTATGATGGCTTCACATACAGTCCTGTACATAGTATGATGGCTCCACATACAGTCCTGTACATAGTATGATGACTCCACATACAGTCCTGTACATAGTGTGATGGCTCCACATACAGCCCTGTACATAGTATGATGGCTCCACATACAGTCCTGCACATAGTATGATGGCTCCACATACAGCCCTGTACATAGTATGATGGCTCCACATACAGCCCTGTACATAGTATGATGACTCCACATACAGCCCTGTACATAGTATGATGGCTCCACATACAGTCCTGTACATAGTATGATGGCTCCACATACAGCCCTGTACATAGTATGATGACTCCACATACAGCCCTGCACATAGTATGATGACTCCACATACAGCCCTGCACATAGTATGATGACTCCACATACAGCCCTGTACATAGTATGATGAGTCCACATACAGTCCTGTACATAGTATGATGGCTCCACATAGAGCCCTGTACATAGTATGATGGCTCCACATACAGCCCTGCACAAAGTATGATGACTCCACATACAGCCCTGTACATAGTATGATGGCTCCACATACAGTCCTGTACATAGTATGATGACTCCACATACAGCCCTGCACATAGTATGATGACTCCACATACAGCCCTGTACATAGTATGATGACTCCACATACAGCCCTGTACATAGTATGATGACTCCACATACAGCCCTGCACATAGTATGATGACTCCACATACAGCCCTGCACATAGTATGATGACTCCACATACAGCCCTGTACATAGTATGATGGCTCCACATACAGCCCTGTACATAGTATGATGACTCCACATACAGTCCTGTACATAGTATGATGACTCCACATACAGTCCTGTACATAGTATGATGGCTCCACATACAGTCCTGCACATAGTATGATGGCCCCACATACAGCCCTGTACATAGTATGATGGCTCCACATACAGCCCTGTACATAGTATGATGACTCCACATACAGCCCTGCACATAGTATGATGGCTCCACATACAGTCCTGTACATAGTATGATGACTCCACATACAGTCCTGTACATAGTATGATGACTCCACATACAGTCCTGTACATAGTATGATGACTCCACATACAGTCCTGTACATAGTATGATGGCTCCACATACAGTCCTGCACATAGTATGATGGCCCCACATACAGCCCTGTACATAGTATGATGACTCCACATACAGCCCTGCACATAGTATGATGGCTCCACATACAGTCCTGTACATAGTATGATGGCTCCACATACAGTCCTGTACATAGTATGATGACTCCACATACAGTCCTGTACATAGTATGATGACTCCACATACAGTCCTGTACATAGTATGATGGCTCCACATACAGTCCTGCACATAGTATGATGGCCCCACATACAGCCCTGTACATAGTATGATGGCTCCACATACAGCCCTGTACATAGTATGATGACTCCACATACAGCCCTGCACATAGTATGATGGCTCCACATACAGCCCTGCACATAGTATGATGGCTCCACATACAGTCCTGTACATAGTATGATGGCTCCACATACAGTCCTGTACATAGTATGATGGCTCCACATACAGCCCTGTACATAGTATGATGGCTCCACATACAGCCCTGTACATAGTATGATGGCTCCACATACAGTCCTGTACATAGTATGATGGCTCCACATACAGTCCTGTACATAGTATGATGACTCCACATACAGCCCTGTACATAGTATGATGGCTCCACATACAGTCCTGTACATAGTATGATGGCTCCACATACAGTCCTGCACATAGTATGATGACTCCACATACAGTCCTGTACATAGTATGATGGCTCCACATACAGCCCTGCACATAGTATGATGGCTCCACATACAGTCCTGTACATAGTATGATGACTCCACATACAGCCCTGTACATAGTATGATGGCTCCACATACAGTCCTGTACATAGTATGATGGCTCCACATACAGTCCTGTACATAGTATGATGGCTCCACATACAGTCCTGTACATAGTATGATGACTCCACATACAGCCCTGTACATAGTATGATGGCTCCACATACAGTCCTGTACATAGTATGATGGCTCCACATACAGTCCTGTACATAGTATGATGACTCCACATACAGCCCTGTACATAGTATGATGGCTCCACATACAGTCCTGTACATAGTATGATGGCTCCACATACAGTCCTGCACATAGTATGATGACTCCACATACAGCCCTGTACATAGTATGATGGCTCCACATACAGTCCTGTACATAGTATGATGGCTCCACATACAGTCCTGCACATAGTATGATGACTCCACATACAGTCCTGTACATAGTATGATGGCTCCACATACAGTCCTGTACATAGTATGATGACTCCACATACAGTCCTGTACATAGTATGATGGCTCCACATACAGTCCTGTACATAGTATGATGGCTCCACATACAGCCCTGTACATAGTATGATGGCTCCACATACAGCCCTGTACATAGTATGATGGCTCCACATACAGTCCTGTACATAGTATGATGGCTCCACATACAGTCCTGTACATAGTATGATGACTCCACATACAGCCCTGTACATAGTATGATGGCTCCACATACAGTCCTGTATATAGTATGATGGCTCCACATACAGCCCTGTACATAGTATGATGGCTCCACATACAGTCCTGTACATAGTATGATGGCTCCACATACAGTCCTGTACATAGTATGATGACTCCACATACAGCCCTGTACATAGTATGATGGCTCCACATACAGTCCTGTACATAGTATGATGGCTCCACATACAGTCCTGTACATAGTATGATGGCTCCACATACAGCCCTGTACATAGTATGATGGCTCCACATACAGCCCTGTACATAGTATGATGGCTCCACATACAGTCCTGTACATAGTATGATGGCTCCACATACAGTCCTGTACATAGTATGATGGCTCCACATACAGTCCTGTACATAGTATGATGGCTCCACATACAGCCCTGTACATAGTATGATGGCTCCACATACAGCCCTGTACATAGTATGATGGCTCCACATACAGCCCTGCACATAGTATGATGGCTCCACATACAGTCCTGTACATAGTATGATGGCTCCACATACAGTCCTGTACATAGTATGATGACCCCACATACAGCCCTGTACATAGTATGATGGCTCCACATACAGTCCTGCACATAGTATGATGACTTCACATACAGCCCTGTACATAGTATGATGACTCCACATACAGCCCTGTACATAGTATGATGGCTCCACATACAGCCCTGTACATAGTATGATGACTCCACATACAGCCCTGCACATAGTATGATGACTTCACATACAGCCCTGTACATAGTATGATGACTCCACATACAGCCCTGTACATAGTATGATGGCTCCACATACAGCCCTGTACATAGTATGATGACTCCACATACAGCCCTGTACATAGTATGATGGCTCCACATACAGCCCTGTACATAGTATGATGGCTCCACATACAGTCCTGTACATAGTATGATGACTTCACATACAGCCCTGTACATAGTATGATGACTCCACATACAGCCCTGTACATAGTATGATGGCTCCACATACAGCCCTGTACATAGTATGATGACTCCACATACAGCCCTGCACATAGTATGATGACCAAACATACAGCCCTGCACATAGTATGATGGCTCCACATACAGTCCTGTACATAGTATGATGGCTCCACATACAGCCCTGTACATAGTATGATGACTCCACATACAGTCCTGTACATAGTATGATGGCTCCACATACAGTCCTGTACATAGTATGATGGCTCCACATACAGTCCTGTACATAGTATGATGGCTCCACATACAGCCCTGTACATAGTATGATGGCTCCACATACAGCCCTGTACATAGTATGATGACTTCACATACAGTCCTGTACATAGTATGATGGCTCCACATACAGCCCTGTACATAGTATGATGGCTCCACATACAGCCCTGTACATAGTATGATGACTCCACATACAGCCCTGTACATAGTATGATGACTCCACATACAGCCCTGTACATAGTATGATGGCTCCACATACAGCCCTGTACATAGTATGATGACTTCTCATACAGTCCTGTACATAGTATGATGGCTCCACATACAGTCCTGTACATAGTATGATGGCTCCACATACAGCCCTGTACATAGTATGATGGCTCCACATACAGTCCTGTACATAGTATGATGGCTCCACATACAGCCCTGTACATAGTATGATGGCTCCACATACAGCCCTGTACATAGTATGATGACTTCACATACAGTCCTGTACATAGTATGATGGCTCCACATACAGCCCTGTACATAGTATGATTGCTCCACATACAGCCCTGTACATAGTATGATGACTCCACATACAGCCCTGTACATAGTATGATGACTCCACATACAGCCCTGTACATAGTATGATGGCTCCACATACAGTCCTGTACATAGTATGATGTCTCCACATACAGTCCTGTACATAGTATGATGACTCCACATACAGCCCTGTACATAGTATGATGACTCCACATACAGCCCTGTACATAGTATGATGGCTCCACATACAGCCCTGTACATAGTATGATGACTCCACATACAGTCCTGTACATAGTATGATGGCTCCACATACAGCCCTGTACATAGTATGATTGCTCCACATACAGCCCTGTACATAGTATGATGACTCCACATACAGCCCTGTACATAGTATGATGACTCCACATACAGCCCTGTACATAGTATGATGGCTCCACATACAGCCCTGCACATAGTATGATGGCTCCACATACAGTCCTGTACATAGTATGATGACTCCACATACAGTCCTGTACATAGTATGATGACTCCACATACAGCCCTGTACATAGTATGATGGCTCCACATACAGTCCTGTACATAGTATGATGGCTCCACATACAGTCCTGTACATAGTATGATGACTCCACATACAGTCCTGTACATAGTATGATGACTCCACATACAGTCCTGTACATAGTATGATGACTCCACATACAGCCCTGTACATAGTATGATGGCTCCACATACAGTCCTGTACATAGTATGATGGCTCCACATACAGTCCTGTACATAGTATGATGGCTCCACATACAGTCCTGTACATAGTATGATGTCTCCACATACAGCCCTGTACATAGTATGATGGCTCCACATACAGTCCTGTACATAGTATGATGACTCCACATACAGTCCTGTACATAGTATGATGACTCCACATACAGCCCTGTACATAGTATGATGACTCCACATACAGTCCTGTACATAGTATGATGACTCCACATACAGTCCTGTACATAGTATGATGACTCCACATACAGCCCTGTACATAGTATGATGACTCCACATACAGCCCTGTACATAGTATGATTGCTCCACATACAGCCCTGTACATAGTATGATGACTCCACATACAGCCCTGTACATAGTATGATGACTCCACATACAGCCCTGTACATAGTATGATGGCTCCACATACAGCCCTGTACATAGTATGATGGCTCCACATACAGCCCTGTACATAGTATGATGACTTCTCATACAGTCCTATACATAGTATGACTGCTCCACATACAGCCCTGTACATAGTATGATGGCTCCACA
The DNA here is from genome assembly GCF_046119375.1 of Phyllobates terribilis. Taxonomy (NCBI): domain Eukaryota; kingdom Metazoa; phylum Chordata; class Amphibia; order Anura; family Dendrobatidae; genus Phyllobates; species Phyllobates terribilis. Next base: position 2,914,921 of record NW_027362959.1, read on the forward strand.
TACAGCCCTGTACATAGTATGATGACTCCACATACAGCCCTGTACATAGTATGATGACTCCACATACAGCCCTGTACATAGTATGATGGCTCCACATACAGCCCTGTACATAGTATGATGACTTCTCATACAGTCCTATACATAGTGTGACTGCTCCACATACAGTCCTGTACATAGTATGATGGCTCCACATACAGTCCTGTACATAGTATGATGGCCCCACATACAGTCCTGCACATAGTATGATGGCTCCACATACAGCCCTGTACATAGTATGATGGCTCCACATACAGCCCTGTACATAGTATGATGGCTCCACATACAGTCCTGTACATAGTATGATGGCTCCACATACAGTCCTGTACATAGTATGATGGCTCCACATACAGCCCTGTACATAGTATGATGGCTCCACATACAGTCCTGTACATAGTATGATGGCTCCACATACAGCCCTGTACATAGTATGATGGCTCCACATACAGTCCTGTACATAGTATGATGACTCCACATACAGCCCTGTACATAGTATGATGGCTCCACATACAGTCCTGTACATAGTATGATGGCTCCACATACAGCCTGTACATAGTATGATGACTCCACATACAGCCCTGTACATAGTATGATGGCTCCACATACAGTCCTGTACATAGTATGATGGCTCCACATACAGCCCTGTACATAGTATGATGACTCCACATACAGCCCTGTACATAGTATGATGGCTCCACATACAGTCCTGTACATAGTATGATGGCTCCACATACAGCCCTGTACATAGTATGATGGCTCCACATACAGCCCTGTACATAGTATGATGGCTCCACATACAGTCCTGTACATAGTATGATGGCTCCACATACAGCCCTGTACATAGTATGATGGCTCCACATACAGCCCTGTACATAGTATGATGGCTCCACATACAGTACTGTACATAGTATGATGGCTCCACATACAGCCCTGTACATAGTATGATGACTCCACATACAGCCCTGTACATAGTATGATGACTCCACATACAGTCCTGTACATAGTATGATGGCCCCACATACAGTCCTGTACAAAGTATGATGGCTCCACATACAGTCCTGTACATAGTATGATGGCTCCACATACAGTCCTGTACATAGTATGATGTCTCCACATACAGCCCTGTACATAGTATGATGGCTCCACATACAGCCCTGTACATAGTATGATGGCTCTACATACAGTCCTGTACATAGTATGATGGCTCCACATACAGCCCTGTACATAGTATGATGGCTCCACATACAGCCCTGTACATAGTATGATGGCTCCACATACAGTCCTGTACATAGTATGATGGCTCCACATACAGTCCTGTACATAGTATGATGGCTCCACATACAGCCCTGTACATAGTATGATGGCTCCACATACAGTCCTGTACATAGTATGATGGCTCCACATACAGTCCTGCACATAGTATGATGGCTCCACATACAGCCCTGTACATAGTATGATGGCTCCACATACAGTCCTGTACATAGTATGATGGCTCCACATACAGTCCTGTACATAGTATGATGGCTAAACATACAGCCCTGTACATAGTATGATGGCTCCACATACAGTCCTGTACATAGTATGATGACTCCACATACAGTCCTGTACATAGTATGATGGCTCCACATACAGTCCTGTACATAGTATGATGACTCCACATACAGCCCTGTACATAGTATGATGGCTCCACATACAGTCCTGTACATAGTATGATGGCTCCACATACAGCCCTGTACATAGTATGATGGCTCCACATACAGTCCTGTACATAGTATGATGGCTCCACATACAGCCCTGTACATAGTATGATGGCTCCACATACAGTCCTGTACATAGTATGATGGCTCCACATACAGTCCTGTACATAGTATGATGGCTCCACATACAGTCCTGTACATAGTATGATGGCTCCACATACAGCCCTGTACATAGTATGATGGCTCCACATACAGTCCTGTACATAGTATGATGGCTCCACATACAGTCCTGTACATAGTATGATGACTCCACATACAGTCCTGTACATAGTATGATGGCTCCACATACAGCCCTGTACATAGTATGATGGCTCCACATACAGCCCTGCACATAGTATGATGGCTCCACATACAGTCCTGTACATAGTATGATGACTCCACATACAGCCCTGTACATAGTATGATGACTCCACATACAGTCCTGTACATAGTATGATGGCTCCACATACAGCCCTGTACATAGTATGATGCCTCCACATACAGCCCTGTACATAGTATGATGGCTCCACATACAGTCCTGCACATAGTATGATGGCTCCACATACAGCCCTGTACATAGTATGATGACTCCACATACAGCCCTGCACATACTATGATGGCTCCACATACAGCCCTGTACATAGTATGATGGCTCCACATACAGCCCTGTACATAGTATGATGCCTCCACATACAGTCCTGTACATAGTATGATGGCTCCACATACAGCCCTGTACATAGTATGATGGCTCCACATACAGCCCTGTACATAGTATGATGGCTCCACATACAGTCCTGTACATAGTATGATGGCTCCACATACAGTACTGTACATAGTATGATGGCTCCACATACAGCCCTGCACATAGTATGATGACTCCACATACAGTCCTGTACATAGTATGATGGCTCCACATACAGCCCTGTACATAGTATGATGGCTCCACATACAGCCCTGTACATAGTATGATGGCTCCACATACAGTCCTGCACATAGTATGATGGCTCCACATACAGTCCTGTACATAGTATGATGGCTCCACATACAGCCCTGTACATAGTATGATGACTCCACATACAGCCCTGCACATAGTATGATGGCTCCACATACAGTCCTGTACATAGTATGATGGCTCCACATACAGCCCTGTACATAGTATGATGACTCCACATACAGTCCTGTACATAGTATGATGGCTCCACATACAGTCCTGTACATAGTATGATGGCTCCACATACAGCCCTGCACATAGTATGATGACTCCACATACAGTACTGTACATAGTATGATGGCTCCACATACAGCCCTGCACATAGTATGATGACTCCACATACAGTACTGTACATAGTATGATGACTCCACATACAGTACTGTACATAGTATGATGGCTCCACATACAGTCCTGCACATAGTATGATGACTCCACATACAGTCCTGCACATAGTATGATGACTCCACATACAGTACTGTACATAGTATGATGGCTCCACATACAGTCCTGCACATAGTATGATGACTCCACATACAGTACTGTACATAGTATGATTGCTCCACATACAGTCCTGTACATAGTATGATGGCTCCACATACAGCCCTGTACATAGTATGATGGCTCCACATACAGTCCTGTACATAGTATGATGGCTCCACATACAGTACTGTACATAGTATGATGGCTCCACATACAGCCCTGCACATAGTATGATGACTCCACATACAGTCCTGTACATAGTATGATGGCTCCACATACAGCCCTGTACATAGTATGATGGCTCCACATACAGCCCTGTACATAGTATGATGGCTCCACATACAGTCCTGCACATAGTATGATGGCTCCACATACAGCCCTGTACATAGTATGATGGCTCCACATACAGCCCTGTACATAGTATGATGACTCCACATACAGCCCTGCACATAGTATGATGGCTCCACATACAGTCCTGTACATAGTATGATGGCTCCACATACAGCCCTGTACATAGTATGATGACTCCACATACAGTCCTGTACATAGTATGATGGCTCCACATACAGTCCTGCACATAGTATGATGACTCCACATACAGTCCTGTACATAGTATGATGGCTCCACATACAGTCCTGTACATAGTATGATGGCTCCACATACAGCCCTGTACATAGTATGATGGCTCCACATACAGTCCTGTACATAGTATGATGGCTCCACATACAGTCCTGTACATAGTATGATGACTCCACATACAGCCCTGTACATAGTATGATGGCTCCACATACAGCCCTGTACATAGTATGATGGCTCCACATACAGCCCTGTACATAGTATGATGGCTCCACATACAGCCCTGTACATAGTATGATGGCTCCACATACAGCCCTGTACATAGTATGATGGCTCCACATACAGCCCTGTACATAGTATGATGGCTCCACATACAGTCCTGTACATAGTATGATGGCTCCACATACAGTCCTGTACATAGTATGATGGCTCCACATACAGTCCTGTACATAGTATGATGGCTCCACATACAGCCCTGTACATAGTATGATGAGCCCACATACAGCCCTGCACATAGTATGATGGCTCCACATACAGTCCTGTACATAGTATGATGGCTCCACATACAGCCCTGTACATAGTATGATGGCTCCACATACAGTCCTGTACATAGTATGATGACTCCACATACAGTCCTGTACATAGTGTGATGGCTCCACATACAGCCCTGTACATAGTATGATGACTCCACATACAGTCCTGTACATAGTATGATGACTCCACATACAGTCCTGTACATAGTATGATGGCTCCACATACAGTCCTGCACATAGTATGATGACTCCACATACAGTCCTGTACATAGTATGATGGCTCCACATACAGTCCTGTACATAGTATGATGAGCCCACATACAGCCCTGCACATAGTATGATGGCTCCACATACAGTCCTGTACATAGTATGATGGCTCCACATACAGCCCTGTACATAGTATGATGGCTCCACATACAGTCCTGTACATAGTATGATGGCTCCACATACAGTCCTGTACATAGTATGATGACTCCACATACAGCCCTGTACATAGTATGATGACTCCACATACAGCCCTGTACATAGTATGATGGCCCCACATACAGTCCTGTACATAGTATGATGACTCCACATACAGTCCTGTACATAGTATGATGACTCCACATACAGCCCTGTACATAGTATGATGACTTCACATACAGTCCTGTACATAGTATGATGGCTCCACATACAGTCCTGTACATAGTATGATGACACCACATACAGCCCTGTACATAGTATGATGACTCCACATACAGCCCTGTACATAGTATGATGGCTCCACATACAGTCCTGTACATAGTATGATGGCTCCACATACAGCCCTGTACATAGTATGATGACTTCACATACAGTCCTGTACATAGTATGATGGCTCCACATACAGCCCTGTACATAGTATGATGGCTCCACATACAGTCCTGTACATAGTATGATGGCTCCACATACAGTCCTGTACATAGTATGATGGCTCCACATACAGCCCTGTACATAGTATGATGGCTCCACATACAGCCCTGTACATAGTATGATGGCTCCACATACAGCCCTGTACATAGTATGATGACTCCACATACAGTCCTGTACATAGTATGATGACTCCACATACAGTCCTGTACATAGTATGATGACTCCACATACAGCCCTGTACATAGTATGATGACTCCACATACAGCCCTGTACATAGTATGATGACTCCACATACAGCCCTGTACATAGTATGATGACTCCACATACAGTCCTGTACATAGTATGATGGCTCCACATACAGCCCTGTACATAGTATGATGGCTCCACATACAGTCCTGCACATAGTATGATGGCCCCACATACAGCCCTGTACATAGTATGATGACTCCACATACAGCCCTGCACATAGTATGATGGCTCCACATACAGTCCTGTACATAGTATGATGGCTCCACATACAGTCCTGTACATAGTATGATGACTCCACATACAGTCCTGTACATAGTATGATGACTCCACATACAGTCCTGTACATAGTATGATGGCTCCACATACAGTCCTGCACATAGTATGATGGCCCCACATACAGCCCTGTACATAGTATGATGGCTCCACATACAGCCCTGTACATAGTATGATGACTCCACATACAGCCCTGTACATAGTATGATGACTCCACATACAGCCCTGCACATAGTATGATGGCTCCACATACAGTCCTGTACATAGTATGATGGCTCCACATACAGTCCTGTACATAGTATGATGGCTCCACATACAGCCCTGTACATAGTATGATGGCTCCACATACAGCCCTGTACATAGTATGATGGCTCCACATACAGTCCTGTACATAGTATGATGGCTCCACATACAGTCCTGTACATAGTATGATGACTCCACATACAGCCCTGTACATAGTATGATGGCTCCACATACAGTCCTGTACATAGTATGATGGCTCCACATACAGTCCTGCACATAGTATGATGACTCCACATACAGTCCTGTACATAGTATGATGGCTCCACATACAGCCCTGCACATAGTATGATGGCTCCACATACAGTCCTGTACATAGTATGATGACTCCACATACAGCCCTGTACATAGTATGATGGCTCCACATACAGTCCTGTACATAGTATGATGGCTCCACATACAGTCCTGTACATAGTATGATGGCTCCACATACAGTCCTGTACATAGTATGATGACTCCACATACAGCCCTGTACATAGTATGATGGCTCCACATACAGTCCTGTACATAGTATGATGGCTCCACATACAGTCCTGTACATAGTATGATGACTCCACATACAGCCCTGTACATAGTATGATGGCTCCACATACAGTCCTGTACATAGTATGATGGCTCCACATACAGTCCTGCACATAGTATGATGACTCCACATACAGCCCTGTACATAGTATGATGGCTCCACATACAGTCCTGTACATAGTATGATGGCTCCACATACAGTCCTGCACATAGTATGATGACTCCACATACAGTCCTGTACATAGTATGATGGCTCCACATACAGTCCTGTACATAGTATGATGACTCCACATACAGTCCTGTACATAGTATGATGGCTCCACATACAGTCCTGTACATAGTATGATGGCTCCACATACAGCCCTGTACATAGTATGATGGCTCCACATACAGCCCTGTACATAGTATGATGGCTCCACATACAGTCCTGTACATAGTATGATGGCTCCACATACAGTCCTGTACATAGTATGATGACTCCACATACAGCCCTGTACATAGTATGATGGCTCCACATACAGTCCTGTATATAGTATGATGGCTCCACATACAGCCCTGTACATAGTATGATGGCTCCACATACAGTCCTGTACATAGTATGATGGCTCCACATACAGTCCTGTACATAGTATGATGACTCCACATACAGCCCTGTACATAGTATGATGGCTCCACATACAGTCCTGTACATAGTATGATGGCTCCACATACAGTCCTGTACATAGTATGATGGCTCCACATACAGCCCTGTACATAGTATGATGGCTCCACATACAGCCCTGTACATAGTATGATGGCTCCACATACAGTCCTGTACATAGTATGATGGCTCCACATACAGTCCTGTACATAGTATGATGGCTCCACATACAGTCCTGTACATAGTATGATGGCTCCACATACAGCCCTGTACATAGTATGATGGCTCCACATACAGCCCTGTACATAGTATGATGGCTCCACATACAGCCCTGCACATAGTATGATGGCTCCACATACAGTCCTGTACATAGTATGATGGCTCCACATACAGTCCTGTACATAGTATGATGACCCCACATACAGCCCTGTACATAGTATGATGGCTCCACATACAGTCCTGCACATAGTATGATGACTTCACATACAGCCCTGTACATAGTATGATGACTCCACATACAGCCCTGTACATAGTATGATGGCTCCACATACAGCCCTGTACATAGTATGATGACTCCACATACAGCCCTGCACATAGTATGATGACTTCACATACAGCCCTGTACATAGTATGATGACTCCACATACAGCCCTGTACATAGTATGATGGCTCCACATACAGCCCTGTACATAGTATGATGACTCCACATACAGCCCTGTACATAGTATGATGGCTCCACATACAGCCCTGTACATAGTATGATGGCTCCACATACAGTCCTGTACATAGTATGATGACTTCACATACAGCCCTGTACATAGTATGATGACTCCACATACAGCCCTGTACATAGTATGATGGCTCCACATACAGCCCTGTACATAGTATGATGACTCCACATACAGCCCTGCACATAGTATGATGACCAAACATACAGCCCTGCACATAGTATGATGGCTCCACATACAGTCCTGTACATAGTATGATGGCTCCACATACAGCCCTGTACATAGTATGATGACTCCACATACAGTCCTGTACATAGTATGATGGCTCCACATACAGTCCTGTACATAGTATGATGGCTCCACATACAGTCCTGTACATAGTATGATGGCTCCACATACAGCCCTGTACATAGTATGATGGCTCCACATACAGCCCTGTACATAGTATGATGACTTCACATACAGTCCTGTACATAGTATGATGGCTCCACATACAGCACTGTACATAGTATGATGGCTCCACATACAGCCCTGTACATAGTATGATGACTCCACATACAGCCCTGTACATAGTATGATGACTCCACATACAGCCCTGTACATAGTATGATGGCTCCACATACAGTCCTGTACATAGTATGATGTCTCCACATACAGTCCTGTACATAGTATGATGACTCCACATACAGCCCTGTACATAGTATGATGGCTCCACATACAGCCCTGTACATAGTATGATGACTTCTCATACAGTCCTGTACATAGTATGATGGCTCCACATACAGTCCTGTACATAGTATGATGTCTCCACATACAGTCCTGTACATAGTATGATGGCTCCACATACAGTCCTGTACATAGTATGATGTCTCCACATACAGTCCTGTACATAGTATGATGACTCCACATACAGCCCTGTACATAGTATGATGGCTCCACATACAGCCCTGTACATAGTATGATGACTTCTCATACAGTCCTGTACATAGTATGATGGCTCCACATACAGTCCTGTACATAGTATGATGGCTCCACATACAGCCCTGTACATAGTATGATGGCTCCACATACAGTCCTGTACATAGTATGATGGCTCCACATACAGCCCTGTACATAGTATGATGGCTCCACATACAGCCCTGTACATAGTATGATGACTTCACATACAGTCCTGTACATAGTATGATGGCTCCACATACAGCCCTGTACATAGTATGATTGCTCCACATACAGCCCTGTACATAGTATGATGACTCCACATACAGCCCTGTACATAGTATGATGACTCCACATACAGCCCTGTACATAGTATGATGGCTCCACATACAGTCCTGTACATAGTATGATGTCTCCACATACAGTCCTGTACATAGTATGATGACTCCACATACAGCCCTGTACATAGTATGATGACTCCACATACAGCCCTGTACATAGTATGATGGCTCCACATACAGCCCTGTACATAGTATGATGACTCCACATACAGTCCTGTACATAGTATGATGGCTCCACATACAGCCCTGTACATAGTATGATGACTCCACATACAGCCCTGTACATAGTATGATGACTCCACATACAGCCCTGTACATAGTATGATGGCTCCACATACAGCCCTGCACATAGTATGATGGCTCCACATACAGTCCTGTACATAGTATGATGACTCCACATACAGTCCTGTACATAGTATGATGACTCCACATACAGCCCTGTACATAGTATGATTGCTCCACATACAGCCCTGTACATAGTATGATGACTCCACATACAGCCCTGTACATAGTATGATGACTCCACATACAGCCCTGTACATAGTATGATGGCTCCACATACAGCCCTGTACATAGTATGATGGCTCCACATACAGCCCTGTACATAGTATGATGACTTCTCATACAGTCCTATACATAGTATGACTGCTCCACATACAGCCCTGTACATAGTATGATGGCTCCACATACAGCCCTGTACATAGTATGATGACTCCACATACAGCCCTGTACATAGTATGATGACTCCACATACAGCCCTGTACATAGTATGATGGCTCCACATACAGCCCTGTACATAGTATGATGACTTCTCATACAGTCCTATACATAGTATGACTGCTCCACATACAGTCCTGTACATAGTATGATGGCTCCACATACAGTCCTGTACATAGTATGATGGCCCCACATACAGTCCTGCACATAGTATGATGGCTCCACATACAGCCCTGTACATAGTATGATGGCTCCACATACAGCCCTGTACATAGTATGATGGCTCCACATACAGTCCTGTACATAGTATGATGGCTCCACATACAGCCCTGTACATAGTATGATGGCTCCACATACAGTCCTGTACATAGTATGATGGCTCCACATACAGCCCTGTACATAGTATGATGGCTCCACATACAGTCCTGTACATAGTATGATGACTCCACATACAGCCCTGTACATAGTATGATGGCTCCACATACAGTCCTGTACATAGTATGATGGCTCCACATACAGCCTGTACATAGTATGATGACTCCACATACAGCCCTGTACATAGTATGATGGCTCCACATACAGTCCTGTACATAGTATGATGGCTCCACATACAGCCCTGTACATAGTATGATGACTCCACATACAGCCCTGTACATAGTATGATGGCTCCACATACAGTCCTGTACATAGTATGATGGCTCCACATACAGCCCTGTACATAGTATGATGGCTCCACATACAGCCCTGTACATAGTATGATGGCTCCACATACAGTCCTGTACATAGTATGATGGCTCCACATACAGCCCTGTACATAGTATGATGGCTCCACATACAGCCCTGTACATAGTATGATGGCTCCACATACAGTACTGTACATAGTATGATGGCTCCACATACAGCCCTGTACATAGTATGATGACTCCACATACAGCCCTGTACATAGTATGATGACTCCACATACAGTCCTGTACATAGTATGATGGCCCCACATACAGTCCTGTACAAAGTATGATGGCTCCACATACAGTCCTGTACATAGTATGATGGCTCCACATACAGTCCTGTACATAGTATGATGTCTCCACATACAGCCCTGTACATAGTATGATGGCTCCACATACAGCCCTGTACATAGTATGATGGCTCTACATACAGTCCTGTACATAGTATGATGGCTCCACATACAGCCCTGTACATAGTATGATGGCTCCACATACAGCCCTGTACATAGTATGATGGCTCCACATACAGTCCTGTACATAGTATGATGGCTCCACATACAGCCCTGTACATAGTATGATGGCTCCACATACAGTCCTGTACATAGTATGATGGCTCCACATACAGTCCTGCACATAGTATGATGGCTCCACATACAGCCCTGTACATAGTATGATGGCTCCACATACAGTCCTGTACATAGTATGATGGCTCCACATACAGTCCTGTACATAGTATGATGGCTAAACATACAGCCCTGTACATAGTATGATGGCTCCACATACAGTCCTGTACATAGTATGATGACTCCACATACAGTCCTGTACATAGTATGATGGCTCCACATACAGTCCTGTACATAGTATGATGACTCCACATACAGCCCTGTACATAGTATGATGGCTCCACATACAGTCCTGTACATAGTATGATGGCTCCACATACAGCCCTGTACATAGTATGATGGCTCCACATACAGTCCTGTACATAGTATGATGGCTCCACATACAGCCCTGTACATAGTATGATGGCTCCACATACAGTCCTGTACATAGTATGATGGCTCCACATACAGTCCTGTACATAGTATGATGGCTCCACATACAGTCCTGTACATAGTATGATGGCTCCACATACAGCCCTGTACATAGTATGATGGCTCCACATACAGCCCTGCACATAGTATGATGGCTCCACATACAGTCCTGTACATAGTATGATGACTCCACATACAGCCCTGTACATAGTATGATGACTCCACATACAGTCCTGTACATAGTATGATGGCTAAACATACAGCCCTGTACATAGTATGATGGCTCCACATACAGTCCTGTACATAGTATGATGACTCCACATACAGTCCTGTACATAGTATGATGGCTCCACATACAGTCCTGTACATAGTATGATGGCTCCACATACAGTCCTGTACATAGTATGATGGCTCCACATACAGTCCTGTACATAGTATGATGGCTCCACATACAGCCCTGTACATAGTATGATGGCTCCACATACAGTCCTGTACATAGTATGATGGCTCCACATACAGCCCTGTACATAGTATGATGGCTCCACATACAGTCCTGTACATAGTATGATGGCTCCACATACAGTCCTGTACATAGTATGATGGCTCCACATACAGTCCTGTACATAGTATGATGGCTCCACATACAGCCCTGTACATAGTATGATGGCTCCACATACAGTCCTGTACATAGTATGATGGCTCCACATACAGTCCTGTACATAGTATGATGACTCCACATACAGTCCTGTACATAGTATGATGGCTCCACATACAGCCCTGTACATAGTATGATGGCTCCACATACAGCCCTGCACATAGTATGATGGCTCCACATACAGTCCTGTACATAGTATGATGACTCCACATACAGCCCTGTACATAGTATGATGACTCCACATACAGTCCTGTACATAGTATGATGGCTCCACATACAGCCCTGTACATAGTATGATGCCTCCACATACAGCCCTGTACATAGTATGATGGCTCCACATACAGTCCTGCACATAGTATGATGGCTCCACATACAGCCCTGTACATAGTATGATGACTCCACATACAGCCCTGCACATACTATGATGGCTCCACATACAGCCCTGTACATAGTATGATGGCTCCACATACAGCCCTGTACATAGTATGATGCCTCCACATACAGTCCTGTACATAGTATGATGGCTCCACATACAGCCCTGTACATAGTATGATGGCTCCACATACAGCCCTGTACATAGTATGATGGCTCCACATACAGTCCTGTACATAGTATGATGGCTCCACATACAGTACTGTACATAGTATGATGGCTCCACATACAGCCCTGCACATAGTATGATGACTCCACATACAGTCCTGTACATAGTATGATGGCTCCACATACAGCCCTGTACATAGTATGATGGCTCCACATACAGCCCTGTACATAGTATGATGGCTCCACATACAGTCCTGCACATAGTATGATGGCTCCACATACAGTCCTGTACATAGTATGATGGCTCCACATACAGCCCTGTACATAGTATGATGACTCCACATACAGCCCTGCACATAGTATGATGGCTCCACATACAGTCCTGTACATAGTATGATGGCTCCACATACAGCCCTGTACATAGTATGATGACTCCACATACAGTCCTGTACATAGTATGATGGCTCCACATACAGTCCTGTACATAGTATGATGGCTCCACATACAGCCCTGCACATAGTATGATGACTCCACATACAGTACTGTACATAGTATGATGGCTCCACATACAGCCCTGCACATAGTATGATGACTCCACATACAGTACTGTACATAGTATGATGACTCCACATACAGTACTGTACATAGTATGATGGCTCCACATACAGTCCTGCACATAGTATGATGACTCCACATACAGTCCTGCACATAGTATGATGACTCCACATACAGTACTGTACATAGTATGATGGCTCCACATACAGTCCTGCACATAGTATGATGACTCCACATACAGTACTGTACATAGTATGATTGCTCCACATACAGTCCTGTACATAGTATGATGGCTCCACATACAGCCCTGTACATAGTATGATGGCTCCACATACAGTCCTGTACATAGTATGATGGCTCCACATACAGTACTGTACATAGTATGATGGCTCCACATACAGCCCTGCACATAGTATGATGACTCCACATACAGTCCTGTACATAGTATGATGGCTCCACATACAGCCCTGTACATAGTATGATGGCTCCACATACAGCCCTGTACATAGTATGATGGCTCCACATACAGCCCTGTACATAGTATGATGGCTCCACATACAGCCCTGTACATAGTATGATGGCTCCACATACAGTCCTGTACATAGTATGATGGCTCCACATACAGTCCTGTACATAGTATGATGACTCCACATACAGCCCTGTACATAGTATGATGACTCCACATACAGTCCTGTACATAGTATGATGGCTCCACATACAGTCCTGTACATAGTATGATGGCTCCACATACAGCCCTGTACATAGTATGATGGCTCCACATACAGTCCTGTACATAGTATGATGACTCCACATACAGTCCTGTACATAGTATGATGGCTCCACATACAGTCCTGTACATAGTATGATGACTCCACATACAGCCCTGTACATAGTATGATGGCTCCACATACAGCCCTGTACATAGTATGATGGCTCCACATACAGCCCTGTACATAGTATGATGGCTCCACATACAGCCCTGTACATAGTATGATGGCTCCACATACAGCCCTGTACATAGTATGATGGCTCCACATACAGCCCTGTACATAGTATGATGGCTCCACATACAGTCCTGTACATAGTATGATGGCTCCACATACAGTCCTGTACATAGTATGATGGCTCCACATACAGTCCTGTACATAGTATGATGGCTCCACATACAGCCCTGTACATAGTATGATGAGCCCACATACAGCCCTGCACATAGTATGATGGCTCCACATACAGTCCTGTACATAGTATGATGGCTCCACATACAGCCCTGTACATAGTATGATGGCTCCACATACAGTCCTGTACATAGTATGATGACTCCACATACAGTCCTGTACATAGTGTGATGGCTCCACATACAGCCCTGTACATAGTATGATGACTCCACATACAGTCCTGTACATAGTATGATGACTCCACATACAGTCCTGTACATAGTATGATGGCTCCACATACAGTCCTGCACATAGTATGATGACTCCACATACAGTCCTGTACATAGTATGATGGCTCCACATACAGTCCTGTACATAGTATGATGAGCCCACATACAGCCCTGCACATAGTATGATGGCTCCACATACAGTCCTGTACATAGTATGATGGCTCCACATACAGCCCTGTACATAGTATGATGAGCCCACATACAGCCCTGCACATAGTATGATGGCTCCACATACAGTCCTGTACATAGTATGATGGCTCCACATACAGTCCTGTACATAGTATGATGGCTCCACATACAGTCCTGTACATAGTATGATGACTCCACATACAGCCCTGTACATAGTATGATGGCTCCACATACAGTCCTGTACATAGTATGATGACTCCACATACAGCCCTGTACATAGTATGATGACTCCACATACAGCCCTGTACATAGTATGATGGCCCCACATACAGTCCTGTACATAGTATGATGACTCCACATACAGTCCTGTACATAGTATGATGACTCCACATACAGCCCTGTACATAGTATGATGACTTCACATACAGTCCTGTACATAGTATGATGGCTCCACATACAGTCCTGTACATAGTATGATGACACCACATACAGCCCTGTACATAGTATGATGACTCCACATACAGCCCTGTACATAGTATGATGGCTCCACATACAGTCCTGTACATAGTATGATGGCTCCACATACAGCCCTGTACATAGTATGATGACTTCACATACAGTCCTGTACATAGTATGATGGCTCCACATACAGCCCTGTACATAGTATGATGGCTCCACATACAGTCCTGTACATAGTATGATGGCTCCACATACAGTCCTGTACATAGTATGATGGCTCCACATACAGCCCTGTACATAGTATGATGGCTCCACATACAGCCCTGTACATAGTATGATGGCTCCACATACAGCCCTGTACATAGTATGATGACTCCACATACAGTCCTGTACATAGTATGATGACTCCACATACAGTCCTGTACATAGTATGATGACTCCACATACAGCCCTGTACATAGTATGATGACTCCACATACAGCCCTGTACATAGTATGATGACTCCACATACAGCCCTGTACATAGTATGATGACTCCACATACAGTCCTGTACATAGTATGATGGCTCCACATACAGCCCTGTACATAGTATGATGGCTCCACATACAGCCCTGTACATAGTATGATGGCTCCACATACAGCCCTGTACATAGTATGATGGCTCCACATACAGCCCTGTACATAGTATGATTACTCCACATACAGTCCTGTACATAGTATGATTGCTCCACATACAGCCCTGTACATAGTATGATGACTCCACATACAGCCCTGTACATAGTATGATGACTTCACATACAGTCCTGTACATAGTATGATGACTCCACATACAGCCCTGTACATAGTATGATGACTTCACATACAGTCCTGTACATAGTATGATTGCTCCACATACAGCCCTGTACATAGTATGATGACTCCACATACAGCCCTGTACATAGTATGATGACTTCACATACAGTCCTGTACATAGTATGATTACTCCACATACAGCCCTGTACATAGTATGATGACTCCACATACAGCCTTGTACATAGTATGATGACTCCACATACAGCCCTGCACATAGTATGATGACTCCACATACAGACCTGTACATAGTATGATGGCTCCACATACAGCCCTGTACATAGTATGATGGCTCCACATACAGTTCTGTACATAGTATGATGGCTCCACATACAGTCCTGTACATAGTATGATGTCTCCACATACAGCCCTGTACATAGTATGATGACTCCACATACAGCCCTGTACATAGTATGATGGCTCCACATACAGCCCTGTACATAGTATGATGGCTCCACATACAGTTCTGTACATAGTATGATGTCTCCACATACAGCCCTGTACATAGTATGATGGCTCCACATACAGTCCTGTACATAGTATGATGTCTCCACATACAGCCCTGTACATAGTATGATGGCTCCACATACAGTCCTGTACATAGTATGATGTCTCCACATACAGCCCTGTACATAGTATGATGGCTCCACATACAGCCTTGTACATAGTATGATGGCTCCACATACAGCCCTGTACATAGTATGATGACTCCACATACAGCCCTGCACATAGTATGATGACTCCACATACAGCCCTGCACATAGTATGATGACTCCACATACAGCCCTGTACATAGTATGATGGCTCCACATACAGCCCTGTACATAGTATGATGACTCCACATACAGCCCTGCACATAGTATGATGACTCCACATACAGCCCTGCACATAGTTTGATGGCCCCACATACAGCCCTGTACATAGTATGATGGCTCCACATACAGCCCTGTACATAGTATGATGGCTCCACATACAGTCCTGTACATAGTATGATGGCTCCACATACAGCCCTGTACATAGTATGATGGCTCCACATACAGCCCTGTACATAGTATGATGGCTCCACATACAGTCCTGTACATAGTATGATGGCTCCACATACAGTACTGTACATAGTATGATGGCTCCACATACAGCCCTGCACATAGTATGATGACTCCACATACAGTCCTGTACATAGTATGATGGCTCCACATACAGCCCTGTACATAGTATGATGGCTCCACATACAGTCCTGTACATAGTATGATGGCTCCACATACAGCCCTGTACATAGTATGATGGCTCCACATACAGTCCTGCACATAGTATGATGGCTCCACATACAGCCCTGTACATAGTATGATGGCTCCACATACAGTCCTGTACATAGTATGATGGCTCCACATACAGTCCTGTACATAGTATGATGGCTCCACATACAGCCCTGTACATAGTATGATGGCTCCACATACAGTCCTGTACATAGTATGATGGCTCCACATACAGTCCTGTACATAGTATGATGGCTCCACATACAGTCCTGTACATAGTATGATGGCTCCACATACAGTCCTGCACATAGTATGATGGCTCCACATACAGCCCTGTACATAGTATGATGACTCCACATACAGCCCTAAACATAGTATGATGGCTCCACATACAGTCCTGTACATAGTATGATGGCTCCACATACAGCCCTGTACATAGTATGATGACTCCACATACAGTCCTGTACATAGTATGATGGCTCCACATACAGCCCTGTACATAGTATGATGACTCCACATACAGCCCTGTACATAGTATGATGGCTCCACATACAGTCCTGCACATAGTATGATGACTCCACATACAGTCCTGTACATAGTATGATGACTCCACATACAGTCCTGTACATAGTATGATGGCTCCACATACAGTCCTGTACATAGTATGATGAGCCCACATACAGCCCTGCACATAGTATGATGGCTCCACATACAGTCCTGTACATAGTATGATGGCTCCACATACAGTCCTGTACATAGTATGATGGCTCCACATACAGTCCTGTACATAGTATGATGAGCCCACATACAGCCCTGCACATAGTATGATGGCTCCACATACAGTCCTGTACATAGTATGATGGCTCCACATACAGTCCTGTACATAGTATGATGGCTCCACATACAGTCCTGTACATAGTATGATGGCTCCACATACAGTCCTGCACATAGTATGATGGCTCCACATACAGTCCTGTACATAGTATGATGGCTCCACATACAGTCCTGTACATAGTATGATGAGCCCACATACAGCCCTGCACATAGTATGATGGCTCCACATACAGTCCTGTACATAGTATGATGGCTCCACATACAGTCCTGTACATAGTATGATGGCTCCACATACAGTCCTGCACATAGTATAATTGCTCCACATACAGCCCTGTACATAGTATGATGACTCCACATACAGCCCTGTACATAGTATGATGACTTCACATACAGTCCTGTACATAGTATGATGGCTCCACATACAGCCCTGTACATAGTATGATGACTTCACATACAGTCCTATACATAGTATGATTGCTCCACATACAGTCCTGTACATAGTGTGATGGCTCCACATACAGCCCTGTACATAGTATGATGACTTCACATACAGTCCTATACATAGTATGATTGCTCCACATACAGCCCTGTACATAGTATGATGGCTCCACATACAGTCCTGTACATAGTATGATGGCTCCACATACAGTACTGTACATAGTGTGATGACTCCACATACAGTCCTGTACATAGTATGATGACTCCACATACAGCCCTGTACATAGTATGATGACTCCACATACAGCCCTGTACATAGTATGATGGCTCCACATACAGCCCTGTACATAGTATGATGGCTCCACATACAGCCCTGTACATAGTATGATGGCTCCACATACAGCCCTGTACATAGTATGATGACTCCACATACAGCCCTGTACATAGTATGATGGCTCCACATACAGTCCTGTACATAGTATGATGGCTCCACATACAGTCCTGTACATAGTATGATGGCCCCACATACAGTCCTGTACATAGTATGATGACTCCACATACAGCCCTGTACATAGTATGATGGCTCCACATACAGCCCTGTACATAGTATGATGGCTCCACATACAGCCCTGTACATAGTATGATGACTCCACATACAGCCCTGTACATAGTATGATGGCTCCACATACAGCCCTGTACATAGTATGATGACTCCACATACAGTCCTGTACATAGTATGATGACTCCACATACAGCCCTGTACATAGTATGATGACTCCACATACAGTCCTGTACATAGTATGATGGCTCCACATACAGCCCTGTACATAGTATGATGACTTCACATACAGTCCTGTACATAGTATGATGACTCCACATACAGCCCTGTACATAGTATGATGGCTCCACATACAGCCCTGTACATAGTATGATGGCTCCACATACAGCCCTGTACATAGTATGATGGCTCCACATACAGTCCTGTACATAGTATGATGACTCCACATACAGCCCTGTACATAGTATGATGGCTCCACATACAGCCCTGTACATAGTATGATGACTTCACATACAGTCCTGTACATAGTATGATGGCTCCACATAGAGCCCTGTACATAGTATGATGGCTCCACATACAGTCCTGTACATAGTATGATGGCTCCACATACAGCCCTGTACATAGTATGATGGCTCCACATACAGTCCTGTACATAGTATGATGACTCCACATACAGTCCTGTACATAGTATGATGGCTCCACATACAGTCCTGTACATAGTATGATGGCTCCACATACAGTCCTGTACATAGTATGATGGCTCCACATACAGTCCTGTACATAGTATGATGGCTCCACATACAGTCCTGTACATAGTATGATGGCTCCACATACAGCCCTGTACATAGTATGATGGCTCCACATACAGTCCTGTACATAGTATGATGACTCCACATACAGTCCTGTACATAGTATGATGGCTCCACATACAGTCCTGTACATAGTATGATGGCTCCACATACAGCCCTGTACATAGTATGATGGCTCCACATACAGTCCTGTACATAGTATGATGGCTCCACATACAGCCCTGTACATAGTATGATGGCTCCACATACAGCCCTGTACATAGTATGATGACTCCACATACAGTCCTGTACATAGTATGATGGCTCCACATACAGTCCTGTACATAGTATGATGGCTCCACATACAGCCCTGTACATAGTATGATGGCTCCACATACAGCCCTGTACATAGTATGATGACTCCACATACAGTCCTGTACATAGTATGATGGCTCCACATACAGCCCTGTACATAGTATGATGGCTCCACATACAGCCCTGTACATAGTATGATGACTCCACATACAGTCCTGTACATAGTATGATGGCTCCACATACAGTCCTGTACATAGTATGATGGCCCCACATACAGTCCTGCACATAGTATGATGGCTCCACATACAGCCCTGTACATAGTATGATGGCTCCACATACAGCCCTGTACATAGTATGATGGCTCCACATACAGCCCTGTACATAGTATGATGACTCCACATACAGCCCTGTACATAGTATGATGACTCCACATACAGTCCTGTACATAGTATGATGACTCCACATACAGTCCTGTACATAGTATGATGGCTCCACATACAGTCCTGTACATAGTATGATGGCTCCACATACAGACCTGTACATAGTATGATGGCTCCACATACAGTCCTGTACATAGTATGATGGCTCCACATACAGTCCTGTACATAGTATGATGACTCCACATACAGTCCTGTACATAGTATGATGACTCCACATACAGTCCTGTACATAGTGTGATGGCTCCACATACAGCCCTGTACATAGTGTGATGGCTCCACATACAGTCCTGCACATAGTATGATGGCTCCACATACAGCCCTGTACATAGTATGATGACTCCACATACAGCCCTGTACATAGTGTGATGGCTCCACATACAGCCCTGTACATAGTATGATGACTCCACATACAGCCCTGTACATAGTATGATGACTCCACATACAGCCCTGTACATAGTATGATGACTCCACATACAGTCCTGTACATAGTATGATGACTCCACATACAGTCCTGTACATAGTATGATGACTCCACATACAGTCCTGTACATAGTATGATGACTCCACATACAGCCCTGTACATAGTATGATGACTCCACATACAGCCCTGTACATAGTATGATGGCTCCACATACAGCCCTGTACATAGTATGATGTCTCCACATACAGCCCTGTACATAGTATGATGACTCCACATACAGCCCTGTACATAGTATGATGGCTCCACATACAGCCCTGTACATAGTATGATGTCTCCACATACAGTCCTGTACATAGTATGATGGCTCCACATACAGCCCTGTACATAGTATGATGGCTCCACATACAGTCCTGTACATAGTATGATGACTCCACATACAGCCCTGTACATAGTATGATGGCTCCACATACAGTCCTGTACATAGTATGATGACTCCACATACAGCCCTGTACATAGTATGATGGCTCCACATACAGCCCTGTACATAGTATGATGACTCCACATACAGTCCTGTACATAGTATGATGACTCCACATACAGCCCTGTACATAGTATGATGGCTCCACATACAGCCCTGTACATAGTATGATGACTCCACATACAGCCCTGTACATAGTATGATGGCTCCACATACAGCCCTGTACATAGTATGATGACTCCACATACAGTCCTGTACATAGTATGATGACTCCACATACAGCCCTGTACATAGTATGATGGCTCCACATACAGCCCTGTACATAGTATGATGACTCCACATACAGCCCTGTACATAGTATGATGACTCCACATACAGTCCTGTACATAGTATGATGGCTCCACATACAGCCCTGTACATAGTATGATGGCTCCACATACAGCCCTGTACATAGTATGATGACTCCACATACAGTCCTGTACATAGTATGATGGCTCCACATACAGCCCTGTACATAGTATGATGGCTCCACATACAGCCCTGTACATAGTATGATGGCTCCACATACAGCCCTGTACATAGTATGATGACTCCACATACAGCCCTGTACATAGTATGATGACTCCACATACAGCCCTGTACATAGTATGATGACTCCACATACAGTCCTGTACATAGTATGATGACTTCACATACAGTCCTGTACATAGTATGATGGCTCCACATACAGCCCTGTACATAGTATGATGGCTCCACATACAGTCCTGTACATAGTATGATGGCTCCACATACAGTCCTGTACATAGTATGATGGCTCCACATACAGTCCTGTACATAGTATGATGGCTCCACATACAGCCCTGTACATAGTATGATGGCTCCACATACAGCCCTGTACATAGTATGATGGCTCCACATACAGTCCTGTACATAGTATGATGGCTCCACATACAGCCCTGTACATAGTATGATGACTCCACATACAGTCCTGTACATAGTATGATGTCTCCACATACAGCCCTGTACATAGTATGATGGCTCCACATACAGTCCTGTACATAGTATGATGGCTCCACATACAGTCCTGTACATAGTATGATGACTTCACATACAGTCCTGTACATAGTATGATGACTCCACATACAGCCCTGTACATAGTATGATGACTCCACATACAGTCCTGTACATAGCATGATGGCTCCACATACAGTCCTGTACATAGTATGATGGCTCCACATACAGCCCTGTACATAGTATGATGGCTCCACATACAGCCCTGTACATAGTATGATGGCTCCACATACAGCCCTGTACATAGTATGATGACTCCACATACAGTCCTGTACATAGTATGATGACTCCACATACAGTCCTGTACATAGTATGATGACTCCACATACAGCCCTGTACATAGTATGATGGCTCCACATACAGTCCTGTACATAGTATGATGACTCCACATACAGTCCTGTACATAGTATGATGGCTCCACATACAGCCCTGTACATAGTATGATGTCTCCACATACAGTCCTGTACATAGTATGATGGCTCCACATACAGCCCTGTACATAGTATGATGGCTCCACATACAGTCCTGTACATAGTATGATGGCTCCACATACAGTCCTGTACATAGTATGATGGCTCCACATACAGTCCTGCACATAGTATGATGGCTCCACATACAGTTCTGCATGTAATAAGATGGCTCCACATACAGTCCTGTACATAGTATGATGGCTCCACATACAGCCCTGTACATAGTATGATGAGTCCACATACAGCCCTGTACATAGTATGATGTCCCCACATACAGCCCTGTACATAGTATGATGACTCCACATACAGCCCTGTACATAGTATGATGGCTCCACATACAGCCCTGTACATAGTATGATGGCTCCACATACAGCCCTGTACATAGTATGATGGGTCCACATACAGCCCTGTACATAGTATGATGGCTCCACATACAGTCCTGTACATAGTATGATGGCTCCACATACAGTCCTGTACATAGTATGATGGCTCCACATACAGTCCTGTACATAGTATGATGACTCCACATACAGCCCTGTACATAGTATGATGGCTCCACATACAGCCCTGTACATAGTATGATGGCTCCACATACAGCCCTGCACATAGTATGATGGCTCCACATACAGCCCTGTACATAGTATGATGGGTCCACATACAGCCCTGTACATAGTATGATGGCTCCACATACAGTCCTGTACATAGTATGATGTCCCCACATACAGTCCTGTACATAGTATGATGGCTCCACATACAGCCCTGTACATAGTATGATGGCTCCACATACAGCCCTGTACATAGTATGATGGGTCCACATACAGCCCTGTACATAGTATGATGGCTCCACATACAGTCCTGTACATAGTATGATGGCCCCACATACAGCCCTGTACATAGTATGATGTCCCCACATACAGTCCTGTACATAGTATGATGGCCCCACATACAGCCCTGTACATAGTATGATGTCCCCACATACAGCCCTGTACATAGTATGATGGCTCCACATACAGCCCTGTACATAGTATGATGGCTCCACATACAGCCCTGTACATAGTATGATGGGTCCACATACAGCCCTGTACATAGTATGATGGCTCCACATACAGTCCTGTACATAGTATGATGGCTCCACATACAGTCCTGTACATAGTATGATGGCTCCACATACAGTCCTGTACATAGTATGACAGGTCCACATACAGCCCTGTACATAGTATGACGGCTCCACATACAGTCCTGTACATAGTATGATGGCTCCACATACAGTCCTGTACATAGTATGACGGCTCCACATACAGTCCTGTACATAGTATGATGACTCCACATACAGCCCTGTACATAGTATGATGGCTCCACATACAGCCCTGTACATAGTATGATGGCTCCACATACAGCCCTGTACATAGTATGATGGCTCCACATACAGCCCTGTACATAGTATGACGGCCCCCATATAGAATCATAGAGTCAGAGTGGTAGAGTTGGAGGGGACCTCCTGGGTCATCTGGTCCAACCCCCTGCTCAAAGCAGGATTCACTAAACCCTCTCAGATAGATGTTTGTCCAGCCTCTGTTTTAAGACGTCCATTGAAGGGGAACTCACCACCTCTCGTGGCCGCCTGTTCCACTCATTGATCACCCTCACTGTCAAAAAGTTTTTTCTAATATCTAATCTGTGTCTCCTGCCATTCAGTTTCATCCCATTGCTTCCAGTCTTTCCTTGTGCAAATGAGAATAAAGATGATCCTTCTTCAATGTGACAGCCCTTGAGATATTTGTAGACAGCTATTAAGTCTCCTCTCAGTCTTCTTTTTTGCAAGCTAAACACTCCCAAATCCTGTAACCGTTCCTCATAGGACATGGTTTGCAGACCGGTCAGCATTCCGGTCGCTCTTCTTCACGTGATCTAGACTGTATGCTTCTGTTAATACATCCCAAAATTGTATTTGCCTTTTTTGCTGCTGCATCACAGTGTTGACTCATGTTCAGTCTATGATCTATTAGTATACCTAAGTCTTTTTCACATGTACTGTTGCTTAGCTCTATTCCTCCCATTCTGTATATGCTTTTTTCATTTTTATTGCCCAGATGTAGTACTTTGCATTTTTCCCTGTTAAAAACCATTCTGTTAGTTGCTGCCCACTGCTCCAGTTTATTTAGGTCTTTTTGAATCCTCTCTCTCTCTTCTCTAGTGTTAGCTATCCCTCCTAGCTTTGTGTCATCAGCAAATTTAATCAGTTTACCCTCAATTCCTTCACCTAAATCATTGATAAAGATGATATAATAGTCACCTTGGTATGATGGCCCCCACATACAATGGCCCCCTTGGTATGATGGCCCCCACATACAATGGCCCCCTTGGTATGATGGCCTCCACATATAATGGCCCCCTTGGTATGATGGCCCCCGCATATAATGGCCCCCTTGGTATGATGGCCCCCACATACAATGGCCCCCTTGGTATGATGGCCCCACAAAGTACTGTTTACCTTTTTTCCTGCAGTTCCGGCGAGGCCGCTGCTGCTTTGTGTGCGGGCGACCTGGGGCCACGGGTGGGAGAGCAGAGTGCATGCTCTCTGCTCACAGAATGCGCTGACACTTAGCAGTGTCAGTGCGTTCCCAGCTCCAGCCACCTGTGTGCATCACAGCGTTCGCTGTGTGCGCGAGCGCCCTGCCCCCGGTGATGCCGAGCTACCTGGGCAGGCACCCAGAAAATTAAAGGGGCCGGCAGCCGTAAAAACGGGCTGGCGGCCCCCCAAGCAGTGCCACACCGCGGCCCACCGGGAAAGTGCCCAGTAGGGCAGATTAGCAATGCTGCTGTGGCCCCTCACTGGGCTGATTGTCCACACTGCAGGTGAGGTAGGCATAGTAAGAACACTGGCGGCCCAGGCTACATCCATTTGCTCGGGGGCCAGGGGGCAGCGGGGGGCTATATGGCCTGGGCCGTGACATCTCCAACATATAACTTCAGCAGGGACCTTGGGCATTACCTCCCCCAACCCTTTGGCCCTTGGACGCTCTACCCCTTTTTGGGCCTCCGCCCCCTGGTGAGTTCCCCACTATGGAGTGAGCTGCTTTACCAAGGAACCCTCGGCCCCCTGATACCTCTCGACCAGACCAACCAGTTCATCAGCGTTCCGGGGATCACCCTGGGCAACCCAAGTCTGTATTGGCCTGGGCAGGGAATGCACGAACCGCTCCATAACCACTCGCTCTACGCACTGCGCAGTAGTAGAGGACTCTGGCTGCAAGTCATTTTTGGACCGCGTGCGCAGTAGCATCTATCGGTTGACGAGAAATGCTACTGAGCAAACGCTGCTAGTGGTACCATTTCTCTGGAGAAAAAGAAATTTGCCTGCAGCAGTATGGCACCACGGGCCGCGCTTGCACAGTAGCATCTCTCGGCGAACAAGAGATGCTACTGCGCATGTGCGGGCGGCGGGGCCGATTTGCTACACGTAAATTTCTAGATTTCTACCACAATTACAAAGACAGTATTTAAAATAGGAGGCAGGTCACTGAAGGCACAGTGACCTGTCAGAAGGCAGAGATAGGAATACATTAGCAGAGCACCAGTTATAGCCCCTCCTCACAGGTTGCCCCAAAGCACGAGCATCTCATTATCTCAGGAATGAAAATAAAGATTAAAAAAGAACCACAGGACGGATTTCATCAACAAAGGTATCATTTTAATCAGTGTAATGGCGCCCACCTCGCAGTGTATGTGGTTCACTAAGCACAATCCTGCTGACAGGTGCGCTTTAAATTACCAAACCATAGTAATATATAAAGTGACAAGTGCCTCGGTATAGTTATGATTTAGGTAACAAAAAGAAATATACACCGTCATCTCATAGATCTACTTGTCATTATTATAGAGAAATGCCATAATAAGCACCAAAGAAAAGAGGGTCAAGGTGAATAATTGCACTTACATAGATAGAAGGTGGTACACATGAGGTTCTGATGAAGAAAGGGCGAAACGCGCGTTGGGGCGACGGGGACCTTATAAGTTTAAAACTAACTCCTTTTCCTCAACCTAAAAATAAAGAAGTGAATAACATAACAAAAGGGAGGTATATTTGTTATTTCTACACCCATAAAAGTCTGATTGTGCTGTTAGCTAATCGTCTGCAAAAGCTTTCAGCCATTTCAGGGACATTTGACTAATGTTATATGGTTTACTGCTATCATCTTTTACATATAGATATTATGGTCACAGTGTTTGTTGTACTTTGCTGACATCTTTTGGCCATTGTTATAATAATGTTGAAGCTGTAATTCCCACAATGCCTCTCTCTATTTAACTCCTTCTATCTTGTTTCCTCACATCCTTTCTTGTGGTCAGAGCCATATTGGCAACACGTGCATTAGGACTTTAGAGAGGATTCTCGTGTCACCTCTACGCTCCACCTTCCACGTTCTACCTCATCTTCATCCCTTCATCTTCCCTCATCTCATCAAGGTGCTGTGAATTAAAGTTCTTAAAATTCTTCACTATCACTACATCGTCCTTCCCGGATTTACCTCAAGAATAAGGGTGGAGGTTAGCGAGTAACACTACCTGTCATTGCATGTACAGAGATCCGTGCTCACATCCCCCAGACACATCTCACCCACGTACATCGGTGGCAGAATACTGATTCATTGTAATATAAAATTAATTAACCCATAAATGATATAAAGACCAAAAAATGAAGTGCCAGACATGCAGTTTTTTTAGTTGCTGCAAGTCTAAAAAAAAAAAAAAATGCAATAAAAAGTTATAAAATCATATGTACTCCAAAATGGTAGCAATAAAACCTACAGCTACCTCCACAGAGAAGTATAATAGTAGTTGGCAACAAAAAACAAATGTTTTTACAAAATTCTGAATTTTAAAAATCAGTTTTGTATATGTATAATACATAATCATACTGACCTGCCGTACAAAACTCAAACAGGCGGAATTGCGGTTTATTTTCAACATTTTACACTTGGTCTTATTTTTTCCCACTTTTTTGTACCTTGAACGGTAAAATAAACACTGTTGTGTAAGGTGACCGTCAGACACCTAGTGTCTGGGAGATAAACTTGGAGTAATGCCTTAGTGCATATAGGACTAAAAGGGATTAATCATCCATGACAGGTTGATTATGAGCAGCTAAATGGCTGCTCACCATGTCTCCTCCCCTGGGTGTGATTCACTGGGTAAATTGAGAGCTGTTTGTCTCACACATGCTGGGGGTATGGAGGTTGCAGATCGCCTGGATTGTGTTAATTTGCTAAAGGACTAAGAAGCCAGCTGGGCTAACCAGCACTATTGTATGGACTTATTACTTTATGTTTTACTTGCTGCTGGACAAAGGTGGTATTTAAGTTTTCTGTGATGTGGTTTATGAGGACTGAAATAAACCAGCCGGACTTTAAATAGTAAAGGTTCCTGTTATTCCTCGGATCACCTCCAAGTGAGTAGCATTGTTACATTTGGTTTAGAATGCGGGCAGCGTTCCTAGGGAACACGTGTGATTACTACAGAAGTACTGCATGTCGTGGGTGACGGTGGCTATAGGCCACGGAGCAGCATCAGGCAGCATGGAGGACCTGATTAAACACCTGGTGCAAGCCCATCAGCTGCAACCGCAACAGCTACAGCCGCGACAGCTGGCACAACAGACAAGTAAACTGCTTCAGCAAAAGCTGCAGATTGAATTACAGAGGAGGTTCAAGGCATGGTAGCAGCTCTGACTCCCAAAGTCAGCTGATGATTTTTCTATCCGGAAGGCGGTGAGGAGAGCCCTGCAGGAAATTTTTCTGTGATGCGGTTTATGAGGACTTAAATAAACCAGCCAGACTTTAAATACAAACGGTTCCTGTTTTACCTCCCATCGCTCCCAAGTGAGTATCATTGTTACAGATTTCATCAGCATTCACCTTAAAACTGCACCATGGCAGTCACTCTGTTGCAGATTATCCCAAAGTCATGTGTCATAATGCGTTCCCATTAGTCCAGAGAAGTGGTGGTCTAAGAGTAGCCAGGACCCTGGGCAGTTTAGAAGGTGTGCCCCCCCCCTCTCGATACTCGATGTATCACATCACATGTCAAAGCGCATCGCACAACAGAATACATAACCTAGCGCTATTCATAATAGAGCAGGGGGGAGATTAATTTTCCCAAGGGGCCATATGAGAGACTGTTGTGGAGGATGCACCAAAAGGCTGAAACTAATTCTGCTCAATATTAATATTAACATATTATTTATAATTGTTTTTCTATATTAATTGTATGACTTAATATTGAGCAGAATTAAGTATGCTGACATCCCCTGTATACAGTATGAGCCCCCACATAGCCCCCTCAATCAACAACCAAAGCAGTCAACCCATGGGGCCCTTAAACATGTAAACCATAACAAATAAAAACATTAAAAAATTCTCTGTTTAGTTAGTTTAAAAACCCATATACCTCATAGTAATGTTTCTATGGATATGGACTATCATATATATATTGTACGTGGGGGCTCATACTGTATATAGGGGATATCAGCATACTTAATTCTGCTCAATATGAAGTCATACAATTAATATAAAAAAATTATAATTAATATGTTAATATTAATATTGAGCAGAATTAGTTTCAGCCTTTTGATGTGGCCTCCACAACAGTCTCTCGTGAGGCCCGTTGGTAATGTATATGTGTGTGTATGTGTGTGTGTGTATATATATATATACAATGGGGAAAAAAGTATTTAGTCAGCCGTCAATTGTGCAAGTTCTCCCACTTAAAAGGATGAGCGAGGCCTGTAATTGACATCATAGGTCGACCTCAACTATGAGAGACAAAATGAGAAAACAAATCCTGAAAATCACATTGTCCGATTTGGAAAGAATTTTTTTTTTCAAATTTTGGTGGAAAATAAGTATTTGGTCAATTACAAACAAGCAAGATTTCTGGCTCTCCCAGACCTGTAACTTCTTCTTTAAGAGGCTCCTCTGTCCTCCACTCATTTACCTGTAGTACTGCCTCCTCTGTCCTCCGCTCATTACCTGTAGTACTGGCTCCTCTGTCCTCCACTCATTTACCTGTAGTACTGGCTCCTCTGTCCTCCACTCATTACCTGTAGTACTGGCACCTGTTTGAACTTGTTATCAGTATAAAAGACACCTTTCCGCATCCTCATACAGTCACACTCCAAACTCCAATATGGTGAAGACCAAAGAGCTGTCGAAGGACACCAGAAACAAAATTGTAGCCCTGCACCAGGCTGGGAAGACTGAATCTGCAATAGGCGAGCAGCTTGGTGTGAAGAAATCAACTGTGGGAGCAATAATTAGAAAATGTGACATACAAGACCACTGATAATCTCCATCGATCTGGGGCTCCACACAAGATCTCACCCCGTGGGGTCAAAATGATCTCAAGAACGGTGAGCAAAAATTCTAGATCCACACGGGGGACCTAGTGAATGACCTGCAGAGAGCTGGGACCAATGTTACACAGGCTACCATCAGTAACACACTACTCCGCCAGGGATCCTGCAGAGCCAGACGTGTCCCCCTGCTTAAGCCATTACATGTCTGGGTCCCATACCTACTGTGAAGCATGGGGGTGGCAACATCATGCTTTGGGGCTGTTTCTCTGCCAAGGGACCAGGACGACTGATCCGTGTACATGAAAGAATGAATGGGGCCATGTATCGTGAGATTTTGAGTGCAAACCTCCTTCCATCAGCAAAGGCATTGAAGATGAAATGTGGCTGGGTCTTTCAGCATGACCATGATCCCAAGCACACCGCCAGGGCAATGAAGGAGTGGCTTTGTAAGAAGCATTTCAAGGTCCTGGAGTGGCCTAGCCAGTCTCCACATCTAAACCCTATAGAAAACCTTTGGAGGGAGCTGAAAGTCCGTGTTTCCCAGCGACAGCCCCAAAACATCACCGCTCTAGAGGAGATCTGCATGGAGGAATGGGCCAACATACCAGCAACAGTGTGTGCCAACCTTGTGAAGACTTACAGAAAAAGTTTCACCTCTGTCATTGCCAACAAAGGATATATAACAAAGTATTGAGAAGAACTTTTGTAATTGACCAAATACTTATTTTCCACCAAAATTTAAAAAAAAAAAGTTCTTTCCAAATCGGACAATGTGATTTTCAGGATTTGTTTTCTCATTTTGTCTCTCATAGCTGAGGTCGACCTATGATGTCAATTACAGGCCTCGCTCATCTTTTTAAGTGGGAGAACTTGCACAATTGGTGGCTGACTAAATACTTTTTTCCCCATTGTACATATATACAGTACAGACGAAAAGTTTGGACACATCTTCTCATTTAAAGATTTTTCTGTATTTTCATGACTATGAAAATTGTACATTCACACTGAAGGCATCAAAACTATGAATTAACACATGTGGAATTATATACTTAACAAAAAAGTGTGAAACAACTGAAAATATGTCTTATATTCTAGGTTCTTCAAAGTAGCCACCTTTTGCTTTGATGACTGCTTTGCACACTCTTGGCATTCTCTTGATGAGCTTCAAGAGGTAGTCACCGGAAATGGTCTTCCAACAATCTTGAAGGAGTTCCCAGAGATGCTTAGCACTTGTTGGCCCTTTTGCCTTCACTCTGCGGTCCAGCTCACCACAAACCATCTCGATTGGGTTCAGGTCTGGTGACTGTGGAGGCCAGGTCATCTGGCGTAGCCCCCATCACTCTCTTTCTTGGTCAAATAGCCCTTACACAGCCTGGAGGTGTGTTTGGGGTCATTGTCCTGTTGAAAAATAAATGATGGTCCAACTAAACTCAAACCGGATGGAATAGCATGCCGCTGCAAGATGCTGTGGTAGCCATGCTGGTTCAGTATGCCTTCAATTTTGAATAAATCCCCAACAGTGTCACCAGCAAAGCACCCCCACACCATCACAC
Source organism: Phyllobates terribilis (assembly GCF_046119375.1). Taxonomy (NCBI): domain Eukaryota; kingdom Metazoa; phylum Chordata; class Amphibia; order Anura; family Dendrobatidae; genus Phyllobates; species Phyllobates terribilis. The sequence continues at coordinate 2,947,234 of NW_027362959.1, forward strand.
CTCCTCCTCCATGCTTCACGGTGGGAACCAGGCATGTAGAGTCCATCCGTTCACCTTTTCTGCGTCGCACAAAGACACGGTGGTTGGAACCAAAGATCTCAAATTTGGACTCATCAGACCAAAGCACAGATTTCCACTGGTCTAATGTCCATTCCTTGTGTTCTTTAGCCCAAACAAGTCTCTTCTGCTTGTTGCCTGTCCTTAGCAGAAGAGAAGGTGTGTCCAAACTTTTGGTCTGTACTGTATATATATATATATATATATATGTATGTACAGACAATATAAACAATACAATGTATGACATTTCAACAGTTACAGGAGGAGTGAGGGTCCTGCTCGCAAGCTTACAATTTATATGGAAATAGGGGGACACAATAGGAAGAACATGGTCATCAGTCAGAATTTGTCTAAGGGCATTTACCGTGTGGTATTTGGGGGCATGGAGGATGTGGAGACAGGTGAATAGGCAGGAGCAGATTAAGATTAACATTTAGGAGGGGACAGGGGAGAGTTAGGTTGGTGAGTTGAGGTGATAGGCTTGTCTAAACAGATGTGTTTTTACATACATATACATATATACCCTATATGGCCTAAACAGTTATGTACTTAGCTTAATGGCATCTTCTTCCGACGCGTTTTCCCCTCTTTTGGTCATTCAGTGGTTCATCAGGGAATTCCTTCAATCAGGACAAGAAAAGGAGACCACCATAAGCCGTACTGCAATAAGGATAACAGCTCAGAAGCCCAGGGCAATATGCCCCCACATGGCCCCTACATACAATATGAGCCCACACACAGTTCCCCTATATACAGTTTGAGCCTCTACATACAGTATGAGCCCCCGCACAGCCCCCTAGATACAGTATGAACCCTCACATAACCCCAAATATACAGTATGAGCCCCCTCATAGCCTCCAATATACAGTATGAGCCCCCACATAGCCTTCAATATACAGTATGAGCTTCCACATAGCCTCCTATATACAGTATGAGCCCTCACATAGCCTTCAATATATAGTATGAGCCTGCACATAGCTCCCTATCTATAGTATGAGCCCCACATAGCCTCCATATATACAGTATGAGCCCTGACATAGCCTCCTATATACAGTATAAGCCCCCACAAAGCCTCCTATATACAGAATAAGCACCCACATAGGCTCCTATATACAGTACGAGCCCTCACATAGCCCATATATATAGGCACACATCCCATACACATATTAATAAAAAAAAACAGATGCTAACCTTGCATGGCGCGTGCAGGCTGATGATGTCATTGCGTCGGCACGTCACAGCACAGGCGACAGGGGCTCTCCCGGAGCTGCGCTGCTATTCTGTATTGTCGGCAGCGGAGCTCCAGGAAAGCTCCCTGCCGGGATATGTGCACCACCATATTGAGGGCAATCTGGCCATGGGCTCCCCCGTAGCATCAGACCCCTGGCGGTAGCCCAGATTGCCCTCATAATCCGCCTATGGTCCAGGGCATGCATGGGTTAAATTGCATCAGATTTTGAGGTAAATAAGGATCCACATTAATTTCTTCCCTGGCTGGGATCCAAAAGAAAAAAAAATAATAGAAAATAAATATAAATTCTACATTTAATGAGACACGTGATTTCTATGCAATTTTTATACAATGCAATTAAGAGGATTCAGTTGCTATTGCCTTGCAGGTGTCACCTCCCCCGCACATTAAATTCACCAGCGGCTTTCACATTACTGGAATCGTTACTGAGAACGACTCCAGGGCGCCATGGGAGGTCTGTGTCTTCTCTGCGTCATCTTACTCTTCTGTCTCGGTAAGAAAAAGGATTCCCTATTATTTTAGGATGATCTTGAAACCAAATATGGCTGCCTATTAAAGGGGCTATCTCATAATCAACACATATATCACTTATGCACAGGTTAGGTGATGAATGTACGATCAATGAGGGTCTGATCGCTGGGACCGTCTCCGATCATGAGAACGAGGATCCCAAAGAGCATCGTGTGAATGACGCCTTAGTGAGCATGTGCGACCACAGCTCTATTTACTATAGGATTGGTGGTCGCACATGCTCACAATCTCAAAAAAGAGATAAAACCTTGTATTTTGTGTGTATTATTGCCCTGCTAAAAATCACATCTAATGTCATTTGAATGATCACATTTAACAATTTTGTATAACATTGGGTTTTCTAAAGTAAGAGTGGTAGTAGCGTAAAAAAAAGATAATTTAAGAAAGGATGACATACTTTTTGGCAGTGAGATATGGGATTAGTTTTCTTAAGATGCTTGTTGGCAATGGTGATGCCAGTCTTGTCTTGCTCGAGGCAGAAAGTTATTTTCTCACCGTTCTTCTCTGAAAGTTGTAGGAATATAGAGAGGTACACTTGCACCACATGATATGAGCGCTTTCATGATTATAATAATACCATGTCACCCTCTTAGTAATGACCATGTCAACTTTATAGTGTTAGCCTCATAGTAATGCCATAAAATCAGCCTCATAGTAATACCATGTAATCAGCCTCATAGTAATATCATATAATCAGCATCTTGGTAATACCATATAATCAGCCTCATAGTAATGCCATATAATCAGCCTCATAGTAATACCATGTAATCAGCCTCATAGTGATAAAATATAATCAGCATCTTGGTAATACCATATAATCAGCCTCATAGTAATGCCATAAAATCAGCCTCATAGTAATACCATAGAATCAGCCTCATAGTAATACCATGTAATCAGCCTCATAGTAATACCATATAATCAGCCTCATAGTAATACCATAGAATCAGCCTCATAGTGATAAAATATAATCAGCATCTTGGTAATACCATATACTCAGCCTCATTGTAATAACATAAAATCAGCCTCATAGTAATGCCATATAATCAGCCTCATTGTAATACCATATACTCAGCCTCATTGTAATAACATAAAATCAGCCTCATAGTAATACCATATAATCAGCCTCATAGTAATACCATAAAATCAGCCTCATAGTAATACCATATAATCAGCCTCATAGTAATACCATAGAATCAGCCTCATAGTAATACCATATACTCAGCCTCATAGTAATACCATATACTCAGCCTCATTGTAATAACATAAAATCAGCCTCATAGTAATACCATAAAATCAGTCTCATAGTAATACCATTTAATCAGCCTCATAGTAATACCATTTAATCAGCCTCATAGTAGTAGCATAGAATCAGCCTCATAGTAATACTATAGAATCAGCCTCATAGTAATACCATTTAATCAGCCTCATAGTAATACCATTTAATCAGCCTCATAGTAATACCATTTAATCAGCCTCATAGTGATACCATATAATCAGCCTCATAGTAATACCATAGAATCAGCCTCATAGTAATACCATTTAATCAGCCTCATAGTAATACCATTTAATCAGCCTCATAGTAATACCATAGAATCAGCCTCATAGTAATACCATTTAATCAGCCTCATAGTAATACCATTTAATCAGCCTCATAGTAATACCATTTAATCAGCCTCATAGTAATACCATTTAATCAGCCTCATAGTAATACCATCGAATCAGCCTCATAGTAATACCATCGAATCAGCCTCATAGTAATACCATCGAATCAGCCTCATTGTCATACCATTTAATCAGCCTCATTGTAATACCATTTAATCAGCCTCATAGTAATACCATCGAATCAGCCTCATAGTAATACCATAGAATCAGCCTCATAGTAATATCATAGAATCAGCCTCATAGTAATGCCATATAATCAGCCTCATAGTAATACCATAGAATCAGCCTCATAGTAATACCATCAAATCAGCCTCATAGTAATACCATAGAATCAGCCTCATAGTAATATCATAGAATCAGCCTCATAGTAATACCATAGAATCAGCCTCATAGTATTACCATAGAATCAGCCTCATAGTAATACCATAGAATCAGCCTCATAGTAATACCATAGAATCAGCCTCATAGTAATACCGTGGAATCAGCCTCATAGTAATCTAATATATATAATTGCCTTATCCCGTCTGTCTGTCTTTCTGTCTGTCTGTCTGTCTTTCTGTCCTGGAAATCCCACGTCGCTGATTGGTCAGGCCGCGGTCAATCAGCGACGCGGGATTTCAGAACAAGATGGCGGCCTTTTAGCGGCTCACACTCACACGCTCACCCTCACACACTCACCCTCACACCCTCAGACACTCACCCTTAGACACTCACGCTCTCACGCTCTGACACTCACACTCTGACGCTCTGATGCTCACGCTCTGACGCTCACGCTCGGCTGCTCACGCTCGGCTGCTCACGCTCGGACTCTCACGCTCGGACTCTCACGCTCGGACTCTCACGCTCACTCTCTGACGCTCACGCTCGGACACTCTGACGCTCACGCTCGGACGCTCACGCTCGGACGCTCACGCTGGACGCTGGAATCTGAATTTCTTATTGATACAAATGCTATAATTTTTATTATGTATAACAGATATAAATAATTTATCTCACATAAAAAGACTCTAATTGATCAGAAGAGTAAAGCACCCATAGCGCTTTCCTCCTTGCCTGCATCTGGTACTGATGCTGAGCCTGTATTGTTGCCTACTTAAGGGTTGCAAGGCAACTTCCTTATAAGGTAAGATGCCCCTTTAAGATTAGAACACAAGTTTCCATTATGACATCACAATTAACCATCACTACTTCTACAAGTCTTTACACTCCTGTTGTCACTTTGACATTCCGGTGTCATTGCTGTTGGTGTGATAAGCCATATAGCTAGTCATATACTGACCGCACTTGGATTACTTGAAATGTCTGGAATTCCTCCAGACAGACTTCAGGTGTTAGCACTACTCCAGGGGATTCTTACCACCTATGACCCTGACTTTGTGCTACCACTACCCGATGGCGTCCTCAGCTTCACTTACCGGCTGGTTATGGAGCTTGTGAGAGATTGCCTGACCAAATACCACCAAGGTTGTATAAGCTCAGAATATCTTGAGCATTTACAGCAGAACATCTGGACATTAGTACAGCAGGTAAGTAGCAGACAATCTGCACAAATTATATATAATAATAATGGAAAATAATAATGGAACACAAGTTTAAGTTTAACCTGTGCCAAATACCCAGATAAGAATAGCCTGGAGTCAAAACAGGGCAATCAGGCTACATGACAAAGGAGAGGGTGGGATCTAAAGGGTTAGTTGAATTAGGGGTGGGAAGGTCCTGGATGCGGGGGGAGGAGGGAATAGGATTGGTTAACCCTTTATGGACCACAAAATTTTTCATTTTTCCGCTCTCATTTTTTCCTCACTCTCTTTCAAGAGCCATAACTTTGTTATTTCTCCATTGGCATAGACATGTGAGGGCTTGCTTTTTTGGGATGAGTTGCAGCTTTCAATGTCTCCATCCTATTTACCATACATTGTATTGAAACAAGGGGAAAAAAATTCCAATTGAGATGAAATGGTTCTTTGTGTCACTATATTCAGAGACCCATAACATTGTAATTTTTCTGTTGATAGGACTAAGTAAAGCCTTTTTTTGCGAAGTGAACTCAGTTTTTTATTGATACCAAACACCTATCAGATCAGACTTTAACAAACGTGGCAATACCATATATGTTCATGAATTTTATTGATTATTTTCATTTCTTATTAATTTTCATCTTTATAGGCTGAAGAAAAATCCCAAAGTGGAGAATTGGCCTTTTTTAAACAACTGGCCCAGAATGTCCTGTATGTACTGGAGTATCCGGCCTACTCACTGGAGCGCCTGGTAAGGATCCATCATCTTCTACATCTCATGTCCTTGTTGTCTGATCTTCTCCAGATTACCAGTCATATAGCAGAAGGTCAGATTTATGATGATAGAGGCCTTCCCCTCTCCGCTCCAGGCAGACACAGGATATTCTATGGCGGCCTGTCTCTGCGGCTCCATCCTCGGTGGTGATAGTCTGCACTCAGCGGTGCGGAGCTTGTATTTCTACCTCTGTCTCACTCCATCATCACAATCTTCCTCCTTGTAAATGCTGCAGTTCTGATAGAAGTTATTAGAGAACAGTTGTAGATACAAGTCCCTTAAATATTAATGTAAATTTGCTTGATAGAGCGGCCGTGAATTGTCCGTCCAATACTGAACTTGTCAAGTAAATCCAGGTTTAATACTTCCCGCTTTATATATATGGTAATCTAGTGTTTGAGAAATGTTATATTAATTGTATATCTTATATCCATCAGGAAACATCAAAAGGCGACTCCACAGAGGGGCAAATCCTAAATGTTGCTGACCCTGATAACAGTCAGCCAGGGCCAAAATCCGATCTGATAGAAGGTAAAACGATCATCTAATATTTTACATTCAAATATTACATTATTGAGAACGGCAAAGAATATGTTGATTTATTCTTCATCCTCTGTATAAATAAATAAGCAAATAAATAGGAGAAACCTGCATGGTCTGGGAGGGTGTGGAGTGAGCCCCTGATGCGCGTTTCATCTAGGCTTCTTCCACACCCCCTGGAAGAAGCCTACGCAATACTTCTTCAATACCCCTTGGAAGAAGCCTATGCGAAACACATGTCGGGGTCTTGCTCCCCACCCTCCCAGACTGTACAGGTTTCTCTTTTTTATTTGTCTTATTTATTTTGAGGACTACAGATTGTTCCTATATCTTCTACATTCTAAACAGACACAAACTTGTATGAATACGATTATGAATAGGTTTTGAAGTGATTTTGATCAGTTGTTCTTGGTTGGAAAGAGAGAGCGTTCTCTGTGTCTAACATTCTCTTATTATTTTTTTATCATGAATTGTTCTGATTAATCAATAAAATTTGTTATGTTTTTTTGATATTTGACTTTTTTGCTTCCTTTTCTTTTGGTTATTAAGTGCTGATATTTAATAAATGACGTTTCTTCATTATTTTAGGAATAACTGTGCCGGCAAATACTGATGGTGGAATATGTGAGACACCAGAGATCATCCAGGAATCTGCCAGTGTAAGTATCAGAGGGACGTCTGTATATCATCAGATGACGGGTGTGAATTATACATCCCATGTTATATCCCATATGACAATGGGATATCACTGTTCGTCATGTAGATCAGACATATTATGTGTGATAATGGCGTTATTCTTCCTGCCCCCTCTGTGTGATGTCCCTTATCCTTCCCTGCAGTATTGATTTATGTGTATGGGGGATTTCCCTTTATAATATAATGGGGTCTGTGGAGGGTCCGGCTGGTATCACGTTCTCTACAGTGTAATCAGTGGGGACATAATATAGAAGAGAGACGTTCCTGCATCTTGAGCTTTTATTCTCCTGCATTTTCTGTCTTAATGTCATTTCTTATTCCTTTTTAGGCCTTGATCGGATCATTGAACCAAGTGAGAAATCCTTGTAAGAGCGACTATAAACCGATCAAACTGATCAGCAGTGGAGCCTTTGGGTGAGCTTTACTTTGGTATAATATTTATTTCCCAGGGCTCCTTATGATGATGCCTCGGTGTCCTGCCCATGTAATATTCCCATAGAGAAATCAGGAGTCCACATCACTGTCCACATCTATCTGTCAGGTCAGTTAGGATGTGACGTGGATGTGGACCCTCCATTGATAATCATTTATGGAGTATTATTTTATGCATTTCTAGACATGGATTTATAGTGATGGCCTCACATCTAGTATTAACCATTAGTACAGGAGATCGTTTGATGAGGTCTATAGATGGACTGTTAATAAGAATTTGTAATAAATCATGGATTTTCTTCGTCTCCAGGGCCGTCCACTTAGTGCGCCATAAAGACACAAACCAGATTTGTGCTATGAAGACAATGGACAAGGAGAACCTGAAAAAGCCAAAGAGACTTGAATTGGCCTTTCTGGAGAGGGACATCTCAGCATTCGCCGATTGTCCCTTTGTGGCCTCCATGTTCTGCTCTTTTCCAACTAAACTTCATCTGTGTATGGTCATGGAGTATGTACCAGGTAGGACACATCCATTGTATCTATATCCAGCCCACGTCTGTTTAATCCTAGCACCTATATATGACCATAATGTGCCCACATGGATGGCTACATGTATTATACAGTATACGCTCTACATTACACAGTATATCTCTATATAGGCCATCTTGTCCCAATATTTCCACTTATTTCATATTCACCCTCATCATGTGTAATTTACATTGTAACAAACCCTCACCTCTCATATTTGCTTTCTTCTATAGGAGGAGACTGTGCCAGTCTTATAAAGCGCAGGGGTCCTTTACCAGTCCCCCTGGCCCGTATGTACATTGCGGAAACGGTTCTTGCTGTAGAATACCTGCACAGTTATGGTGTGGTGCACAGAGACCTGAAGCCTGGCAAGTAAGTGACCCCAGTAGTATAATAAAGGGGAAAAAAATATATAATTTTTATACAGTCTATGGGTAATTACTTGGGTCTGACACCATTTCTTTCTTTCACAGCCTCCTGATATCATCAACAGGACATATTAAGGTCACCGATTTTGGGGTTTCAAAACTCGGCCTCATGAGACCAAGCTCAGATATCTACAAGGCTTCAACTGAGGACATCACCAGCGAGTTCCTTGATGAAGAGGTAGGCTTTACTTACAAGATCTTGCACTTTACAGATTTCATCTCTTTCTCCTTCTCTGACAATTTCTCTATAAAACGTTTGCACTGATCTTATTTGACGCAATTATACTTATTGATCATCATCTCATTCTTCTGTTGGTTTCCAGACTTTTGGCACCCCTAGTTACATGGCCCCAGAAATTATCCAAAGGAAAGGCTATGGAAGGCCCGTTGATTGGTGGTCAGTAGGGATCACCCTACATAAATTTCTTTTTGGACGTACACCATTTAAAGGGGCTTTAAAAAGAGATATTTTACGCAGTGTCCTTGAGGGTAAGTAAAATAATCTGAATGCTTGTGATGTCACTGTTATTTGGTTTCATTGGTTTTCTGGTTTAATTTCTAGCCTTATTAAGGACATTTTTTATGAAAATAAATGAAAATGTTTCATTTCCTGTAATATTTGCTTTTTATATAACAGATAAATTAATTTGGACATATCATAAATACTCTACTCCACCCGATGCTCAGGACATCATCACTCAGCTGCTCAGAAAAGATCCAGCAGATAGACTTGGGACAGGTAATATTATAATAGTATTATGACTTATTACACCTCTGTGACCAGACAAATGGTTGCGTCCATGAGGTTCAGTATTCTACCTACTTATCCATTCCCCATTTTTCATGCTATGACTTTCAGTACATTTCCTTCATGTCTGCTGTTACATCTTCAGTTCAGGTTAACATAAACTGTACCGATATGGAGCAGTTTCTCTAAAAATGACTATCACTTTCTTTCTTGTCTTCCTTTTCCAGGAGGAGCAAATGAGATCAAAATGCATCCATTTCTGCATCACTTAGACTTTGACAATCTTCTAAGTCAGAAGCCCCTGTTCGTTCCTGAGCTAAAGTCAGATGAGGACACCCGCTACTTTATCAGTAAGTAAAATGAGACGTCATCTGCAGAAAACTGCTGTGTGTCTTGTCTTTCATTTTATGTGAAAATAATTCTCATCATTATTAGTGATAGCAGGGTGACTGTCTGACCGGGTCTTATACTAATTATCTCTGATAACACTTGTACTTTGTAGCTCGTTGTAGCAGACACATGAATTCAGATGAGGCAGACACAAGAGAGGACAATGACTGGCCAGAAATAAAAAACTTTGTATCATATTATCAAAGGTTTTCTAAAGTAAGTATGTGGCTACTAATATGTCTAAAACCTATAATTACAAAAATGCTTAAAAATAAATCAATTTATTTTTCTCCGTGTGTTTTAGCTAAATATCACCAATACCGGGATGATGACCAATGTAGAGCCTATGTCACCTCCACAGTGTTCCCAAGAGAACAGTGAAAAACACTCAGACATGTGAGTAGATTATTATTATTATGAGATTTAGTTCTGATATATGTTCAGAACCAAATACAAGACACGAGTAACACAAATCTAAATCCAGCATCCACCACCCCTCTGTGCATCTGGCTTGTGATAACACTGCAATAACAGTTGATGATTGTGACCAGCCATTCATTTCCTGCTCATTTCAGGCCAATATTACTAGTTGAGGGCCTGGGCAGGGTATCCCCTCTAGGTTGTCCTAATTGGCCTCACAAACAGGTGTTCTTCATTTTTTCTATTGTTTTTCCTTTTAATTTACTGGTCTTTCTTCTACCAAACAGGCAGAAAGAGTCTTCCTCTTCCAAAACTAATGGAGACAATCAGAGTTTCACTGCTAAAAACAACGAGTCATCCTCGTCCTCATTGTCAGGTATGTACAGGTTTATAGGCCATCCAATTATAGCCTATAATCCAAAATTATAATGTGAATCAGCACATGAAGGCTCCAAAAATTACTTACTTTATTCCCGTTGCTCCCCTGAGTATTCCGTTTTTTGAGTTACGGGTCTTATTTAGTGCTAATTTTTATCGTCTTTTCCAAGAGGGCAGTGCTCACAGGATCCTCTGGGGCGTGTCTTTAGGTTGCTCTGCAATATAAAATTGTGAGCCATGCCCCCTTGGAAAAGACCATAAAAATTAGCACTAAATATAAATGCCCATATCTCTACAACCATAGGGTGGATTTTAGCAAAACAAATATCAGAATACTCGGGGAAGAAGCAGACATAAGATAATAGTGAATCTCAGACACTTTTGATGTAGTGACGGGTCCTCTTTAAAGTTGCATTGAATTATTATCTAACTGATTATATAATAACACAGTGGCTTGCTGCAAGTAATGTCATGATAATAAGGGGACATAGTTCCTTGGAGACACCACATGGCGGCACACAGAAATGCTACAGGTGCATATTAATCAGTTGCATAACTCTATATAGATACAAAGAAAATATTTTAGAAGTTTATAATTAATATTTGTTTCTGACTTTTTGATTAGAATCTCCAGTTCAGAAGAAAAGAAAATATTTTCTAAAACTGAGAAGACAAGAAAAAACAGAGAAAGTAGAAGAGGGGGAAAGTAGGCGAGGTAAGTGTGACAATAATCTCCATGTTGTATGATGTCAGTGAGAAGAAGTCATGTGGAGCAGATGTTATCTATCAGTGGTGGGATTGTCACATGTATGATGACTGGCAAAGATCCCTGCCCTCTGTGTGATGAGATTCCTCTAACGTTCTCCCACAGTGACACCACAGTAGTACCCTCTAATATGGAGTCCCATTACTTACATTAGTTTTACATCTTTTCTCATAGGTTCCATCTTCCGCCGGATGATATCATCCTGCCGGCGTGGATTATCCAGGGCTGCTCGCGCTGTCAGAGGAAGCTGCATTTTTGCCTGCTGTCACCAGGGCACCTTAGACATCTCGAGGACAGAAAACCCCCACATCTAGCTCCCTGAAGAAACTACAGCATGTCCACCATCAATGCTGTACCTGTATGGAAGGATTTGAACCATCTACCCGTGGCCTCCTGACCAGCAAGAAACACCTGCTAAAGTTGAAGGCTTCTCCAAGAACACGTCTTCATCCTTCCATGCAAGATTTAATTAAACTAAATAAATACAAATTTTAAATTGATTAATGTCTTTCAGAATTTAATTGATTATTACTGATATTTTTGGTATATCAATACTATACATCATGTACCATATATCTGAAGGGTAGGATTCCAAAGTGGAGAACAGCAGTTCTATGTCTCCGATTAATCCTCTAAACCTCAGCTAAAAGTGGAGGAGAGGACCAAAGATTCTGTTATTCCTAAGAGTACATACACACATAGCCTTGTAGATGCCAGTAAACCATTGTGAATTGCTGGCAGCTGAGCTTTAGGAAAGCTACCTGTCCGGAGATGTGCACCGCCGACAGTGGTGAAAAAATGCATTATAATGAGGACAATATGGCCAAAGTACCCAGGAGCCTTTGGCCCTGGGCGGTAGCCCAGATTGCCTCATTGTAGTCTGCTAATGATTTCACAAGGAATGAAGCCCAGAGTGAAGAAGAAAGCCCATGAGAGTGATACCCACTTCAGAACAGAGAGAACTTTCCAATGACTACAACGGTTTCTGTATTGGCCACAAGTAAATCGAGTGGTGAAAGAAGATTACTGGAAATCCCATCAGGGTGAGATGACTAAACCCCCTAAACACAGAACATCTATATAGGTGAAGAGGATTTCTTTCCTATTGGAAGTGCTGATGGTGGACTATCTTATGATCAGCCGCTCCGATAATGGTTGTTTGTACTGTCTGGTGATGATGGATCATTTTAAAAAGTTTGCAGTCATGACTCCCACTGGGAATCAAACAGCCGAGTCAGTGGCCTGTGCCATCTGTCATGACTTCATGTGGGTATACGGGTGTCCAGAAAGAATTCACTCTGAGCTAGGAGCCTGTTTTCATGGAAAAGTCATGGATGAATTGCACCAACTGTACAACATTGAGAATTCCAGGACTACACCCTAGCACCCACAGGGAAATGGGGACTGTGAACGTTTCAACATAACTTTATCTACATTCTGAGAATTGTGGAGGACAACAGGAAGATGACAGGATGTCACACACTGTCTAGCGCTGTGTATCTGCGGTCTATTCTAGATGCTGCTGTAACTTAAACTGTGAAATTCCCTCTTGTACTGCATGGGTTAATGCCAATTCTATTGACATGTCCTGGTGGATGTGAGTTTCTGTGTGAGTCTACTCCCCTTAGCCTTTAAGCAGCCTCTCCTTCCACCAGGTGGTGCAGCTGATAGAGTTTCACTCTATACGTGGAAGCCGTGCTGTGCAGTCCTGTTTTTTTGTGCCGCTGAAGTCCTTTCCTTTGAGATTGCTGTACCTTTGTTCTGAGGAGGGAGATTAGGGGAATTAGTGCAGGGCTTGTGAAGGAGTTAGGGCTTAGGGTGGAGACCCAAACCTTCTCACCATCAGAGATACCTTCGGGGTCAGGGCTATTCAGGGTTCCCAGGGACAGATTAGTTTTCCCTGCTCACCCAGCCCGTATCTGCTATTTCCTCACCAGCATTCCCCTACACCGTGACACAGGAAGATGCAATGGCCTGAATTTGTACCAGAACTGGTCTGGGTGTACAGTAACCAGGTTCATGCCATGACAGGGTACACGCCTTACACGTTGCTGTTTGGACGTAACAGCCGTAAGGTTACTGAGCTAGAGCTTGATCCAGAGGAAGATAGTACGAAGATAAACACCACAACTTTGGTGTGGAAACACCATCATCGGTTAGAGACACTGAGACTTAAGATTGTACAGAAGCCCCAGGGGAAAAGGCATCCTGTAGTAACTCCTGTGCAGGAGGCACCATTACAGCTGGGGAATCGAGTTTTGGTTCAAATGAAGCACCCTTGGGGAAAATTGGACTACACGTGGGAGGCTGTTCCTCATCGAGTGACAAGGAGAGTACACCCCGAAAGGAGAAGGCGTCGCACCAGAGAGAGTGCGGCACCCTTACATGCTACCGCCACATGTGTCTGATGAAGAGAGAATGACCGGGGCTAGCTTAGAGGGTAGGCTAGAGGTCAAAATCACAGGAAGAGTGTCTCAGGGCCTAAGTGTTCCAGAAGAGACAGGTCAGGAGGGACTTCACAGATCTGAATGTACCAATGCTGGTGTTTCACCCAGGAGGTATGCAGAAGATGATTTCATATGGCAGTATGTAATACAGCAGACACAGGAGTGTGTTTGGATATTGGCGACTCTGAGACCACCACCAAGGAGCGTCTAAAGCATAAGTAACCTTTCTCATCCAAGTAATGGTGAGTTTAAAGAGTGGAGGAATGTAAGGAGAGTGAGTGACTCATATAATAGAAATGAGCTGTAAGGTATTTGTGGGCAGATGCTGTCATGTAGTGATCAGAGACTTTAGGTGTAGGAACCTGAAATGGTATTGGAACCAAGGGACAGAAGGCCGGCTGAATGAGAGGAAAGCAGAGCTAGGTGCACAGGGGACATGTGATCTGCAGCAGAAAAATACAAAAGCCACAGGGGTCAGGCCAGGAAGTCAGTCGTCGTCCCGACTTGTAACAAGTCACCTGTGGTAGCTAGGCCTGACGTAGGTGATGAGTATGTCCAGAAACACAAGATCAGTATTGGAAGTGGATTAAGCAAGGGGTGCAGAGTCCTTACAAAGACTAAGAGATCCTGATTGTCGAGGCTAAAGATAGCAGATAGCGCAGACCCTATTGCAGAAATGGAAATTCGGTCGTGTGAGCGTAGACCCAATTGGAAGGACAGAAATTCGGTTATGTGAGCAGAAGGGAGCATGAGTTGTCTCTCTGGAAATTGGAGGCAAGGACAGAAGGTCTGTGGTAGAAGAAATTGACTGTGGCCCACAGTGTGAGACTTTCATCCTTGCAGGAAAGTGTAGTGTGGGCACCTGTTAGGGTCTGGGGTGGCGACTGCCATTGGAAAATACAGCGGGTTGACGGAGGCCCATACTGATTCGACCCAGACACTATTGGCTGACAGTCCAGTGTATCTTTAACTATTATAGGTTAGTGTGCATTTATACCAATATTCATACAACGATGTATGTTGCATATACTTTATGTGAATATTGATGTTACAGTGGTAATTGTACTCCGTATATGTTCTTGGTGTGAAGCTCAGTAGGAGTATAACCGAGCCACGCAAGGTTTAGTGAGCTTAACAGACAGTGGTTACCTGTATCAGGGAAAATCAAGGATATATAGTCGACAACTAAGCTATTGGTGTCATACTTCTTAGTGCTGTAGCGCTGGGTTTGATATTTTATAGGGCATCGTTCAGATAACCAGGCCCATAAACAGGGCCAGACAGTGACCACAAGCACGAGACAGAGAGAGAGCGCAGAGGTCGCTCTACACTGTCTGTATTGTCACTGATATATAATTGAATAATTTTGTAAATAGTTAATAAACAACTTGTTTTATTGTAGCACTGAGTCCGCGTTCTCTGTGCCACTGCAGCCAAACTTAAAAAGTCTAAAAAATGGAAAACAAATTCCGAGCTGCTCAAATTTTTTTTGACTTAACCCTGCTGTTCTGTTCGGGTCGACTATACACTTATAATGTTCTGGTCATTTTTGACCGGACATATTAAAGTCTTGATTTTTAGCTAATTTAAGTGTTTTCTTTGAATACCTGTTGCATTATTATACTGTATGTGAACATGGCTGTCCATAAACAAATGAAAAATTAAATCAAAAACTTAATTTTTTTTTTTTTTTTGTATCAAAATATGTTACAAGGCCTTATTGCAATATTCATGCATATTGCACATTTGCACATAAAAAAATAATCTTTATATAACTGTAGACTATCACTAATCACATCAAACTGTATGTAAATATATTTAAAAAAAAAAGTTCAGTTTTTTCTATATAAAATGGTAAATAAGGTTCACGGTGCTAAATTTACTGTTTGCATTCGTCACAAGTATAATTTACATGTCTTTTGCATAAGTACTTGGCACAACTGCAACATAACACATTTTAATCCAAAGGCGTAAAGGGGTCTATTAAATGCAATACTTCAGTCTTAGAGCAATCCAATCAAGATAAATGAAGCACAGATGCCAATAAAATCAATATTTATTTAACCACTTCGCCCCAGAGCCTGGTTTTGCCTTCATGACCGGGCCAATTTTTTCAATTCTGACCACTGTCACTTTATGAAGTAATTACTCTGGAACGCTTCAACAGATTCCCCTGATTCTGAGAATGTTTTTTCGTGACATATTGTACTTCATGATAGTGGTAAAATTTCTTCGATATCACTTGCGTTTATTTGTGAAAAAATCGGAGATTTGGTGAAAATGTTGAAAATTATCCAATTTTCAAACTTTGAATTTTCATGCCCTTAAATCAGAGAGATATGTCACACAAAATAGTTAATAAATAACATTTCCCACATGTCTACTTTACATCAGCACAATTTTGTAACCAAAATTTTTTTTTGTTAGGAAGCTATAAGGGTTAAAAGTTGACCGGCGATTTCTCATTTTTCCATTAAAATTTACAAAGACATTTTTTTAGGGACCACATCTTATTTGAAGTGACTTTGAGGGGCCTTTATGACAGAAAATACCCAAAAGTGACACCATTCTAAAAACTGCACCCCTCAAGGTGCTCAAAACCACATTCAAGAAGTTTATTAACCCTTCAGGTGTTTCACGGAAATTTTTGGAATGTGGAAGAAAACAATGAACATTTAACTTTTTTTCACAAAAATGTTACTTTAGACCCAATTTTTTTATTTTCACAAGGGTAACAGGAAAAAATGGAATATACAATTTGTAGTGCAATTTCTCATTAGCGCGCTGATACCCCATAGGTGAGGGAAAACCACTGTTTGGGCGCACTGCAGGGTTCGGAAGGGAAGGAGCGCCATTAGACTTTTTGAAAGAAAAATTTGTTTGGATAATTAGAAGACGCCATGTTGCGTTTGGAGAGCTCCTGATGTGCCTAAACAGTGGAAACCCCCCACAAGTGACACCATTTTGGAAACTAGACTGCTTAGGGAACTTATCTAGATGTGTGGTGAGCACCTTGCACCCCCAGGTGCTTCACAGAAGTTTATAATATTGAGCTGTAAAAATAAAATGTTCACATTTTTCCCTCAAAAACGTTTTTCATCCCTTAATTTTGCATTATCATAAGGGTAATAGGATAAATTGCACCATGAAATTTGTTGTGCAATTTCTCCTGAGTACGCCGATACCCCATATGTGGAGGAAAACCACTGCTTTGGTGTACGGCAGGGTTCGGAAGAGAAAGGAGCGCTATGTTGGCTGGGATAGGTTGCAGACACCATGTCACATTTGAAGAGTCGCTGACATGCCGAAACAGCAGAAACCCCGACAAGTGACCACATTTTGTAAACTACACCTCACAAGGAATTCATCTAGGGAAGTAGTGAGTATTTTTTAATTTTTAAATTTATACCATTGGGCAGTGAAGAAAACATAATTGTATTTTTACCACAAAAAAATGTTTTACCCTCAGATTTTACGTTTTCACACAGGGCAATGGGTAAAAATGGTGCCGAAATGCGTCACACAATTTCTTCTAAAAGTGGCAATACCCCATATCTGGCTGTATCGTACCGCTCAGCCATACGGCGAGATCTGGGAGGGACGGAGCGCTATTTGACAATTGGAGAACAAATTATTGTAGAATAGGCATTTGGATTTGGGAGCACCAAATTTTCTGAATTTCTTTTGGGGGGCAAGGGCCATTTCGCTTTTCCAGAGCCTTTCTGCTACCAGTAACTTGGAATATTTTTGACAGATGACGGACCTGAGTGGGGACTAGCTTTTTTTGAGGACTGAGTTGAAGCTTTTATTGGGAACATTTTAAGTAACATTTATCCGGCGCTCGAGGCTGAGCACTTACATCGGGGTTTCCATCTATATTTCCAAGTGATGTAATTCAGATGAAACCCCTGTGGGATCCATTCACTGTAATGAGGCAGCAGAGTTACTCTGGACTCCGTCTGGCCTCTGTTTAGCGGTGTCCTTTTTTTCAGAAGTGCACAAAACTGTGGTCAACCGCACTTTTATGCACGCCTAAAAAACTGACACCGTGGGCTCACAGGCCAGATGGCATCCACAGTGGCCTATATCTGCCTCATTACAGGGAATCTTCCGTCATGGGTTCCGTCTCAATCACGTATCTCAGAGATTTACACGGAAACTCTGGTGTAAGTGCTCAGCGCAGAGCGCAGGATAAATGTGAGCAGAGCCTTACTGCGATCTTTGGGAGACATAATAAACAAAATCAGTAGCAGGTGAAGAATTGGTTTTATTTTTTTTTTTTACGCCGTTTCTCGTGCGGTATAAGTGATGAGATTACTTTATTCTTCGGGTCAGTGCGATTACAGCGATACCAGATTTATATCGGGTTTTTATGACTGACAGCTGTCACACAATAAGAGACGCTTTTTTTTGCAAAATCTAGTTTTTGCATCGCCATATTTTGAGAGCTATCATTTTTCTATATTTCGGCCTACAGAGTCATGTGACCGCTTGTTTTTTGCGGGACGAGTTGACGTTTTTATTGGTACCATTTTTGGGTACGTGACATTTTTTGATCGCTTTCTATTCTGTTTTTTGTGAGGTAAAATTAACAAAAACCAACAATTCAGGAATTGTTTTTTGAGTTTTTTTTATGCTGTTCTGTGTGTGGTAAAAGTGATAAGGCAGCGTTATTCTTCGGGTCTGTACGTTTACAGAGATACTACACTTACTGTATATTTTTTTATGTTTTGGCGCTTTTACACAATAAAACAATTTTATAGAAAAAATATTTTTTTTGCATCGCTTTATTCTGAGAGCTATAACTTTTTTTATTTTTCAGCTGATGGAGCTGTATGGAGCGTTTTTTTGCGGAACAAGATGACGTTTTCAGCGGTACCATTTTTATTTCCATTTTGCTTTTTGATCGCATTTTTTTCGACTCTTTGTTTGGCGATATGATGAAAAAGCATAGTTTTTTGCTCCGTTTTTTATTTATTTTTATTACGGTGTGCACAGGAGTTAATTAGTGTGACAGTTTTATAGATCGGGTTGTTTTGGACGCGGCGATACCAAATATGTGTACTTTTTTTGTTTTTGCATAAATATATGGATTTATTGGTTTAATATTTTATTTATTTATTTTTATTTATTTTTTGATTTTTTTTTTACATTTTTATTTAGTCCCTGTATGGGACATTAATTTTTATTTTTCTAATCACTGATCTCATCCAATGCAATAGATATGTATTGCATTGGTTGAGATCTATGCTGACAGTTTCACACTGTCCTTCTCCTGCTCGACTCAGCTGCAGGCTGAGCCTAGCAGGACACCGTATATGGCAGATCTGGAGGCGGTCATGTGACCTCCAGCTGCCATTTCAACGGCAGGTCCTGGAAGGTATCAGGGGGCCGTCGGAGAGGTAAGTGGACGACCCCCTCTCCTCTCACTATCTTCTATATGCCGCCATCACTATAGATTGCGGCATATAGAAGATAGCAAAGGGTTAACATCATTGGGACCTGATCCAATCAGGTCCCGATGATGTCCCCTGTCAGAGCTATCGCTCTGCACCGCACCCGCAGCGCTTGCAGGACCCTGGGGGTCCTGAGCACTGCGGGACCAACCACCGTTTTTAAACGTCGGCGCTGCACAGAGCCCAGGCAGCGCCGACATTTATATACAGTGGGCGGTCGGGAAGCAGTTAAGTACCGGGCAGGCCGCAATAATGCCAACGCCGATGCCCTGTCCAGGAGGCCTCACCAGTCGGACACTGAAGAGGAAGTGGATGACCTGGAGGAGATTGAGCTACCTGCCTTTCACCGTAATGGAATGGTCCAAGAGCAACGAGCCTCCAGTAGCCATCGCGGTAGGACGTTAAACCCTTTGCCTCACCACAGCTGGAAGGAGACCCAGGACAGTGACCCGGTTGTCAGTCGTATTAAGGAACTGATAACCCAGGAAGGTTCCTCCCTGGAGAAAGACGCGTCTCTACAAGCCAAGCAACTGTGGAATGAGAGAAGCCGGCTGTTCATCTATAGAGAGAAGCTGTGCCGGAGGTACGTCAACCCGAGGACCCATGAGATGGTATGGCCGATTGTAGTGCCCAGGATGGACATCCAGATGGTGTTGGAGGCCTACCACGATCAGGCGGGGCACTTTGGCTGGAAGAAGCTAGAAGCCCTGCTGAAGTGTCGGTTTTATTGGGTAGGAATGCGCAGTTCCATTGAGAGGTGGTGCCGGGACTGTGGACCCCGTAGCCTCAGGAGAAAAGACTACAGCAGCCAGAAGGCACCCCTGCAACCCATCAAGACGACTCGACCCTTGGAGATCGTGGCCCTGGATCATGTCAAGCTGTCACCCAGCAGGTCAGGATATTCCTATGCCCTGACTCTAACATACCTGGCGGCGTTCTTGCATAGGGCACCATCTCCCAATATGCAAGATCGCAAACTTGATCATCAGTCCAGTCTGCTAGCCTGGCTTCTTTCCATGCTGTCTGCTTGCCTCTGTTCTGGCTGCTTAGGGCGGCGGCCCGGTCACTTCCTGTTTCGTGTAGCTGCTGTGGGCACACCCCTAATGCGTCCTCAGCCTATTGCTATCAGTCATTGGATATTTAAACCAGCTCCTCATACAAGCTGGTGCCTGAGCAATGCATTCCGTCAGATGGCTTTTCGCTGCTGATGTGCCAGGTCCTGTCTGAACTATATTCTAGCCTGTTGTCTGTCTGCCTATCCTGGAGGCTGTATTTCCAGGCCAGTGTGAACACGCTGCTAGCCTGTTCTTTCCGCCTTCTAGGGGCCGCATACCTAGACCCGCTCCTGTATCTAGCCTGTTCCTGTCTGAACACGCTCCTAGCCTGTTCTTTCCGCCTTCTAGGGGCTGCATACCTAGACCCGCTCCTGTATCTTGCCTGTTCCTGTCTGAACACGCTCCTAGCCTGTTCGTTCCGCCTTTTAGGGGCCGCATACCTAGACCCGCTCCTGTATCTTGCTGCTGTGTCTGTTCTTGTCTGAATACTCTCCTAGCCTGTTACCTGTTTTTCTCTATGTCCGTACCTTCCCTTTTCCTGCAGAGTCTGAACCCGTACCTAACTCCTACTCGTTGTCCCTGTACTCCCGTTTGTGAGTTTAGAGTCCACTCGCTATTTCATTGCAAGTATCTTGTGTGTATCTGGTTCTGCCTTTCCCTTCCAGTCTGTTCCGTGTGAACAGAGCCCTGTCCCCTCTGCTCTGCCTTTGCTCACCGCTCCGGCGGTTCTTGCCTGCTCTGCCTTGCTCACCGCTCCGGCGGTTCTTGCCTGCTCTGCCTTGCTCACCGCTCCAGGCCGTCTCGCTCTGCTCTGCCTTTGCTTGCCGCTCCAGGCCGTCTCGCTCTGCTCTGCCTTTGCTCACCGCTCCAGGCAGTCTCGCTCTGCTCTGCCTTTGCTCGCCGCTCCAGGCGGTCTCGCTCTGCTCTGCCTTTGCTCGCCGCTCCAGGCGGTCTCGCTCTGCTCTGCTTGTCTACCGCATCTGCGGTTCTGTTCCTGAGTCCCAGTCTGTACTGGAACTTATCCAGTCTGTGCTCCAACCTGCTAGTGCCTCCCTGTCGGCACTCCAGCCGTGCTTGCCAGTACCCCCTGCCTGCATACCAGTCGTGCTTACCAGTGCCCGCCTGTCTGCATACCAGCCGTGCCTGCCTATACCCACCAGTCAGTGTGCCAGCCTAACCTGCCTGTTCCTGTATTCTCCGGTGTGGGTCAACAGCCGTGTCCGGGGTCTGACCTGGAGTAGCACCTGGTCCCTCTGCTCAGTTCCTCCCTGGTGCACTGGCGTCGTTAGCCGTCGTGCGACCTTGGTCGGATCGGGTAGATACTTAGTTACGCCCCTCCAGGCACTCTCCGGTTCTTGGTCCAGTGGGATCACTAAACACGCACACGCCAGTCAGTCCGGGCATGTGCATAACACTGACCATGGTGGATCACTACTCCCGGTTCCTGGTGGTCGCCCCCGCAAGGATCTGACGGCAGAAACCGTGGCAAAGACGTTTCAGGCGTACTTCAACAGGCCACATGGATACCCGGAGCAGGTGCTGACAGATCAAGGCTCAGCCTTTGAGGCCGAATTGTTCAAGGAGTTCTGCCATCTGTACGGGTGTAAAAAGATCCGGACTACACAGTACCACCCCCAAACCAACGGTCTCTGTGAAAAGATGAACAACATCATCATCGACCTGCTGAAGACCCTACCACTAGAGGAGAGAAATTAGTGGCCAGACCTACTACCTGACCTGGTAGATCTGTACAACCACATACCTGTGAGTTCCACCAATTGTACTCCAGCATATCTCATGCGAGCAAGACCCGGGAAGTTGCCCATGGACCTGGAGCTTGGTGTAGTAGAACCCGAAGCAGATATGTCCACTGAGGACTGGGACACGACCAGACAAGAGCAGTACAGAAGAGTACAGGCCTGTGTCGAAGACAGTCTCACTCGGGTGAGGGACAAACAGGAAGCCCACTACAATAGAAGTGCGCCCGCAGAACCCGTCACACCAGGAGAAGTGGTGTTAAAAAGAAAAAGGAGAAACCACAAACTTGATGACCAGTGGGAGAGAGAACCCTACACTGTGTTAAACTCAAGGTTTGATAACCGGAAGACCTGTTTAATAACTAAGGACGGAGGAAGAACGACTGCAACAGTATCCAGAGACCATCTGAAGTTGTGTCCAGGTCTGCTAAAGCCCCAGGAGGAAGTGCCTCTCACCGTACCAGAGGAGCCTAAAGAAGCAGTAATACATACTGAATTAGGAGATTTCCCGGCAGATTAGCCCCAACTAGGAGGAGCAGTAATCATACCTGTAATCACCTTCTACCCACAGCAAGAAGAACCTGTAGGTGCCCCAGAAGAGCCTGCTCAAGAAGAATCCCCGGAAGAAGGATCCCAGGTTGGAGCAGAGCAAGAAGGCCAACTAATGGTACACTTGCCAGTCCCGCAGAGAGGTCAAGGCAGTCTTGTAGCCCCTCCACACCTAGTGCTGACAGAATGGAAAGTAGTGCAACTACCAGTACCACAAGCATCCCAGTACCACGTAGGTCGACACGTAGCACCAAAGGTCAGACCCCTGTCAGATAGAGAGAATAGAAAGGAAACTCTGACAGTGTAGATAGTTGTCCCTGGGGTATGTTATTTGTATGTAATTTTCGTGTATTTCATTATTCATATGTGTTTTTGCCTTGCTAATGAACAATTCAAGTGATATGGACACTTAACTTGCATCTAGTTACCAGTAAGGGTATATACATAAAGAAGTTTGTGGAAGAGGACTGTGTGCAGCCCAAAAACTGTTTCCTGTAAATAATTGCGCTCCCTGGAGTGCCCCCTTTAGGTGACCTCAGAATAAAAACCTGTCTGGGTGGCAGAAGTGGAGGTCCAACTCAGAATCGCCATGCCTTGCAGCCACCCAAGGGCCTACGTGGAGGGTTTGCTTTGGACAGGTCCCTCAAGCTACCTTGTACTTTACCTGTGAGATGGACACCCTGTCAGGGGACCTCACCGGAACAGACTTAAATTCTGAGGACGCTCTATATTTGTATATATTTATTATGTTTTTACACCTGTAATGTTCAAGAGATGTGCCTCCCAAAAAGGGAAGAAATGTTATTATTGTTTAACCTGTTTTGCAAAATTGCTTCAGTCCGGGAGTACTGAGTTTTACTAGGGGGGAATGTGGTGCCCTGCTGCGCATGGTGCCACAGAACCCAGAAGGGGGCATGGCTGGATTTCTTCACAAGAGGCCCTCACTACTTTCATACACCTCCACTTTCCACCTCATACCACCAGAGGGAGCCCGGATAGGGATATATAAAGGGAAGGTGGAGCCAGGCAGCTCAGTCTTCAGAACAGATTAGTCTTCAGTCTGCAGTGAGTGAGTGTGCAGAGCAGTCAGACAGAAGGTGTCTGAGAGCGTGCCGACGCTCAGAGAGCGGTGAAGACGCAATACACCAGCTGCCTTGTAGTGAAGGCCCCGAGCGTGGCCGACGGCGAGGAGATAAAGAGAGAGAAACCAAGTGGGCAGAGGAGCTCAGTAAGCTCACCCCGCTATATTTACCGGACACCGGGTCCGTGCCTACAGGGATCCATTACACCCAGTAGGAACAACCGGAATCCCAGGAGGACTACAAGTCCCTGGCAAACCTGAAGATAGACACGTACAGGACCAGGAACCCCGACGTCCAGGGAAAGTGGTTACCAACCGCAGGTCCTACCTCAGAGCAACAGGTTAAGAAAAAGCAGGACACATAAGCTAGGCCCAGTTGCAGGCTGGCCAGGAGCATACATAGAGACAGGAGGCCTTATACCCGCTCACTGGGGAGAAGTCCAAAAGTGTGCCCTTCACCTGGAGTACCCCGGACCGTACTTAACAGCTGTACCAGTAAAAGGTAACAAAGCAAACCCCCTGTCTCTGTCCGTTACTTCTGCTGCGCTATCGTCCTCTCCCTGCACCACAACGCCCAGCGCAAACTGCATCGTTCTATACTGCCCTGAGGCCCGCTCCATCTTAGCTGCCCTGACACCGGCCTCGGAGTACTGTTGCGGCGCTGGTGACCTTCACCAGACACCACAGGTGGCGTTACGAATTCCCCGAACTTTTATTAGAATTTTATACCCCCTTTTTGTGTACTGACCGCCCTGGGCCAGCCAACGTGATATAACCCCGGCGATCAGCCACCGGCCCCCTGGGGGCGAGTCACCAGCGTGCCTATCCATGCAATAAGACCCCGATGCCAGCGCGGGTATCCCGACTGGCCATTACAGGTTGCAGATGGAAGTGCCATTGGGGGGGGATATGCCAACCAAAGACAGCGGAAATCATGCAAAACGTCAAAAAATAACTTATCAGCATGCTGCCTACTGGAACAGTCCACCTAAAGTGGCCGACCGCTGTATTCCCTTTGTTACTAAAAATCTGGCACAAAATCCTTATCTACTTGCCAGTCTAATCACTAGCCAGTCTAATCACTGGCCAGTCTAATCACTAGCCAGTCTAATCACTAGCCAGTCTAATCAATAGCCAGTCTAATCACTAGCCAGTCTAATCACTGGCCAGTCTAATCACTGGCCAGTCTAATCACTAGCCAGTCTAATCAATAGCCAGTCTAATCACTAGCCAGTCTAATCACTAGCCAGTCTAATCACTAGCCAGTCTAATCACTGGCCAGTCTATAATCACTAGCCAGTCTAATCACTAGCCAGTCTAATCACTAGCCAGTCTAATCACTAGCCAGACTAATCACTAGCCAGTCTAATCACTAGCCAGTCTAATCACTAGCCAGACTAATCACCAGCCAGTCTAATCACTGGCCAGTCTAATCACTGGCCAGTCTAATCACTGGCCAGTCTAATCACTAGCCAGTCTAATCACTAGCCTTGCGCCAAACTACTAACAGAAATCTCCTATCAGAATCGCAAGAAAGGAATCAGCAGGCGATCTCTTAGACCAGTCTGAACTAGGACTAAGTAAAGGAGCTAATACAATATAAAGAGGTGAAACTGTTACCAAAGCCTTGTTATTCCGCTCACAGTAACGTCTGAGCCAGCGTCGCTGACACCTCTGCGGGCCGATTTATGCTTTTAGAAAAGTCACATGAGTATCACTACACATGAGACTTCTGCAGCCGGACAGGAGTCCTGCCCCGGCTTCTGCCCTCCGCCACGCGTCATCTACAAATATGACAGGCGGGTGGGAGACGCCACATCTCTACTTAGATAAATGTCCTGCTTTATCTCCTGTGCATTGGCACAAGGACGGGTATGTGCCTGCGGGCCGTCAGCATCTTCCCTGAGGAGAGCGGGCACCTTCCCGGCCGCCGCACACCGGAGATGCAGGTCCGGTGCAGGAATAACTGTGTTCCTTTGGCAGGATTGCCAGAACTTGTTCCCTCTACTTGTCGGCACCACCTGGACTAACTACACAGCAATAAATCTCCCCTCCTGGCAGTGATGTGGAGCAGGTTGCTCTGTAGCTGCACGCTCCGGCCCCCAGAGCCTGAGTAGTACAGACATACACTACATGGCTGCACTGACCACCAGAGGGAATAACGGACATAATAAAGGTGGACAGGATAGGGGGAAAATAACCACATGGATGCAATTAAAGGGTTATTGCCAAAATAGAAAATCATCTCTTATCCAAAGGTTAGGGGATAACTTACTGATCACTGAGGGTCTGACTGCTGGAACCCCTAGCAAAGCCAAGAACAGGCAGCATGCTCAGCCTCCCCTCCATTCACTGTCTATAGGACTGCCCAAAAATAGCCAAGAGCAGCGCTCCACTAGTTCTGGCAGTCCCACAGACGATGAATGGAGTGGTGGTTGAGTATACGCACTGCCGCTCCGTTCATTCTTAATGGGAGTGCTGAAGACCAGCCGAGCACAGAGCTACAGTCGTCCCATAGAGAATGTATGGTGCAGCAATGATCGACCATCACATCAGTCACTAAGGACTCTTCAAATCCCCAGTTTTCAGGATTGGTGAGGCTCCCAGCAGTCAGACCCCATCCATCGGGAAGTTATCCTATGGATAGGAGATATCTTTTAAACTTTGTACACCCCCTTTGAAGGATTATTCAGTCTAATTCTAAAGTCGGGGGATAGTGACAGCCGCCCTCCACTAATCACACCATGTTGGCATATTGTAGTGATATCCCACCGCATTGTGATGGAAAGAAGAATATAACTGTATACAGAATAACATGGAGATGTTTGATAGAATCCAGCAGCCCGGAGGTTATGGGAGCGCCGCCAGCTTCTGTACCTCTGTACTAGATGGTATACAGCAGTGACCGTCCCTACACGGGACCCTGATCATCAGGAATATTGCCTCTTACACCCGAGCCCAGGGAATTCTAATTACTAGTGTACACTGTTATATCAGTTTATTATCACCTCCGGCCATGAAAGAATTGTCACATTATTTATTTTATAGAATTTTGTCTAGCATGGAAGTTATGAAACCTTACAAATCCATGCTCAGTACTCTCTATATACATGTATAAATTAGATACATTGTAAATGAAAACATCATATATTTAGGAGTTTGTGAGCTACATATCCTTATATACTCCCTGCAACCACTTTGATGTTGCACTTTACTGCAATGCTGTGGCAGCCAAAAAAACGTCATTCTGGCATTTTGATTTTTTCCCCATTACAATGTTTACTGATCAGATTAATTAGGAGACTTGGAGCGGCGATCGTCTGATCGCTTGTGCTGTACATACACTGCAATCTATAGCAGAAATCACCATCTTCTATGAACGCCGGCCCATAGGAGGGTCATAATGACATGTATGGGAGGTCATCAGCAGACCCCCAGCTGTCATGACAACCCATCGGCGCCCCACAATCACGTGGCAGGATGTATGACGCGCTTCCAGCCAACGTGCGTTATATCCCGCTGTCAGCGATTGACAGCTGGATTTAACGGGTTAATAGCAGCAGGCGGAGCAACAGTACATCAGCAGCTATTAAAGGCAGATGATGGTTGATTAAATCAGTCATCATGTGCAGGGAAATATGTGGACTCGGTGTGCGAGATCACATCAAAGGCAGAGACACGACCTTTGATGTAAATATACGTCAAAGATGGTGAAGCGGTAGAGCAAAGCACAGGTTGCAGCCTCTTCTCTAATATTCAAAGACTGGCTAAAAATACTCCTGAAAAATACTATGAGGAGGATTTTTACTCTTCTGTAAAAAATGTAGAGCGACCTCTGCAATGCGGTATACATTTCTTTACAATGGGTCCCAATAGTGGACGGATGCCTCATCATCCATCCTGACAGTGGCCACTAGGGGGCACGCACCTTCTATGTGTATGCGCCCAACAATGGCCACAAACGTAATGTGCACCTAGCCCAACAGAGTCATCAGAGAATCCAAGAGTCCCACCCTCAGCCGGCATGCCCCATCGTCACTTCAGCAGAAATACTGCAGCAAGAAATATCTGTATTAGTAAAATGAACAGTTGCTCCATGATTCCTCAATGTTTTTGCGTATCTCATCATGTCGGAAGTGTGAGACATAATTCCCAGGTAAGTGTGCACTGTACGGATATAGGATGTAGGATGTGTGCAGCAAGCCATACCTGCAGAGCTTGTAGGAAGCCCAGCTCTTCATCCCTTATGCATCCCATAAACAGGACGGTGAATGTTTCAGGGCCAACGACACGGAATTTTTGTGCAATTTCCTATAAACCCAAGAAGACCATATTAGCTTGTTATTATCCAGCTCGCGACATCACTGCTTGAGTATTGCAAGAGAAATCTAACCAAAATCAAAATCTCAGGGAAAGCGTCACTTTGCCGTTCCCAGAACAGCCGGGTGGCCAGTGAAAAACACAGTGAAGGGGGCGCAGTGCTGCACCAGTGCCCAGGATCAGTGGGGTCACTGTGCCCCCCTAACAGGTCACATACTAACTAGCTGAAAATTTACACCCCAGCACCATCTTCCTATCTCTTAAGCTGACAGTGAATGTGCTGGTAGTAGATAGTACAAAGCTGTCCACCTTTCTCAGATTTAGTAAGTGACCCCCTGGTCCCCACAGAAGAACTGAACTCTGGTGGTGTCTTCTGATGGCTGCTAAGTCCCCGGCCAGACATGGTGCACTGGTGATTCCCCGTGGAATGATTACAATGATGCTGTTCCCTCCCGGTTAATCTATGATAGGGGCATCTTATAAGGACTCCATTGTGGGTGACCAGGACTGTGACCTTGACTTACCTTAAATAGCTCACAGCTCCCCTGCAGTCCTGAGCTCAGCGTGCAGACCTTCAGCGAGCTCCGGTAAGTGATGGGATTAAGCGCAATGTTCTTGTCCATCAATTCTTTCCGCAGCTTCAGTGCGTGCTGCAGACCCGAGTCTTTCCATGGTGACTCCGCGCAGGCGTTGAACAGGGCAGTATATGTGGCATCTGTGGGAACCAGACCTCGCTTTTTCATCTAAATGATGTAACAAGAAATGAGTCTGTACTGTAAAAACTGTATGTAATAATAGCAATAATAATGTAAGTACATAATATACAGGGCATTATCAGATAATGTAAAGGTACTTTACTGCATTACGTTATTGGTCCTCCCAATTAACAGAACAAATGGTCAATGGTGCTCACTGGGGCACTGACGCCCCTTCACAGCAAGATCCATATAAGTGTGTGCGCCTGGTACTGCCGGCCTCGGCCAGATCCCCACAGCTTGTACACTGATGGACAGCGTACACAATGAATGTTATATTGAGGGCATAACAGTCATGTCAGGTGGCTACTGCTATGTGTATATTCTATTCTGGCCCCTGTGTGTCCTGCAATTGTCACCAGTTCTCCCCTCTGCAGGCTCTAGCGCTAAGCTTCAGTTATCTCTCAGCTAGTGGGTAGAGAATGCTGCACTGTCTGCTCACGTACACATCGCACACAGGCGGGAGGGATTCCCGCTTTCCATTCAGCACATGTTCAGAAGCAGTGGCAGTGATATGGTTGTGTAGAAGTGCTCAGCACTGAAGTGAGATAAACTCCTTACTAGAATAAGCTGCAGCACGATCTGCCCGTGTCTCCCTCTGATTGTCCTATCACTGTGCTCCTGCTCCAGCCTAACCTGATTTCATTAATCAATAGTGCAAGTAAAGATAAGACACTTTGTAATATACATTATCAGATAAACCTTCTTCTTTTGTCACTTAAAAGACATTTTTTGGTCTCCTGCACTAATCATTCACTCTCAATATCTGCTAAATCTGTGGGAGAAGGGAAGGGAACCTGTCACGTGAACAAACGCTATCAACCTGTAGATATGGGGTTACTCTGCAGGTTAATAGCATTCTGAAACTGCCCGGTGCCGGCATTTAGACTCCCTCTGCCAGGAGGAAATGAACTTTATTGTACCTGGTAGTGACTCGCCCAGGGGGATATGGGGGAAACTCGGTACCCAGGCCTTGACCTTCTGTGGGCTGTCACGGCAGTCGGCTCCGGGGCCCATACCCTGAGGTCACTCTTTAAAAGGGGTTTGTTACATGAAGGGATGAATAACAGTTTTGTCTCGTGACGCCACCTGTGGTTCCTCGTAATGGGTACCAGCGCGCTGCAGACCTCCAGGGGTGATGGGATGGCAGCTGAGATGTTTCTGCTCCCCGCAGGCGGAGTGGGCCCCAGGGCAGGCTTGATGGAAGGGACGCAGGTGAGAGGTGGCCCAGCTGGGTCAGGGGAGAATAACAGGCACGCACACAGGGGATTCGCTTCAGTACCTTTACTGCTGTAAACGGCAGGTATGGTCCAGGGTACTTGATAGGAAGGGTGCACTTCTGAAATCTCCCCAGTGAGCAGGTAGTAGGACTCCTGATCGGTTTCTTCCTCTCTCTCTCTCTGAAGCTCCTGACCAGCCTGGAACTAGACCTAGCATCTGTACTGTTTCACTCTCTCACCTGTCTGCTTGGTAGTAAGAACTTTTCTCTGGCTACCACTATCCCTGGACGCTGGGGCCTTCGTGGTTCCTATTTCTGTAGATGATTGTAGCTTCAGGTTGAAGAGGGGTCTGGAATCCTCCTGATATACAAGTTATTCCTACTGGGCATAGAGGACCCTATAGGCACGGACCCGGCGTCCGGCTTGTGTTCTGGGGTGAGCTTATGATGCTCCTCTGCCCCCTTAACTCCTCTCTTCTCTCCTTGCCTCCGGCCACGCTCTAGGCCCTCAGGCTTCAGCACGTGCTTAGGCCTTAGCTTACCCTCAGCACAGCAGCTCAACAGGTGCTGCCTCTTCACTGATCTCAAGTGCGAGCACACTCTCCCTACCTAACTCCACCCTCCAGTATATATATATCCCTAACAGGGCTCCTTCTGGTGGTATGAGGTGGAAGGGTGGAGGTGTCTGTGTGTAGTAAGGGCCTCTTGTGGAGAAGTCCGTCCATGCACCCTTTTGGGTCCTGTGGTACCTGTGGGTAGCAGGGTGCCACAGTAGTGTTTGGGTATCAGTCATGGGGGCGGCACTGGTTCAGTCACCGCTCTGTGTATAGAGAGTGACGGCTGTAACCGTGCCCCCAGCCCTGATTGACAGCCGGCCCTAATGCTGAGCTGCCATCAGTCACTACAGGGGTCGCAGTTACAGGCGCCACTTTCTATACACAGAGCAGTGCCACCCCGGTGACTGGAAGTCGAACGCTACCGGGAGGAACGCGACAGGTTCATTTCAACAAAAATGTCTGCGATGCCCCTATAAACCTATGGAAGGAGGAGCCGGAGGGATAAAAAGCAAAGCACAGAAAAGGTAAATGCTGAGGCTTATAATGTAGAGAAAAAATGCAGGATACCCATCATATAATGTACACTCCCCATACATTCATGTACACTCAGGAGTGTATAATGAGTGGCAATTATTCCTTAGATAGTTCTCCTTATTCTAAAAAGTCATCTGAAAGTGCTGTTAAATCATAAGGGAATCTGCCACCCGGTTTTAGATGCCCCATCTGAGAGCAGCATGATATAAGGGGTGAGACCCTGATTACAGTGATATCTCACGCTTTTTGTTGCTTACTGCTATTTTGATAAAATCAGTGTTTTATCTGCTGCAGCTCTAGTAGTTCTCTGAATGCTGAGCTTTGTATAACCCCACCCACACCACTGATCGGCAGCTTTCCTCCAGTCAGTGGTGGGGATGGGGTTATACAGAGCACATGAATGCCCCGGACTACCTAGCAGAAGGCTTACTAGTCCTCTAGTGATAATCTCCTGCTGATAAAACTGTGATTTTATAAAAACTACAGCAAGCAGCCCAGTAAATGACACATCGCTGGAATCAGGGTCTCTGCCCATACATTATGCTACTGTCAGATTAGATAGCAAAAACCTGGTGACAGATTCACTTTAAGGGGGTTATCCTATTTCAGACAACCCCTATTCCAACACAGCATTTCTTTTTTTTAAGAAACAAACCGTGCTTCAAGCCACATATCCAAGCCCTTTCCACTTCCTGCCAACGTCAACTCAAAAACATCTCCCGGATCCGCACATTCCTCAACCACGAATCTGCAAAAACACTAGTGCACGCCCTCATCATCTCCCGCCTCGACTACTGCAATCTCCTGCTCTGTGGCCTCCCTTCCAACACTCTTGCACCCCTCCAATCTATCCTAAACTCGGCTACCTGACTAATCCACCTGCCCCCCCGCTGTTCCCCGGCCTCTCCTCTCTGTCAATCCCTGCACTGGCTCCCATGTACCCAGAGACTCCAGTTCAAAACCCTAACCATGGCATACAAAGCCATTCACAACCTGTCTCCCCCATATATCTGTGTTTCAATGTTTTTTATTGAAATTTTTTATAAACCTTCATACATCTCTGACCTAGTCTCCCAGTACTTACCTGCACGCAGCCTCCGATCCTCACAAGATCTCCTTCTCTACTCCCCTCTTATCTCCTCTGCCCACAATTGCATACAAGATTTCTCCTGTGCTTCCCCCCTACTCTGGAACTCTCTACCCCAACATGTCAGACTCTCGCCTACCGTGGAAACCATCAAAAGGAACCTGAAGACCCACATCTTCCGACAAGCCTACAACCTGCAGTAACCACCGCTCCACCACACCGCTGCATGACTAGCTCTACCCTCACCTGCTGTACCCTCACCTATCCCTGGTAGACTGTGAGCCCTCGCGGGGAGGCCCTCTCTCCTTCTGTAACAGTTTGCCGTTGCATTTTTGTTCAAGATTATTGTACTTGTTGTTTG
Source organism: Phyllobates terribilis (assembly GCF_046119375.1). Lineage (NCBI taxonomy): Eukaryota > Metazoa > Chordata > Amphibia > Anura > Dendrobatidae > Phyllobates > Phyllobates terribilis. Next base: position 2,979,532 of record NW_027362959.1, read on the forward strand.
TTATGTATATCCCCTTTTTCACATGTTAAGCTCCATGGAATAAATGGCGCTATAATAATAAATAGTAATAATAATAATGCTTTGGTGTAAGTCATTGTCTGCAGCGCTGACGTGACGGTGAAAGCACTGCAGTCAGTCAGTGAGCTCTGAAGGTCGGCCCGAGTTAACGGCACGAGCCGCTGAGCGTAGCTACAGGCTGCAGAGCTGTAGATGTGTTGTCAGCGCTGCAGACAATAACAAACAGCGGGAGCAGCAGGAGAAACTTTGCGCTGGACCTGGGGAGGATGAATAGAGAACAGACGGTTTTTGTAATTTCTTTAAACAAACTGCAGCCAGGAACAGCGGTTTTGTGAAACAAGAAAGTCCCTTTAAAGGTTGTTTCACAGAGTAAATAAGATCATTTTGGTATTAAATCATTAAAAAGCTACAAACATGCCACAGTTAATGTGACCATTATCTGGGCTTTGTTATAAATATTTCAGAATAAGCTGCAACATGCTGTACAGATCTGACTAATGTGTCCAGGGCCTGATGAGCACAGCCACCACGGCATGGACCCCGGCTAATCCCATCCATGTGAACACAGGCAGAAGGACTTTACTGGCCACTCCTTGGAGCTTACCCAATGCTGCTTTATCATGGCTCATTATCAAGGGGTCACAGATCAACCTTATAAAGCCCGCCACACACATTAGATGGCTCTTGGATGAAAGACGGCCCGCGCTTAACAGTTGTCTGGCAGCCATCTCTCCCATACACACCTGTGTTCTCTATGAGAGTCACCACCAGACATGTCTACTGGCACCTTATCTCCAGAACATAATGATCAGCCAAATTAAATGATCAGTTATGCTGGATCATTAACTCCCCCAAAAAATTGTCCGGGACCCCATACATATTAGACTGTCAGACAGAGCCGTCAATACGTTATATATAGGATATATCCAACTCTTCCGCAGCCTCCGATGAGAACAGTGTAGTTACTTTCCTCCGGCTGCAGCCGCTCCTCTTTCAGCATCTGTTCCTGGAAGAGGTCCAGGGCTTCGGCCAGCTGCACACAAGAGGGACATGTCTTCAGAGGAGAGCAATAGAAGTGCTAGAAGCAGAGCAGGATATACAGTTAGGTCCATATATATTTGGACAGAGACAACATTTTTCTAATTTTGGTTCTAGACATTACCACAATGAATTTTAAACAAAACAATTCAGATGCAGTTGAAGTTCAGACTTTCAGCTTTCATTTGAGGGTATCCACCTTAAAATTGGATGAAGGGTTTAGGAGTTTCAGCTCCTTAACATGTGACACCCTGCTTTTAAAGGGACCAAAAGTTATTGGACAATTGACTCCAAGGCTATTTCATGGACCGGTGTGGACAATCCCTTCGTTATGTCATTCTCAATTAAGCAGATAAAAGGCCTGGAGTTGATTTGAGGTGTGGTGCTTGCATTTGGAAGCTTTTGCTGTGAAGTAAACATGCGGTCAAAGGAGCTCTCCATGCAGGTGAAACAAGCCATCCTTAACCTGCAAAAACAGAAAAAACCCATCCGAGAAATTGCTACAATATTATGAGTGGCAAAATCTTGAGTTTGGTACATCCTGAGAAAGAAAGAAAGCACTGGTGAACTCATCAATGCAAAAAGACCTGGGCGCCCACGGAAGACAACAGTGGTGGATGATAGCAGAATAATCTCCATGGTGAAGAGAAACCCCTTCACAACAGCCAACCAAGTGAACACCACTCTCCAGGAGGTAGGTGTATCAATATCCAAATCTACCATAAAGAGAAGACTGCATGAAAGTAAATACAGTGGGTTCACTGCACAGTGCAAGCCACTCATAAGCATCAGGAATAAAAAGGCTAGACTGGACTTTGCTAAAAAACATCTAAAAAAGCCAGCACAGTTCTGGAAGAACATTCTTTGGACAGATGAAACCAAGATCAACCTCTACCAGAATGATGGAAAGAGAAAAGTATGGCGAAGGCGTGGTACAGCTCATGATCCAAAGCATACCACATCATCTGTAAAACACGGCGGAGGCAGTGTGATGGCTTGGGCATGCATGGCTGCCAGTGGCACTGGCTCACTAGTGTTTATTGATGATGTGACACAGGACAGAAGCAGCCGAATGAATTCTGATGTATTCAGAGCCATACTGTGTGCTCAGATCCAGCCAAATGCAGCCAAACTGATTGGTCGTCATTTCATACTACAGATGGACAATGACCCAAAACATAAAGCCAAAGCAACCCAGGAGTTTATTAAAGCAAAGAAGTGGAATATTCTTGAATGGCCAAGTCAGTCACCTGATCTCAACCCAATTGAGCATGCATTTCACTTGTTAAAGACTAAACTTCAGACAGAAAGGCCCACAAACAAACAGCAACTGAAAACCCCCGCAGTGAAGGCCTGGCAGAGCATCAAAAAGGAGGAAACTCAGAGTCTGGTGATGTCCATGAGTTCAAGACTTCAGGCAGTCATTGCCAACAAAGGGTTTTCAACCAAGTACTAGAAATGAACATTTTATTTTCAATTATTTAATCTGTCCAATTACTTTTGGTCCCTTTAAAAACAGGGTGTCACATGTTAAGGAGCTGAAACTCCTAAACCCTTCATCCAATTTTAATGTGGATACCCTCAAATGAAAGCTGAAAGTCTGAACTTCAACTGCATCTGAATTGTTTTGTTTAAAATTCATTGTGGTAATGTCTAGAACCAAAATTAGAAAAATGTTGTCTCTCTCCAAATATATATGGACCTAACTGTACAAGCAATCAGGACCCAGCACTTCACACTTATGTCCTTACTCACCTCCTCCCTCTTTACTCTACTAAATAAACAGATGAGACCCCAAGACAACTCTGACACATACAGACAGGTGTATGATTTTTTAGGTGCATTTTCTAATGGTAAAATTTATAGAAAAAGCAAAGAAAGAAAAAAAATAAGTAAATCACGAAACTTAGAACATGCTGTGATTAGCAACAAAAGAAAAAACGTAAAAATGCACAGATGCAACAAAAGTAGCAAAAAGACAAAATAATGCAAAATAATGCAAACATAAAAAAAGAAATAAATAATCCAAACAAAAAAAAACAGTAGCAATTTCTTAAAAACACATGTGAATATTTTTCTTTATTGCTCTTGGACATGATTTCCATAATCGTAGCAGAGCCGGGCTGTGTTGTGAAGACTGCAATAGTTTTACTGTGATTACAGACATTGCTTGAAAAAAGGAGAACAACATGGCACAAGGGCGACTTATGCAAATGCTATAACAGTCATGGCTATGATCCTAAAAAATAATGCTTCTCATCAATGGCTATCTCCTCCGTCCGGACACTTACCAGGCTTCACTGTGTTTCTTAGGTGCTAGTGGTGACTCTACCATCGTACCGTTAAGGTTACGATCAGCAAATACAATCATTTAGGACAATGTAATTGCATAATATTTGACACAATAGGAAATTATATGAGGATATATTATAGAAGGACATATATTGTCTGGTATGTGTAACGGGTCTGGGAGGCGGAACCTCTGAGCTACTATACAAGGGGGCGGTCCTTGTAAGGGAGCGGGTGGCGACCAGGGAAGACGGGCAGGAAGTCTCAGCAGGTGACCGGGACAGTCTCTGAGTGAACGGGCTGGAGGTCACGGCAAGTGACCGAGGCAGTCTCTGGATGAACGGGCTGGTGGTCACGGCAAGTGACCGGGGCAGTCTCTGAATGAACGGGCAGATGGTCACGGCAAGTGACCGGGGCAGTCTCTAGGTAAAGGGTTGGTACGACCTGTGGCGGCTGATGATAGACGTGAGCTCCCAGGTGAGCAGGCGAGAGTCTCTGGATGAACGGGTGGTCACAGCATGTGACGGCGGAGCCTCCGGGAAGACCAACAGACAGGCGGCAGATGAGCGCTCCCAGGTGAGCGGGCAGAAGTCTCTGGACAGGCGGGTGGTCACAGCACAAGACGGCAGAGCCTCCGGGTAGGCTAGCAGACAGGTAGCAGATGAGCGCTCCCAGGTGAGCGGGCCAGCTGGTCCATAGACAGACTGACAGGAGTTGGAAGGCAGACCGTCGGACCTCAGGCAAGCAGGCAGGTGGCTGATGTGCGCTCCCAGGTGAGCGGGCAGGCTGGTCCTTAGACAGACTGACAGGAGTAGTAAGGCAGACCGTCGGACCTCAGACTAGCAGGCAGGTAGCAGATAATCAGGCAGGAATAAGTCAGCAGGCTGGCAGGAATCAGGCAGGTATCTGGCAGGTAACTGACAACGGGACCTGAGGGCTGAAGCAGAGTAGTGAACAGTGCAACAACATTGCTCGGGCACCTCCATTTTGGAGGAGGTGCCTTATATATGGTAAAGTCCTCCGGCCATTGGCGGGGACTCCTTAGGACGGCGCGCGCGGCCCCTTTAAGAGGGAGGGAGAGCGCGCGCGCCCTAAGCACAGTGGCCGGGAAGGAGCGCGCGCTGCCAGCAGAGCGGGAGGAGGACGCCGGGCACGGAGCAGAGAGGTGAGGGGAACAGCGTCCCTGCCTAGCAGAGGGCAGGGACGCCGGCGCTACAGTACCCCCCCCTTTAGGCCCCCCCTTCTTTAGGCCAGACAGAAATTTAGCAAGGATAAGAGGGGCATGGATGTTCTCCCGGGGCTCCCACGTTCTCTCCTCAGGACCAAACCCCTTCCAATCTACTAGAAAAAAGGTCTTTCCTCTTACCCTTTTGGTGGCAAGAATGTTCTCTACCTCAAACTCGTCCTCAGCAGAAACCGGAGCAGGAGGCGTACCTGTAGACTTGGAAAAAGAGTTAAGAACCACAGGTTTGAGGAGAGATACATGGAAGGAGTTAGGGATCCGTAAGTTGGCCGGGAGTTTCAATTTATAGGCCACCGGGTTGATCTGACTGATGACCTCCAGAGGGCCGATGAACCGAGGCCCTAACTTGTAAGAAGGTATCTTGAGTCGGACATATTTAGATGAGAGCCAGACTTTATCTCCAGGACGAAATTGTGGAGGATCCAGGCGTTTTTGGTCAGCGTGTCTTTTCATCCGTTCGGACGACTGAAGGAGTGCGGATCGGGTACTCTCCCAAATGGAGGAAAATTTGCTAACGAGAGATTCCGCAGCCGGGTTGTCCACAGAGGTGGAGACAGGAAAAGGAATCCGAGGATGCTGACCGAAGACTACAAAAAACGGGGATTTGGAGGAGGATTCGCTCTGGTGATTATTATAAGAGAACTCGGCCCATGGTAGGAGATCCACCCAGTCTGAATGATGGGCATTAACGAAGTGCCGGAGGTAACTGGTCAGGTTCTGATTGATCCGCTCCACTTGACCATTGGACTGTGGGTGGTAAGCGGAAGAGAAGTCCAGGGTGACGTCTAGCAGTTTACAAGTGGCTCTCCAGAAACGTGAGGTGAACTGTACCCCACGATCCGACACGATGTGGAGGGGCAGGCCATGAAGACGGAAGATGTGGCGGATAAAGTCTTTAGCCAGCTCGGGTGCAGACGGGAGGCCTGGCAGGGGAATAAAGTGAGCCATCTTGGAAAAGCGGTCAGCGACCACCCAAATGACCGTACAACCGGCAGAGACGGGGAGATCAGTTATGAAGTCCATAGCAATATGCTGCCAGGGGGCAGCAGGCACAGGAAGCGGAAGGAGGCGACCGGCTGGCAGGTGTCTCGGGACTTTGTTGCGGGCGCAGGACACACAGGTAGAAACAAAGTCTATTACGTCCTTGTGCAGGGTAGGCCACCAGTAGTGCCGGGCAATAAGCTGGAGGGTCTTTTTCTGACCGGCGTGGCCAGCTAGTTTAGACGAATGGCCCCAGTGTAGGATCTTCTCCCGATCAGGTACTGAAACAAACGTCTTACCGGGAGGGAGACGATTTAGACTCACGGGAGCCACCTGCATTACTCTGGCGGGATCGATGATATGTTTAGGTTCTTCCTCGAGATCGGACACCAGAAAGGATCGGGACAAGGCGTCTGCTTTGACGTTTTTGTCAGCCGGGCGAAAATGAAGAACAAAATCAAAGCGAGCAAAAAACAAGGACCACCGGGCTTGGCGCGGGTTAAGTCTCTGGGCATGCTGGAGGTAAGCCAAGTTCTTGTGGTCGGTGTAAATTATTACCGGGTGAAGAGCCCCCTCGAGCAGGTAACGCCACTCCTCCAATGCCAGTTTGATGGCCAATAACTCTCGGTCTCCTATGGAATAATTGCGCTCTGAGGAGTAGAAGAGTTTAGAGAAGAAGCCACAAGTTACCATTCTCCCGGAAGATGATTTTTGAGTAAGTACCGCTCCGGCTCCAGAGGAGGAGGCGTCAACTTCCAGGAAGAACTGCTTGTTGCCATCTGGGCGATGCAGCACCGGGGCGGAAGAGAAGGCCTGTTTTAGGGAAAGAAAGGCCTCCTCAGCTTCGGGTGGCCACTCTTTGGGATTAGTACCTTTACGGGTGAGCGCGGAAATTGGGGCAGTCCGGGAAGAGAAGTGTGGTATGAAGAGGCGGTAGTAGTTGGCGAAGCCCAGGAATCGCTGAATGGCCTTCAACCCCTCCGGTCGAGGCCATTTCTCGATGGCAGACAGTTTCTCTGGATCCATTTGTAGGCCGGTCTGAGAAATAATGTAGCCTAAAAATGGAAGCGAGGTCTGCTCAAAGAGGCACTTCTCGTATTTAGCGAAGAGGTGATTCTGCCTGAGCCTGAGCAGGACCTGACGAACGTCCCTCCGGTGAGTCTGGAGATCCGGAGAGAAGACCAAGATGTCGTCCAGGTACACCACTACGCAGGAGTAGAGAAGGTCCCGGAAGATGTCATTGACCAACTCTTGAAAGACGGCAGGAGCGTTACAGAGGCCAAAGGGCATTACCAGATATTCATAGTGGCCGTCCCGGGTGTTGAATGCCGTCTTCCATTCATCCCCCTGACGGATACGAACCAGGTTGTACGCCCCACGGAGGTCCAGTTTGGTGAAGATTCTAGCCCCCCTCAGACGATCAAATAACTCCGGAATGAGCGGAAGGGGGTACTTATTCTTCACCGTGATCTGGTTAAGACCTCTATAGTCTATACAGGGACGGAGAGAGCCGTCCTTCTTTTTGACGAAAAAGAAGCCTGCTCCCGCCGGGGAGGTAGATTTCCGGATGAATCCTCTGGCCAGATTCTCCTCAATATATTCGGACATCGACCGGGTCTCAGCAGCGGATAAAGGATAAATACGCCCACGGGGAGGAGTAGTACCAGGTAACAGGTCGATAGGGCAGTCGTATGGTCTATGAGGGGGTAGTGTCTCTGCCTCCTTTTTATTAAAGACATCAGCATAAGACCAATAAGGAATCGGAAGTCCAGGTAGATTAGCTGGGGTAGGAGAAGGACGGACGGGATGGACGGGAACCAGACAGGTCTTATGGCAGTCCTGTCCCCAGCGAAGGACTTCTCCGGTCTGCCAGTCAAGCACGGGTGCATGTCTCTGGAGCCAAGGTAGGCCTAGCAAGAGGGCGTGAGAGAGTCCAGGCAGAACATGAAAGGAGATACTCTCAGAATGCAGCATTCCCACCTGCAGAGTAATGGATTCGGTGATGAGTTGGATGGGGCGTGGTAAGAGACCCCCATCCACGGCAGCAACAGACAAGGGTACAGCCAGAGGTTTGGTGGGGATGCGGTATTTCTCTACCAGGGACTGTGAAATAAGATTCCCGGCTGCTCCAGAGTCAAGTTGGGCTAGTTCGAAATAACGGTTCTCCCCGCAGACGATTGAGACTCACAACAGCAGAGATGGAGAGGATTTATTCTTGTCTAGGTCGACCTCTCTGAGCGAACCTAGACACAGGCGTTTCCCGACCTCTCCGGGCAGGCACGGATCCGGTGCTCCTTACTGCCACAGTAGAAGCAGCTCCCCTCGGCACGGCGTAAGTCCTGACGGGTTTTGAGCATCTTGGTCTGGTCGACCTGCATAGGCTCAGGAGAGTGTACCTGGGTAGAGACGGAGGGAGTGACGGGTTTCTGAAAAGTAGGAGCTAGACGTGGTAACCTCCTCACGGGTGACCTCTTTGGCACGCTCCTGGAACCGTAGGTCAATCCGGGTGGCAAGAGTTATTAGGTCATCGAGAGTGGTAGGAATGTCCCGACCGGCAAGTTCATCTTTAATACGGCCGGACAGACCCTCCCAGAAGACGGATACCAGAGCGTCGTTATCCCAGGCCAGCTCCGAGGCAAGGGTACGGAACCGTATGGCATATTGGCCCACGGTGAGACCTCCCTGACGGAGGCGTAGCAGTGATGATGCGGATGAGGTCCTCCGTCCGGGTTCGTCGAAGACTTTCCGGAAAGCCGTGAGAAAAGCAGGCAAGTTGGACACCAGGGGGTCTCCTCTCTCCCATAGAGGATTTAGCCAGGCCAGGGCCTCCCCGGTGAGATGGGACATGATGAATGCAATTTTGGCCTGGTCGGAGTTAAACTGGTGAGACAATAGTTCAAAGTGCAGGGTGCACTGATTTATGAAGCCCCGAGCCTGGGCGGAGTCGCCTCCGAAGCGAGGAGGTGCAGAAAGCCGGGGTCCGGGGTAAGATACCATGGTATTAGTGGGCAGCGGAGCTGCCGGATTGCGAGACATGGCACAGGCGGAGGTTGCTGGTGGAGCAGTCAGAGTGTCCAGGCGAGTATTGACATTCCGCAGGTGACCCAGGATGGACTCCTGTTGGGACCTTTGACGGGACAGTTCATGACACAGGTCCGAGAGCGAGGGAGCTTGGGTGCCACCGGGTTCCATGGCCCGAGCAAACTGTAACGGGTCTGGGAGGCGGAACCTCTGAGCTACTATACAAGGGGGCGGTCCTTGTAAGGGAGCGGGTGGCGACCAGGGAAGACGGGCAGGAAGTCTCAGCAGGTGACCGGGACAGTCTCTGAGTGAACGGGCTGGAGGTCACGGCAAGTGACCGAGGCAGTCTCTGGATGAACGGGCTGGTGGTCACGGCAAGTGACCGGGGCAGTCTCTGAATGAACGGGCAGATGGTCACAGCAAGTGACCGGGGCAGTCTCTAGGTAAAGGGTTGGTACGACCTGTGGCGGCTGATGATAGACGTGAGCTCCCAGGTGAGCAGGCGAAAGTCTCTGGATGAACGAGTGGTCACAGCATGTGACGGCGGAGCCTCCGGGAAGACCAACAGACAGGCGGCAGATGAGCGCTCCCAGGTGAGCGGGCAGAAGTCTCTGGACAGGCGGGTGGTCACAGCACGTGACGGAAGAGCCTCCGGGTAGGCTAGCAGACAGGTAGCAGATGAGCGCTCCCAGGTGAGCGGGCAGGAGTCACTGGACAGGCAGGTGGTCACAGCACGTGACGGCGGAGCCTCCAGGTAGGCTAGCAGGCAGGTAGCAGATGTGTGCTCCCAGGTGAGCGGGCAAGCTGGTCCATAGACAGACTGACAGGAGTTGGAAGGCAGACCGTCGGACCTCAGGCAAGCAGGCAGGTGGCTGATGTGCGCTCCCAGGTGAGCGGGCAGGCTGGTCCTTAGACAGACTGACAGGAGTAGTAAGGCAGACCGTCGGACCTCAGACTAGCAGGCAGGTAGCAGATAATCAGGCAGGAATAAGTCAGCAGGCTGGCAGGAATCAGGCAGGTAACTGACAACGGGACCTGAGGGCTGAAGCAGAGTAGTGAACAGTGCAACAACATTGCTCGGGCACCTCCATTTTGGAGGAGGTGCCTTATATATGGTGAAGTCCTCCGGCCATTGGCCGGGGACTCCTTAGGACGGCGCGCGCGGCCCCTTTAAGAGGGAGGGAGAGCGCGCGCGCGCGCCCTAAGCACAGTGGCCGGGAAGGAGCGCGCGCTGCCAGCAGAGCGGGAGGAGGACGCCGGGCACGGAGCAGAGAGGTGAGGGGAACAGCGTCCCTGCCTAGCAGAGGGCAGGGACGCCGGCGCTACAGTATGCCTCATTGTAAACTAGCATTGTGATGTACGATCCCTCCCCTGCGGATCCCCAGTAGAATAACAATATAGACATTCTTACCTTGCCCTCCTTTATATTGGCCTTACACTGGAGGAAGTACCAGTACGGAGTGTTTCTTCTTCCCCTGTACCTATTATGAGTGGGTTGTGTGCCCCCAGTAATGTCCTCACCCTCTTCATATCTCAAGTCCTGGACCTCTGGAGACGATTTCTTAAACACAGTTCTTGAGGAGTATGTCTTGGACAATGTCCCAAAGTTGTCCTCCTCTGATACCGGTGAATTATGACCACGACCGGCATGGTGGGAGATAGTCCTGAATCGCAGTACTCTCTGCTGGGATCACAGCCGATGCGTTGCTGGAGTCCGGTAAGGAGTCAGACAAATCTGTCTGCACATGGGTTGTACTGTTGTTAACCATCCTGATGCCAGGGAGTAAGATGGCAACTTAGCGAGGATCTGCAGCATGCCCATGGTAGATGGCGAGCAATGGTCTTCAGGCAGCTGAAACAATTCACAAAAATAAAAATACATCAGCTCTAAAGAGCACGGCTGCTCCGTGGTCAGTAATGTCGCCTTACTGCACTGAAGTGGTGCAGACATACACAGTATATAGTGGGTGTACATATCCAGGCACAACCTAGAAGGAGGTAGATACATACAATCTACATACTGTATATATATAATTATATACACAGTGGGGGAAATAATTATTTGATCCCCTGCTGTCTTTCTTAGTTTGCCCACTGACAAAGACAGGAACAGTCTATAATTTTAATGGTAGGTTAATTTTAACATTGATAGAATATCCCAAAAAAAATCAAGAAAATCACATTGTATAAATTAGATACATTTTTTTGCATTTTACAGTGAGAAATAAGTATTTGATCCCTCTGGAAAACAACACTTAATATTTGGTGGTAAAACACATGTTGGCAGCACAGCAGTCAGACGTTGTTTGTAGCTGATGATGAGGGTTGTGCACATGTCGGGAGGAATTTTGGTCCACTCCTCTTTGCAGATCATCTCTAAATCATTAAGATTTTGAGGCTGTTGCTTGGCAAATCGGAGATTTAACCCCCTCCATAAGTTTTCTATGGGATTAAGGTCTGGAGACTGGCTAGGCCACTCCATGACCTTACTGTAGTTCTTTTTGATCCACTCCTTTGTTGCCTTGGCTGTATGTTTTGGGTCATTGCCTTGCTGGGAAGACCTAGCCACGACCCATCTTCAATGCTTTTACCGAGGGAAGGAGGTTGTTGGCCAAAATCTCGCGATACATGACGCCATCCATCTTCCCTTCAATACGGTGCAGTCGTCATGTCCCCTTTGCAGAAAAGCACCCCCAAGGTATGTTTCCCCCACCATGCTTCACGGTTGGAATGAAGTTCTTAGGGTTGTACTTCCTTCTTCCTCCAAACACGGCCAATTGAGTTAATGCTAAAGAGCTCAATTTTTGTCTCATCTGACCACAGCACCTTCTCCCAATAACTCACAGAATCATCCAGGTATTCATTGCCAAACTTCAGATGGGCCTGCACATGTGCCTTCTTGAGCAGGGGGACCTTGAGGGCACTGCAGGATTTTTAACCTTTAAAGCGTAATGTGTTACCAATGGTTTGCTTGGTGACTGTGGTCCCAGCTGCCTGGAGATCATTAGCAAGTTCCCCCCGTGTAGTTTTAGACTGATCTCTCACCTTCCTCATGATCAAGGATACCCCACGAGGTGAGATTTTGCATGGTGCCCCAGATCAATGTCTATTGACAGTCATTTTGTATTTCTTTCATTTTCTTACAATTGCACCAACAGTTGTCTCCTTCTCACCCAGAGTCTTACTTATGGTTTTGTAGCCCATTCCAGCTTTGTGCAGGTCTATGATCTTGTCACCGACATCCTTAGAAAGCTCTTTGGTCTTGCCCATGTGGTAGAGGTTAGAGTCTGACTGATTAATGGAGTCTGTGGACAAGAGTCTTTTATACAGGTGACTATGTAAGACAGCTGTCTTTACTGCAGGTAATGAGTTGATTAGGAGCGTCTAACTGGTCTGTAGCAGCCAGAACTCATAATGGTTTGTAGGGGATGAAATACTTATTTCTCACTGCAAAATGCAAAAAAAAATTATCTAATTTATACAATGTGATTTTCTTGATTTTTTATTTTTTTTTTTGGGGGGGGGGGATATTCTATCTCTCAATGTTAAAATTACCCTTAAAATTATAGACTGTTCATGTCTTTGTCAGTGGGCAAACTTAGAAAAACAGCAGGGGATCAAACATTTATTTCCCCCACTGTGTGTGTGTATATATATATATCTGTAGCTTTGTCGCCATAAAAAGATGGGGGCTCGGACACATTTCTTGCACTTGGGCCCCAAGCTGTTAATGTCCACCCCTACTTTTTTCAACCTATGTAACTATGTAGAATGCACATTAGGAAAATGCTTGAAATGCAATTCCCAATAATATTATTTTACAAGTAATTTCCTCTTTTTTTTTTTTTCTTTGTAAAGTGCTAGTAATAAACCCAATCTCTGGATCTAGAAAGTGCAAAACACTCATGACAAACTTGCACGTTTAATTTGTAATCTGTATTTCTTATGGTGCCTAAGGGAAGCAATAATGATAAGGCCCCTGCTTGGTAACAAGTGCAGTTATCTGCCTCTATAACAATAGCAAATTACCAATGATGAAAGGGTTAATACTTGTGCCCTGCATCAGTAATAGACCCTGTAGTCACCATGACAACTGTTATGAGGTCATAAACCAGTGTCATAAAGAAGATTCCATAAAAGAATTCCGCGCTGCCACGATCAGCGCCATTACTGATGCGCCTGAGGACCTTGAGCTTGACCACCCACGTAATGTGCCAAACTTGGTGTAATTTGGAGGTTCTAGCAGGGAAAGGGGTTGTCTGCTTTAGACACCCCTAGGGCATGGGAAGGTAACAAAGGGGGGTCCCTAGACCAGGATCCCCTTCTGTTACCCTCTATATAGAGCAGCTCTCCTTTGGGAGTTCATGGACTGATCTATGACTTTAATGGGTGATAAATTGGGAGGGATTATTTATCCTATTAGGGATTAGGCATAACGAACTGTAACCAAATGTCCAATTTTTTGAGAGGCGGACCTGGATCTGTAAGGGAGAAATTATACATCCACCTGGCCAATCAGATCAACCAAATTCGCTCCATCAATCAATGTGGTGACAGATATTGCAGCCAGATCTCTCCCACATCAGCTTTATCACATTTATAGTCTGTATTTGTTATGTCATTCTTTGTAAATCTGGTAAAATGTACAAATTGTACAATTCTGCAGTTACATCTGTTATATATTGGCACAAACTCTCTAAGCCCAATGGAAGGGCAGCCCTCCATCCATGGTTCCATAGAGGTTTCCTCCACAGGGGGTTTTCCTCTCCTGAGTGCTGGAGGGTGACTCTTCGTGAGTCGGGGGTTGTGCTATTTTCGGTGTCATGTAAATTTAAATAAAATTTTGATCATTTGACACCTAATTGCAATGCTTCGTGTATTTATTTTGTGTGCTTCTGTCTGATTAATTTTGTTTGGGGGACGGGGTCTATCACATACGGCTGGACATCTGCCGGCTGCACAGATCCCAGTAAGCACATTTTGCCCCAGGGGTCGCCCCTGCTCTGATGATGATGGTGAAGAGGAGACAAACATTACAGCACAACTCCTGGACGCATGCTCTCATCATTGGATAAAAGAATTGTATTACAGCAGTATAAGCAGATTACTCATCTATTCGTGTAATTTCCGTAGTCTTCAATGGAGAAGGCTGCAAGCAAGATGGTCTATAGGAACAGAGGCTACACAGAATCTTCTTTATCCTGATAGGTGATGGTTCAGTGTCATGTAAATTTAAATAAAGTTGAGAACGTTTGACACCTAATTGCAATGCTTCATGTATTTATTTTGTATGCTTCTGACTGATTTTGTTTGGGAGTCGGGCTCCATCACATATCACTGAGTGACACGTCTGACATCTGCCGGCCGCAGTTTTGCCCCAGGGGTCGCCCCTGCTCTGGGGAGTATGATGGAGCAGAGAAGATAAGCATTACAGCACAGCACCTGCAAGTGAGCGCTCATCCTCAGAATAAGGACTTATATTACAGTATTACAAGCAGCTTCCTCGCCTCATTCACACAGGGAGTATTTTGGGCAGTAATTTACATTAGTATTTGTAAGCTAAAAACCAGAGGGGAACAAACACAGAGAAAAATAATATCTGAACCACTCTCACCTCTTCTGTGTTTTGGATCCACTCCTGGCGTCTGTTAACAAATACTGATGCAAAATATCGCCATGTAAAAGGGCCCTAAATCCTTACTGACTGATTGGACAATTCTTTACAAAAAAAACAATATATGCCTCACCATGCATTTAATCCATCCTGCTGCTCATATCTTCTGGGCTCAGACCCACAATGCCGTGACTCTCGGCCAGTGTACATAAGGAGAAAGTGGGGAAAGTCTCCAATAAAAAATAATTCTCACTTTATTGGTGCAAAATATTAAAATATATAAAAGTCCATGATAGCGGAGACGCAATCTCGACGCGTTTCTGGTTACGCCCTTAGTCAGTGATCCTGTTGTCATGACAACCCGCGCCTCCAGGTATCCCAGCGACGGTGGCCTGCTTAGACCGAGCTAGGAGCATGGTCTCAGAGGCTTCTATCACTGTAACACTGACAGGTAGAATTCATTGCAATGCTTTATAACAGCGATTATACTAATAAAAGCTAGTCCCATAGAGGGACTAAATGAAAAAGTAAAAAAAAGAATGTGAAAAAATATAAAAAAAAAACCTAATCAAAAAATAAACAGAAAAGAAAATGAAAATAATGTTATATCAATAAATGGGTAAATTCATACAAAAACTAAAATAAACCAAAAAGGTCCACATATTTGTTATCATCACGTCCATGGCCTATAAAACGGTCACACTACTTAACGCCTTCAGTGAACACTGTAAAAAAAAAACTATTCTTTTTCATCTTACTACCAAACAAAGAGTGGAATAAAACACGATCAAAAAGTTGAATGGAAATAGAAATGGTATAGCTGAAAACTAGTGACGAGCGAGCGCTAAAATGCTCGGGTGCTCGCTGCTCAAGTCAAGCAAATTGGAATACTCAGGTGCTCGGTCCAAGTAACGAGCCCAATGTAAGTCTATGGGAAACTCCAGCATTCTTTCGGCGGCCCCCCCCCCCCGGTGGTCTGCAGAGGGCCTAAAAATTGCCCAAATCGATGGGAACAGTACTAAAATGACATGGGAACAGCATGGGGAAGACTCCTGGAAGCATTTCTGACTCCCAGGTCAATAATATCAACAATGTTGTCAGAGGTATTACGCCACTTTTACAGACTCACAATAAAACATACAAAAACTAAACCAAAATGGATTTTCCTGGGAAATATGTTAAGGAACATTCTTTCCAGGGTAATGACTTGTATATAAGGCAAAATAAATAACCAAAAACAAAAATGCTCCTTCACACCTTGGGCTATGTTCACACATAGCGTTTTTGATGCGTTTTTTTTTCATTTTTGCATTGCTTTCAACCGTGACAAATGCATTCACCGGGAAATGGCATTTTAACATTTTACAACCTTATCTGGCCATGTGGTGTGTGAAACATCATCAGACACATCCTGTTTCATTTATGAAGGAGGGATTGTGAAAGTCACAAACACTGTTTTTACTGCCTTACTATTCTTAAAGGGCCAGCAGTCGGCTATGCTTTGTTGTTCCCATTATTAAAGAGTGGGTCTCCTATACTGTTATTGCATATGCAGTGACTGCAAGGGCTGCCAAAAATTTGGACGCAACCCAATACCTCTTTGAAGAGACATAGAGGAGGGTCTCAGTAAAAAAAAATATTCCCATTATAAAGGAGTGGGTCTCCTATAGTGGTAATACCCATGCTGTGACTGCAAGGGCTGCCAAAATTTGGGAAAAACCCCACTAACAATTTAAAGACACATAGAGCTGGGCCACAGTAATGACATGTTCCCATTAGAAAGGTTAAGGATCTGCTATACAGTTATAGGGTATGCAGTGAGTCCAACAGCCGCCAAAATTTGGGAAAAACCCCACTAACAATTTAAAGACACATAGAGCTGGACCACAGTAATGACATGTTCCCATTAGAAAGGAGAGGGTCTCCTATCCAGTTATAGGGTATGCAGTGAGTCCAACGGCTGCCAAAATTTAGAAAAAACCCTATTACCAATTTAAAGACACATGGAGCTGGGCTACAGTAATGAGTATGACATGTTCCCATTAAAAAGGAGTGGGTCTCCAATACTATTTGCCTATGCAGTGAATGCAAAGGCTGCCAAAAATTACGAGGCACTCCAATGCCCCTTGCAAGAGATGTAGAGGTTGGAGGGCCTCCAGAAAACAATGTTCCCATTATTAGGAAGTGGGTCTCCCATACTCTTTGCCTATGCAGTGAATGCAACGGCTGCCAAAAATTTGGAGGAACTCCAATGCCCCTTGCAAGAGACGTAGATACGGTGATATGGTAGTGATATGGAGGAGGATGTGAAGGATGAGGAGAAGGAGGAGGACAAGAGCAAATAGACAAAATCAGGAAGCGTATACCCATGTCTGGGTGTGAAGACAGAGGTGCATGGGAATACAGTTAGACCTCCCCAAAAAAGACACTGTATTTGAGTTTATGTTACGCTGCTATCATTCAGTGATGTTGAGAAGTCTGGCCCAAACCAGCCTTTGATAATTTTTATGAGTCAGCCTGTCAGCATTTTCAGTTGACAGCGGCAGGGCAGGCCAGGACCTCCAAGGTGTATAGAGCCAGTTCATGCCACGAGTCCAGCTTGGATACTCAATAATTATAAGGCACAGAGGAATCAAGGACTACGTTGGCACAGCCGGCAAGGTACTCCCTCACCATCTTCCGAAACTTTCCCCTCTTTGGGAGAGTACCCCGTGCCTCAGGACCTGTGCGGTGGGAGGGTCTGAGAAAACTGTCCCAGAACTTTGACAGTGTTCCCCTGCCTCTGCTGGATTGAATTTGTGTCTCTCTCGCCTGTACTCCTTGGTTGTCAAACGAACTGTGACCTCTGCCGCCAGCGTTTTCAGATGGGAATTTTTTAAATGATTCCGCAACAAGAGCCTTCTCGTACTGCACCATTTTATTAGGCCTCTCCTGCAAGGGAATAAGAGACAGAAAGTTCTCCTTGTAGCGTGGGTTTAGAAGTGTCACCAACCAGTAAGGACTGTCATCCAAAGTTTGGACAAAGCAAGGATCAGGGGAAAGGCAGCGTAACATAAACTCAGCCATGCGTGCCAGATTGCTAACAGGCAAGACTTCTGTGTCCTCATCAAAAGGATGACTGACCATGCTCTTCATGACTGGAAGCCATGGGATTTTATGAGCTGTCCCTGGCCAAGGGTATAGATTGAGAAAAGTAGGGGTCCTAGGACTGAACCTTGAGGGACTCCAACAGAGAGGTGGGGGGATGAGGAGGTAGTGTGGGAGTGGGAGACGCTAAATGTGCGGTTGGAAAGGTATGAGGAGATCCAGGATAGGGCAGGGTCTTTGACTCCAAAGGAAGAGACGATCTGCAGTAGGAGGCAGTGGTCAACTGTGTCGAAGGCAGAGGACAGGTCAAGAAGAAACAGTACAGTGAATTGTCTGTTAGCTTTTATCTGTAAGAAAGTCATTAGTAATTTTTGTAAGGGCAGTTTTGGTGGAATGGTGGTGGCGGAAACCAGATTGTTGGTTATTGAAGAGAGATAGATGAGAAGTGAGAGGAAAGTTCAGCGTGAACGTGTTGCTCAAGGAGTTTGGAGGCAAATGGGAGAAGTGATATGGGGCGGTAGCTGGACAAGGCGGTTGGGTTGAGAGATGGCTTTTTGAGAATGGGAGTGATTGTGGCATGTTTGAAGGCAGGGTGGAAGGTACCAGAAGTTAGTGATAGGTTGAAAAGATGGGTTAGGGATGGGATGAGTGTGGGGGTGAGGTTGGGGGGGATGGGATGGGGTCGAGTGCACAAGTGGTGAGATGTGATTTGGAAAGGAGACGAGTGAGGTCTCCTTCCATGATGTTGAAAAGGGAGGTTATGGGGGAAGGGCAATGGTCTGGGAAACAAAGGGGTTGTGGTGGTCGGATAGTAAAGATTTGCCGTGTTTGGTCAATCTTGTTTTTGAAGTGTGTGGCGAACTCCTCAGCAGAGATGACGGAGGTCGGAGGGGACAGTGGTGGGCGGAGGAGAGAGTTAAAAGTGTTGAATAACTGTTTGAGGTTGTAGGATAAGGAAGATATGAGGGTTGTGAAGTAGGCCTGCCTAACAGAGGCGAGGGCTGATTTGAATGCGAGTGTTGTTGTTTGAATGCAGTGAAGTCATCTTGCGATTGTTTTTTCTTCCAACGCCGTTCCGCAACCCTGGACGCTTGCCGAAGCGGTTTAGTGAGGGTGTTGTGCCAGGGTTGCCTATTGACTTGTCGCACTCTGCCATGCACAAGAGGGGCGACTGAGTCAATAGCTGATGCGAGAGTGGCATTGTAGAAAGCAGTGGTGCTGACAGTGTCGTGGAGTAAAGATATGGATGTCAGTGGTAGAACAGAGTCAGAGAGTGTGTGAGTGTCTAGATATGCAAGGTTTCTGAGGGGGTGTGCTAGTTGCTGGACATGTGTGACAGGTGAGGAGGACAGGGATGAGAAAGTGAGTAGACGGTGGTCAGATAGGGGTAGGGGGGAGGTTGTGAGGTTAGATAGGGAGCAGAGTTGGGTGAAGAAAATGAGGTCTAGTGTGTTCCGTCTGTGTGGGTGGCTGAGGAGGACCACTGAGTAAGTCCAAAGGATGAAGTAAGCGACAGGAATTTGGATGCTTTTGACTGGCGAGTGTCAGTGGGGATGTTGAAATCGCCCATGATGATTGTGCAATGTCAGCAGAGAGAAAGTAAAGAAGCCAGGTGGAGAATTGGTCAATAAAGGCAGTGACTGGGCCTGGAGGTCAGTATATGACAGCTACTTGGAAGGAGAGTAGATGAGGACAGAGTGGACTTCAAAAGAAGGGAGAGTAAGGGAGGGTAGAGGTGGGAAAGGGCTAAAGGTGCAGTTGGTAGAAAGGAGAAGACCCACTCCTTCGCCATGTCTATTACCAGGGCGAGGAGTGTGGGTGAAGTGGAGGCCACTGTAACACAGCGCAGCAGGGGAGGCAGTGTCGGAGGGTGTCAACCATGTCTCTGTGATGCCCAGGAAAAAGAGATAACGAGAGGTAAAGAGGTCGTGGACAAAATGGAGCTTGTTGCAGACATAGCGGGCGTTCCAGAGTGCTCCAAAGAGAGGGAGCAGGGTGGGTGGGCATCAGCGGCACGGGTTTTAAGTAGGAGAGGTTGCGGTAGTTTGCAGTTGGTTGGAAGCGATAGGAGGGGGTATTGGTGGGAGGTGTGAGCTGTTTGGGTCCAGGATTGGGAGATATGTCGCCAGCAGTGAGGAGAAGCAGAGAGAGGGAGAGCAGGTGGGAGAAGGAGAGTGTCTGGCTTGTTTTATGTTTTGTTAGGATAGATCTGAGCTTGAGGAGCAGGTCTGCAGATGAGGTCAGGTGGGGAGGTAAGAGGGAAGGAGAGATGATTATTTGGTTAGAGGGTGCTGGGGTTTGAGGACAGCGAAGGAGAGTAAGGTTTAGTGGTGCCAAGAAACTAAGGGCGTATGTAAGTATAATGAAGGTTTAAGTGTGAATGAGAAAGAGAAAGAAAAGAGGATCATATCTCATTAGACTACCATTCACTGGTGTACACCACCATAATTATATCGAGTATAGACTGGGAAGGGAAAAGAGGAAAAGATGTGAATGGAAAATAAAATATAACGTTTATTGAAAATTACTATTAAAATAGATACATTTGTGCAAAACGTGCATTAATAAATGCATACAGGGTCACCAGCTTCCAAATGGTGACCCACAAAACCCGGTCCGTAGTGAGGTGGATAAAATAGTATTAGAAATGCCTAACCCAGCCCCTAATTATTGGGTCATGGCTGTATATTATACACCTAAATTAGCCCAATGAGGCCCTTAGAAAAAGCCGGTATACCGGCGAAACGCGCGTCAGGGACCGAGTCCCGTGTTCTGATAGTATAGGTGGATAGGGAAATTGATTATACCAATGAATAACAGTGTAACATTCTGAGCAACTCTGATTAAAGCTTCTCTGGCTAACCTGTGATCCATATCCATCTTTTCCTCTTTTCCCTTCCCAATCTATATTTGATTGAGAAAGAGAAACTAAGCACAATTAGTAGATGGTCACTCGTACCTTCTGGTCACTTCTGGCCCATTTCTGGCTTATTTCTGATAAAAACCCTTAAGAGCTAGATGTGCAAAGCTGGTAGAGGCAGACCCCAAAAGACTTGCAGCAGTAATTGCAGCAAAAGGTGGTCCTACAAAGTATTGACTCAGGGGGGCTGAATACAAATGCACATCACAATATTCAGATTTATATTTTTAAAAGTAATTCTAAAACCATGTATCAATTCCTTTACACTTCACAAATACTTGCTACTTAGTGTTGGTAAATCACATAAAATCCCAATAAAATACTTTAAGTTCATGGGTGTAACATGAAAAAATGTGGGAAGGTTGACGGAAAGGTTCAGTGGAAAGGCGCTGTAAATGTTGTGGGGTGAAACATGAAAAAAAAAAGAAAAAAAGAACACACACAATTTGCCATTAATGCTTTGGTCTTGTTACGGCATTCACAGTGCAGTAGCAATGATATGTTAACTCCTTTCATGTCAGTACTAGTGATGAGCGAGTAGGTTTCATTAACTCTTTCTGTGAGCATGCTCGTGTGCTCGCCGAGTATTTTGGTGTGCTTAGCATTTCTTTTAATGTCGCTGCGCCTGCAAGTGTCACGGCTGTTAGACAGCTGTGATACATGCAGAGATTGCCTGTTTGACAGGCAATCTCTGCATTTGTCACAGCTGTGGGATAAATAATGTGATATTTTAACATTATTTCGTCACTCTTGGGGCCTTGAACATGTAACTGATCCATTCAGTGAGTGTGCAGGTGTCGAAATAAAGTCATCCGTTTCGGACAGCCCCTTTATTCCTCCATCCTGTTATATATTTTTTGTTATATACAAATTGCTAGTCATTTTAAAGGGAATCATAAAATGAAGATAATCCAGCTCAACGAACCGTGAATAGGCTCTTTTTCACACAAAGTGCGTAACAGAGTACAAGGTCAGCATTACAGCCAGAAGGAATGCGACGTCAACGCGTTTCAGGTGACAGATCACCCTTAGTCATGACTTATCTGCAGACATCGGGCTAATCTCCAGGTTAATAGCGTTAGGAAGGTGACTGGCTGCCATCCCCAGAATGAGCACAAGGGAGAAAATTAACTTTATTCCTCCTGTGAGTCGCCAGCTTTCAGTCATGCAGGTGTGCCTTTTGTCACCAATCTGTACACAGTAAGCAATGGTTGTAAGCACGCCCCAGCCCTTTGACTGACAGCTAGCTCTACAGTGCATCAGTGCAGAGCCACCTGTCAGTGGAAGTTCCAGGGCGTGCTTACTGCCACTGCTCACATTGTATGGAGTGGTGAATAAAGGCACGCCCTGCATGACTGAAAGCCGGCGGCTCACGGGAGGAATAAAGTTCATTTACTCCCATGTGCTGCACATTCAGTATAGTGGCCAAGCACTTCCTAATGGTATTACCCTGCAGATTAACCCTACATCAGCAGGTTAATAGCGTTATCCAATGTGACAGGTTCCCTTTAACTTAAAGGATCATGTTCACAACAGGAAAAGTCTTCAAACGCTTGTTTCTAATCTATTACTAGTTATTGGCCTTCTTGGTTGATGGCGTGTGGTGTGGAGTATTTTTACCGAATACAAGTTTCCATTTTGATAAAAAACAACACATTTTTACCGATATGGAGGCGAATTCCCTCCTCTTCACCAGCCTCCATTATTGGTTTTATCAGATCGTATACTCACTTTATCAAAGTTTAGTGGGTACTGTGCTGCAAACTCCAGCTGACGGACCACCACTTCATTAGGAGCCACGTTTCTGTTCCTCATGTCCCGCAGAATATTGGTCAAGTAGATGTCATCTAACCTCTTTATGGCCGCATTAATCAATGTGCTGTATACATTGATATTTGGATGGAATCCACAAATCTGTAAAACAAGTTACCGATCAGATATGCAAAAAGATCCTTGTCACTTGTTTTCTATAAAAAGGCAAATCAGTTTAAAAATGACATTATTTTCTAGACTTTATCAAGTAGGAGTAAAAAAAAAAGACACTAAATAAACTATGTAAACTAGCAATGTCATTACCGCCATGTCTTCCAGGAGCTGTAAAC
The DNA here is from genome assembly GCF_046119375.1 of Phyllobates terribilis. Classification (NCBI taxonomy): domain Eukaryota; kingdom Metazoa; phylum Chordata; class Amphibia; order Anura; family Dendrobatidae; genus Phyllobates; species Phyllobates terribilis. The sequence continues at coordinate 3,001,845 of NW_027362959.1, forward strand.
CATCTTTTTCTTTACGGCATGCCCTAGCGAGATTGCAAAAGGTATGGATGTTTGGTGCAATGCCTCTCTGTGCCATCATAGGCAACAGCTGCTGTAAAGAGACCATTCAGACGATCAGTTTTTACACTGTACGTGTGGCATGAAGTGTGGAAGAATCGGCACTAAGTTTCAGAATGTGTCAGTGTTCTCCATGACAGCCAACCAGATGCCACGTTTCATTTTACCAGGACAATAAAAGAAGAGCTCTGATTGGTTGTTATGGGTATCACTGTCCGTTTCGACAAAAAGTTTGTTTCTGCATGAGGCCCGACGCATTTTCAGAAAAAGGGAAATGCTAAAATCTGTATTAAACAGTATTCACACATAAAATATTGCTGCGTCCAACTGAATGTTGCATTTTGGCGGCAGCGCACAAAACGCCTTCATATAGGCTCAGCGCACAATTCCCTGCCGAAGTGCAAATTCACACAAGCACAATGCTTTGTGTTCAGGGGAAAAAAAGGCCATTTTTGATCCGTACAGCGTCCATTTGTCATCCATAACTAAAAAAAAACCTAATAGAAGGCCAGACACACTTTCCTATGTAATCTATGCAGTGCGTCCGGTAAAACATACCTGCCACACGGATTGTGTCTGATTGTTGTGCATCTGTCTGTCTTTTTCCGATATCACAGATGAAAAGAGCCGATACAAGTCTATGGGTCTGTGCAAAAACATTCAGCACCCGGATGGCAAAGAATAGGAGAAGCTCTGTAATTCAAGGATTTATTTATCCATCCGTCAAACATTGATGGGAAAAACGGACACACAGACCGAACACTGATGACACACGGAACAAACACTGCTGACACCAGGGCCATTTTTTCCATGTACGTGGTTAAATATGGACATGTAAATGAGAAAATGTGTCATACTTTAGACTCTTTTGCTGGCTTGCCTTGCATCACTTTTTTTGCCCCCCAACTTTCAAACAATTTAGTGCATGCTGTGGTATTTAAAGCCATGCCCCTTCTGTCAAAGCCATGCCCCTTCTTTCAAAGCAATGCCCCTTCTTTCAAAGCCATGTCCCTTCTTCAAAGCCATGCCCCTTCTTTCAAAGCCATGCCCCTTCTTTCAAAGCCATGCCCCTTCTTTCAAAGCCATGCCCCTTCTTCAAAGTCATGCCCCTTCTTTCAAAGCAATGCCCCTTCTTTCAAAGCCATGCCCCTTCCTCAAAGCCATGCCCCTTCTTTCAAAGCCATGCCCCTTCTTCAAAGCCATGCCCCTTCTTTCAAAGCAATGTCCCTTCTGTCAAAGCCATGCCCCTTCTTTCAAAGCCATGCCCCTTCTTTCAAAGCCATGCCCATTCTTCAAAGCCATGCCCCTTCTTCAAAGTCATGCCCCTTCTTTCAAAGCAATGCCCCTTCTTTCAAAGCCATGCCCCTTCCTCAAAGCCATGCCGCTTCTTTCAAAGCAATGCCCCTTCTTTCAAAGCCATGCCCCTTCTTCAAAGCCATGCCCCTTCTTTCAAAGCAATGCCCCTTCTTTCAAAGCAATGCCCCTTCCTTCAGAGCCATGCCCCTTAATTCAAAGCCATGCCCCTTAATTCAAAGCCATGCTTAGAAACAATTAGGCAGATATCTAAAAGTGTAGTTTCTATATGAATCGGTTGGAACTGTGGCGCCCCTGAGGGTTCAGTCGCCACATGGGTACTGCACCTCAGACCGAGGTGTGGTATCTCCTCTCCGAGGTAAGGATGGAGCACCACACGGGACCCAGCCTCAGCACTCAACACTACACCACTCCTGTCCTGTGGGGGGCTTATATGCACCAGGGTGCTGCCCCAGCCGGGATAAAGGAGATGGGGGGGGACCAAAGATAGGGGGAACCATGTAGTGGGTGAGGGTGGAGGACACACTTTTAGGTTACACTTACTGATACATCTATATATATATATATATATAATCGTCTTATCCCGTCTGTCTGTCTGTCTGTCTGTCTTTCTGTCTGTCCTGGAAATCTCGCGTCGCTCATTGGTCTGGCAGCGGCCAATCAGCGCCGCGGGATTTCTGAAAAAAGATGGCGGCCGTTAGCGGCTCATCTGCGGGACGGAGATGCAGCCGGGAGATGACCGGCGCGAGGCGCTCATCTCCCGGCCGGTAGCAGCAGAAGGACCCCAACCGCCGGCGCCGCTGACCTCCATGCGGAAGGGAGGACCGGGGAGCGGCGCTGCAGGTCGGGATACTTCTGCTGCGAGCAGTCGCTCATGTCCCGGGTTCTCGGAGCGGAAGTAGCCGCACAGGCAGCGACGCTCCCCGGTCCTCACCAATACGATTCGATGATTGGTCTTCGGCCGCGACCAATCACTGATCTTGCCGCTAAAGTTAAACACTGCTGTGCTGATTGGTTGCCAACGCTGCCCGCAGTGTTTAAATTTCTCTGCAAGATCTGTGATTGGTCGCGGCCGCTATTTAAATGTGGCACCCAAATCGGTGATTGGTCGCGGGCAGCGTCCGCAAACAATCAGCACAGCAGTGTTTAAATTTCTCTGCAAGATCTGTGATTGGTCGCGGCTGCTATTTAAATGTGGCGCCCAAATCGGTGATTGGTCGCGGGCAGCGTCCGCGAACAATCAGCACAGCAGTGTTTAAATTTCTCTGCAAGATCTGTGTTTGGTCGCGGCCGCTATTTAAATGTGGCGCCCAAATCGGTGATTGGTCGCGGGCAGCGTCGGCGACCAATCAGCACAGCGGTGTTTAAATTTCTCTGCAAGATCTGTGTTTGGTCGCGGCCGCTATTTAAATGTGGCGCCCAAATCGGTGATTGGTCGCGGGCAGCGCTCGCGACCAATCAGAGATTTTTGACACAAATGTCCGGTCCTTAGTAACACCATGCGGCTACTGTCGGGAGATCAGCGGCTAGGGTGTGAAGGGAGGACCGGGGAGCGGCGCTGCAGGTCGGGATACTTCTGCTGCGAGCAGTCGCTCATGTTACGGCATCTCGCAACGGAAGTATCCGCACAGGTAGCGACGCTGATATCCATGCGGAAGGGAGGACTGGGGAGCGGCGCTGACATCCATGCGGCTAGGGTGTGAAGGGAGGAACGGGGAGCGCCGCTGCGGGTCGGGATACTTCCGCTCCGAGAAGCCGGGACATGAGCGACTGTTCGCAGCAGAAGTAACCGCACAGGCAGCCGCTCCCTGGTCCTCACCAATACGATACGCTGATTGGTCGCGGCAGGAGGGCGCGACCAGAAATTCGCTGTCCGCTCCTTAGTAACATGGCACGCGAGATTTAAAACCCGCTTCTATGATTGGTCGCGGACGCCGCCCGCAACCAATCACAGATTTTCGCGCCAATTTTAAACACGCTCTCCGGCCAATTACCGCAACATTTCAAATAGCTACGCCACCTTCGGGAGATAGCAGGGCTAACTCCGCCCATGTGGTCATGTGACTCACAAACTGCTCATAACGTACTGAGCAGGTTTTCTCACTCACACTGTGCGAGGGACTTCAGTCACACTGTGCGAGGGACTTCAGTCACACTGTGCGAGGGACTTCAGTCACACTGTGCGAGGGACTTCAGTCACACTGTGCGAGGGACTTCAGTCACACTGTGCGAGGGACTTCTGTCAGGTTTACTGAACACGTTCTGCCAGTGACAGCGCGCTAAAGAGATACTTCTTTACACTTCCTGTTTTATAATGGGTCGTAAGCGAAAATACGCCACGGAGGAAGACAGAAAAGCAGCAGAAGCAGCAAGACAACGACAACGTCGAGAGCAACAGACACCACAACATACTGCCGCCAGACAAGCCCAGGATGCGGAATCTCACAGACAATGTCGGAAACGGGAGACACCGCAACACACTGCCGCCAGACAAGCTAAGGATACGGAAGCTCACCAAAAATGCCGGGAACAGGAGACACCGCAACACACTGCCGCCAGACAAGCCCAGGACGCGGAATCTCACCAAAAACGCAGGGAACAGGAGACACCGCAACACACTGCCGCCAGACAAGCCCAGGATGCGGAAGCTCACCAAAAACACCGGGAACAGGAGACACCGCAACACAATGCCGCCAGACAAGCCCACGATGCCGAAGCTCACCAAAAACGCCGGGAACAGGAGACACCGCAACACACTGCCGCCAGACAAGCCCAGGATGTGGAAGCTCACCAAAAACACCGGGAACAGGAGACACCGCAACACACTGCCGCCAGACAAGCCCAGGATGCGGAAGCTCACAGAAAACGTCGGAAACAGGAGACACCACAACACACTGTCGCCAGACAAGCCCAGGATGCGGAATGTCACAGACAACGTCGGGAGCAAGAGACAACACAACACACTGGCGCCAGACATGCCCAGGATGCGAAATCTCACAGACAACGTCGGGAACGGGAAACACCGCAACACACTGCGGCTAGACAGGAACACGATGCGGAATCCCATAGACAATGTCGGCTTCATGAATCTCCAGAATCTAGGACAAACCGAGAACAACACGATCGACAAATTTATCAAAAAAGAATGCTCTACCAACTAAGGCAAACCCAGCAGAACATTCAAAAACTTGCACGTTACTTAACAGACAATGAAACTATAATTATTCAACGCTACTGTGGGAAGATGAATGTAGTTTGTTCAAAATGTGACTCTCTGAATTTCATAGAGGAAAAACCATCTGACAATCAGTTTACTCAATGCTACCAAAAAGGAAAATTGATGCTACCAAGACGTCACTACTCAGATCTCTTTGAGCAGTTGATGAAAGGAACGCATGAACACAGTATAAATTTTATGGAAAATATCAGAAGTATCAACAGTTCTCATGCGTTTGCTTCATTTGGTGCCAACATTGCACCGCCCCCTGGATTAGGACTGAATTGTTTTAAAATTCATGGCCAGATCTACCACCGCACTGGAACACTTCACCCAGAACTAGGACAACCACCAACATTTGCACAATTATACATCTTTGATCCAAATGAGGCTACAGAACAAAGGATGAACCGAAAAGAAAATGAAAAGTGTAATGCAGAACTGATGAACCTAATTGCCGCACATTTACAAACAATCAGCCCATTTGCTGCCGCATATCGCATGCTAAAAGACGTTGAAGCTGAGGAGGAACAGAGAGCTATACAAAATGGGACGGAAATGCCTTCTATTATCATGGCCATTAAACAAGAACGTCAACAAGATCCCCGATGTTACAACAAACCACGTGTAAGTGAGGTCGCAGTTGTTTTTCAAAACGATGATGGAGAGCCTCCTTTTCAAAGAGATATATTAGTCCATCTTAAGCCAGACAAAAACAACCCTTTCGTTCTTAAAACACAACGTATTAGCATTTTGCACAGCAACCTTGATGCTCTTCTGTATCCGCTATTCTTTCAAAGCGCTGATCAAGGGTGGCATGAAAACCTACACCAGCAAGGAACTTCAAGAAGAATTACACAACTACAGTACTACAGTTTTCTTCTGTCTGTGCAAAATTACTACAATCCTATTTTAAACGGTGGGAAACAGACACAACAGTACTTAGTCGACGCATACGTTAAAATTGAAGCTAATCGGCTCAATTTCATACGAATGAACCAAAAACAACTTAAAGTTGAAGACTACTGCGTTCTTCAAGAACATTTGCAAAAACAATCCATTCAAAAAGGAATTCCAATTGGAAAAACAGTAATTCTCCCGTCGTCCTTTGAAGGTAGCCCCCGCAACATGCAACAGCGTTATCAAGATGCAATGGCAATAGTAACAAAGTATGGAAGACCTGACATTTTTTTTTTAACAATGACCTGTAATCCTAAATGGCCGGAAATAGCAGAAAATCTACAACCCTGGCAGCAAGTTGAACACAGGCCGGACTTAGTTGCACACGTATTTCGACTAAAACTCAGCAGTCTTGTTAAAGACATCAAAAATAGGCTTTTTGGAACAGTCGTAGCAATGGTACACGTCATAGAGTTTCAGAAACGAGGTCTCCAACATGCGCATAAACTAATTATTTTAGACGCGGATTCCAAGTTTCGCACGGAGGACGAAATTGACAACACAGTGTGGGCTGAAATTCCTAACCAAGAAAAGTATCCTGAATTGTATAATATTGTAATCTGTAATATGGTTCATGGCCCATGCGGTGTAGCAAATCCAAAAAGTCCATGCATGGAAAACGGAAAGTGTACAAAAGGGTTTCCAAAGCAGTTGAAACAGCACACTGTTAAAGATTTGGACGGCTACCCATCCTACCGGAGACAACTGATTGATAACATTGTACACAACAAAAAGATTATAAATAACTCATGGATAGTTCCATACAACCCGTACTTATTAAAAAGCTACAACTGTCACATCAACGTTGAAATCGGCGCTTCAATAAAAAGTGTTAAATATCTTTTCAAGTACATCTACAAGGGGCATGACAAAGCTAACGTCGAAATACAACAAAAAACAGTCAATCACGATGAATCATCACGGTTTGTTGACTCAAAATATGTCAGTGATCCAGAAGCTGCTTGGAGAATATTTGCGTTTCCCTTGCATTCACAGTCCCATGCCATTATACGTTTAGCTATTCATTTACCAAATCAACAGCAGCTTTATTTCTTTGAAAATGCTCAAGTCGAAGATTTCTCAAAAAATTTAAGCACAACGTCAACATTAATGGAATGGTTTTTGCTGAACCAACGTGACGAAAACGCAAGGCAGTATTTGTATCGAGAGATTCCAGAGCATTACGTTTGGAATAAAACTTGGAAGCCAAGAAAACGAGGACTTAGCAGAATAATTGGACGCATGTATACTGTTAGTGTCAATGATCAAGAAAGATATTGCCTTCGGCTGTTACTACTGCATGTCAAAGGAGCTAGAAGTTACGAAGATTTGAAAACAGTTAATGGAGTATTGCACGATACATTTAAAGCTGCAGCTTTGGCTTTAGGACTTCTATTGGATGATACTATGTGGACACTTACTTTAGAAGACGCAGTTACCCTACATATGCCTAAGAAACTTCGTGAATTGTTCGCCTACATTTCTGTCTTTGGACCGCCTACAAATCCAGCTCAACTTTGGACAAATTTCAAAGAACATATAATTGAAGATTACTGCTTACGTCTTCACAACAAAAGTGGAAATTGTCAAAATTGCGAATCTTAAGCCATGCAAGATGTCCAAAATGTCCTACTACTGCATGGAAAAACGTTTTCAGACTTTATTTTGCCACAGCCTGCAAGTCAAGTTGCACAAATTCAAGAGTATGATGAAGCTTATGAATTATTGTTGGCAACAGAGAAGAAAAAATCCTTAAATCAACAACAACGGATTGCATATGACACTATTGTGAGCGCTTTAGAAAACCAAGCCGATCCAACGCCAAAAACGTCCTGGAGGCAGCGGTAAAACATACCTCTATGAAGTTTTAATGCATCACGTTAGAGGGTTGGGAAAAGTCGTATTGCCATCGGCTACAACAGGTATTGCAGTAAACCTTTTAAGAGGAGTTCGCACTATGCATTCACTCTTTGGGATACCAGTTCCAGTCAATGAAATCTCCGTTTCCAGAATCAAACAAGACACATTTGCAGGAAAACAGTTAAACAGTGCATATCTTTTCATACTTGATGAGTGCACCATGGCACCCAAATATGCTTTGAGCTTAATTGACAGACTTCTGCATGAAGTTATGACTACAAATATTGCAGAAAAAATGAAATTTTTGTCCTTGGCGGAGATTTTAGGCAATGCCTTCCAGTTGTACCAAATGGAACAAGAACAAATATTATCGAGTCAACCTTAAAAATGTCAGACCTTTGGAAAGAGTTTAATAAACTCCAATTAATTAACAACATGCGATCTTCTGACCCAGAGTACAGCAACTGGCTTCTTAAACTTGGTAATGGTGAACTTAGCAATAAATATAACCTTGGAGAAGACATTATTGAAATACCAGAAGACATGTTGTGCACTGACTGCATCGTAAGTGATGTTTTTGGACAACGCGTTGAAATAGATGTGAACGACCAAAGCAGTGTTGAGAGGGCCTCTTCCTATGCAATTCTCTGTCCCAAGAACGATGACGTAGCTCTGCTAAATTCATGTGTGATGGATAGAATGCCTGGAGAGTATAAATTGTACAAAAGTGATGATTCGGAGGATGTCGACAATGAAGATGAACGAGAGCATTATCCAGTTGAATTTTTAAATAGTGTTACGCCATCAGGAATGCCATCCCACGGACTACAACTTAAAGTTGGAGCAATCGTAATATTGCTGCGGAATCTAAATACAAGAAATGGTCTATGTAATGGAACTCGCCTTATTGTTCCTGGACTCCATTCCCACATAATTCAAGCAACAGTGATCACTGGATCTGCAAAAGGAGAGGAAGTGTTCATTCCACGCATTGATTTATGTCCTTCAGACACCGGTCTTCCATTTAGGCTTCGACGTCGACAGTTTCCAGTAAAACCAGCATTTGCCATGACAATAAACAAGTCACAAGGTCAAACTCTACACCGTGTTGGCATATATTTACCGGAGCCCGTTTTTGGTCATGGACAACTCTATGTTGCATTTTCAAGAGTTAAAATGAGATCCAATGTCAAGGTGCAAGTTTTGGATACCCATTTACAAGGAAAGTTGCTTACAGATAGTCCATAAGTATTCACCAAAAATCTTGAGTACAAAAATATTTTAGGTTGATATTGTTACGAAATATATTCTAGGGTCTTACTTCTTTTGTCCGATGATTTATTGTAAAATATTGTTACATATTCATGGAATAGTTTATATATTTTGATCATCTGTTTAATAATTTTGTTCAGTTGTATTAAGTTCTATAACCAATAATAGTTAATAATAAAGTATTATTTTGTGTATTCCTTGTATTATTCTTAAATCTTCATAGCGACATCTGCAGCATGTGCTACTAAAGTGAATGCAGATTTGTGCCTCTCCACGCACTTAGTCCCGGCGTGGAAAGCAGCGAATCTACAGACAGCAGCTAATCACAGCAGTATCTGAGAGCGCGTGCTGCGCCTCCGATCCTGCGAGGAGCTGCTGAAAACAGGACAGACAGCGCTGGAGCAGAGAAAAGGAAACAAGGGGAGGATTAGGGCTTAGTTTTTTAACTGTGCTGTGGAGATGGGAGAATGAGTAGGTCATACAAAACCAGGATAAGGAAGCCATACAAGCTAAGATGAGGAAGGCGTACAATCCAAAATAAGTCAGCCATACAAACCAGGATTAGAGGAATGACGGAGCCATACAAACCACATTGACAGACCGCGCTGTGGATGCTGGATGTGACACGATGGGGGATAACCCCGGCCACAGCCCGTCATTCACTGTGGTGCGCGGAACAGCAGAAACCTGGCTGCAGCCACAAATAGTCGTGATGTAAGCGGAAGCAACAGCTGGCTGCAGGCGGGAGAATTACGTGCTGGCTGTGTGTCGTCAGCGATGTTGTCACAAGCAGGATTGACAACATGACGTAATGACAAAATTCATTAGGGGCACCGAGGGGATACATTGTGAAGTTAATTAAAAGTAGTGCACAACCCATTTAAACACTGCTTCGCTGCTTAGTCGCGCCCGGTCAGCCGCATGCATATTCTAGAATACTCGATGCATTAGAATCGGGCCACCATCTAGTATTTAATACATGGCCATCTTAGGTTCACGGTCTTTGATTGTGATCTTCCTCGCTGATAGTGGCTTCCTGCTGGAACCTGCAGCTTGTTGAAGATACACGGTCCTCGTACTCTGGCCTTGAGACGAGGAGCGGGTTAGAGTTAACCGCTGTCTCTACCCGGTCAAGGTTCCTACCTAAGAAGGCCTTGAGGGGAGCGGAGGAGTAAAGCTCCACAGTAGTGTTGAGCCATCCCCGTAGTGTTCGAGTTCGGTTCGGTTCGTCGAACACCCGTATGTTCGCCGAACGGTTCGTCGAACACCTTCGAACACCGTTAAAACCAATGGCAGGCAAACAAAAACACATAGAAACACATAGAAAACACCTTCAAAGGTGTCCAAAAGCTGACAAACTGCTCAGAAGACACAACTAACACATGGAAAAGTGACAAGTACATATAGTCATGCGAAAAGAAAAGAGGTGGAGGAGTAAAAGGAGGGGGAGACACAGATATAAGCATGTCATGTCCTTCTAAAATCAAAAAAGTGAAAAGCCGACACGGCCAGTCCGTTCCTGCCCGTGCGACCTCCGTGTCGCCGGGTTTGTGCCAGAGACGCAGTGGACCCTGACGGCCAGCCCCCCTCTCCCAATACTGGTGCCTGTCCGCTGGTGGGTCGAGCGAGCCCCCCTGTGGTGGAGGCAGGTCTAAGCTTTTTAATTTAAATAGTCTCTCTAATTTGAATGAATACACTTTAAATCCTTTTACAAGGATCTATTGGAGGGCAAGTCTCATGCCAGCAGCCGCGTAATTCCAGCTCCAGTAGCGTCCACTAAAGCTACTGCAGTTAAAAAGCTTTTATAACGATCGAGCTCGGCGGTCCACCGCAAGGCGTCCTACCGCCAGTCCCAGCCCCTATGACTTGGGGTGCCTCCTGATGCTCTTCACTGAGTATCCCGGGGTCCCGAACCATTTCCTTTGAAAAAATTAAGTGTCCAAACTACAGGTGGTGTAGCTTGCTTAACAGCTGGGATAATCCGCTGACTAGCAGACACTGCTACTAGGCACAAAGTATTTCCTGGGCTAGATGCAGTTAAAAATTTGTAATTAGATACTCTCGTTGGATGCTGAGAAAGCATTCCAATATGCCCCTGAGATGGGCACGACAGTCCCTGTCCCTGGCTGGAGTGGGGGGAGGGAACACCGAGGAAGGGGAACCCTGTAGTGCAGGAGCAGGGAGGAAGCAGTTCCTGGGTGCATTGAGAAGGGAGTATAAAAGGTGGGCACCATCTTCGTTCAGTGCAGAGAAGTCTGAGCAGAAGTGACAGGGAGCAGGGGCTCTGCATGAGCTCTGCTCCGGAGGAGGGCCTAGGAACAGAGGCCCAGGCCTGGAAGAGGGAGAAGGAAGGAAGAGGAGCGGTGAAGGCTCCAGGAACGAGGAACGAAGGGATCCTAGGGGTGCGGACGGGCGAGTCGCCACCGCACGCCCGAATCCACCTGCGTGGAGGGGTCAGGCCAAAGGGGGAGACCGGTCCCCGAAACCAGTGGAGGCGGGAAACGACCCTCAGCTAGAAACCGGAGGCTGTGACATTTTATGTGGCGTAGCCCCTCGCTACACCCGCTAAGAAGGCACCACATAGGGTCAGGGAAACTGGCGCCAAGTTTACCAAGAGGAGGCCCGAGGCAACCGGACAGAAGCGTTGGTAAGAAAGGCCAGACAAAGGACACACAAAAGGGGTCATGTGAAGTGCTCCAAAGTTATCTGAGAGTTGTCTGAGCCCCTCACCTGGTGAGCACAGTACGACGTGGGCAGCCGTTACCTGCAGAAGTGGTCTGGATAATAAGAACTGTGAGTAAAGGCCCTGGACTGCATCACTGACTCCGTGTCGCTACTGCTGCTGCCCTGCACCATCACCCCCATCCTCCGCATACACTGCCCTGAGGCTATACTCCTCCCGTGTGGAGTTATACTACGCTCTGCTGCACCCACAACACCAGCCTCAGCGGTCTGCCCTGCAGCGGCGGTTCACTCTGACCGCAATCCACGGGTGGCGTAGTCGGATATTTAAACATCAAAACCACATATATAGTTCCGCCACTGGTTTGACCGCCCTGAGCCACGGAACCGGGTCGCCGCCACGGAGACTACAACCACCAGCATCCACCAAAAAGGGTCCGGCTCCGGGTGTCCCAAGGCCCAGGGGGCGCATCAGAACATTTTCATCACCTTTCATAATCACCAATGGGACAAGGCAGGGATGTCCTCTGTCCCCTCTCTTATACATCCTAGTGACGGAGCACCTGCTCTCATCAATTCGCCATAACCCCAATATTAGGTGGATTGAGGTGGGAGGCACCGAGTACAAGTGCTCTGCATTTGCTGATGATGTCCTAGTATATATCACTCAATCACATATATCCATCCCTGCTGTTATGGCTGAAATAGATCACTTTGTTACATGGTCAAATTTTAAAATCAATGCAGCGAAGTCTGAGGCCCTCAATGTCTCCCTCCCCAAATCCATATAGAATTCCATCCAGTCCAACTTTCCCTTTGCCTGGCCCTCACAGGGTATCAAATACTTAGGAATTCCTATTCATAGAGACCTCTCCCGTCTATGTTATCTTAATTTTGGGCCCTTTATTGAACAACTCCATTCAGACCACGGTTGGCAAGTTAGAACTGTAAGATTCACTACGTGAACCACTGGTGTTTTGTGGAAAAGCACATGTACACTGTGTTCCAAATTATTATGCAAAAAGTGTTTAGGAGTGATAAGGTAAGAATTTGTTTGTTTGTCGGTTAAACTCATTGATGGTGATGTGTGTCAGGGCTCTTTATATCACTGTAAGCATAAATGTAAGATAAATTGACAGTCCTGCCTTCTATCCTTTGGAGAATTTAAGAATGAAAGTATGGATCCGATGATTGTGTTGTGGGTGTGTATCGGGATTGGTGTTTTTGGTCTGTTTTTCTGGTCGGCGTATAAGTCCTGGAAGGCTAGTAGTGGAATGGTTCAGAAACCTTTGTGGCCCATTGTCTAAGTGACCATTGTCTAAGTGACTGAGGAGTCTACTCTAAGTGAGGAGAACCCAAAAAAAAATGGGGAACCAAAATGCCAAGGAAGGCATTATAGCCAAAGACTTAGTGGTACGCAGAGAAGGGAAACAGGCACTGATTGGAATTGACAAAATATTATGTAAAGCGGGAATGAATGAGAATGGAGAGATGAATGGAGAGAAATGGAAATCCTTCTTTAACTGCTATCATGGATGGCTGAAAGATAAGGGTCTGTTGAAGACAGTGGATGTATGGATGAATGCATGTGCTCATTTTAAAGGAAAAATTGAAGAATTAGGAGACGGACGTTACAGACTGACAAAAACCGGAGTGACAGATTTTTCTCCCTGTCCGCTCCCGACGTCACCCAGCTCACCCTCACCTCAGTACCAGAATTCTCAGGAACCCAATTGTTGGGTTTGCCCCAGATGTGGACAGCAGAACCCCTTGACAGTAGACATCTGTGTGGCATGTGGAGGACCGAGACCCCACCCAGCTAGTCTTTTCCCAATGAGGACGGTAGTTGTGCGAGGAGCACCGGGAGCAGCAGCAGCAGCAGCGGGGGGGGGATGCAGTTGTTCCAGGTCAGAATGCTCGCACAATGTTAATGTATAGACCATGGAGTCCTTCAGAGCAGTTGGCACTGATCTCCCAGCTGCCAGACCCATCCCAGTCCCCTATGGGTTTCGCTAGAATGATCACCACCATACAGGATAATACCATGCCACTAGAATTGATCTGCAAGGGGTAATTAAGGGGAAATTGGCAGATGAAGCTCGGTATGACAGACTGACGGACGAAACTTATAAACAATATGACAATAGAACGGGCCCTGATGTAGCGGAGGCTAATGATGCAACAGCCGGGGTTCTGTACGTAAAAGCGTTGGTAAAAGCATGTAAAGATAGGCAAGCAGAAAAGCAAGTTACACTAGAAGATAGAGTGCAGGGGAAGGAGGAAGATCCTAAGGATTATTTCTATGCATTAAAGAAAACCTGGTCAGAAATGGGGTTCAACCCCGGAAATAAGACTAGTGAGAGGGTATTAGCAAGTGCTTTCATGAATGGACTAAAGAAGGAGATTGCAGAGAAGGTAAAAGCAAGTAGACCAGACTGGAGATCAGTGAAGGCAGAAGACTTAGCTAGAATAGCTCAGGGGGCACAGCATGACATAGCGCAGGCAAAGAGAGCTGCCAGAATACATATAGCAGAGACGACCCCCAGAAAGAACAGAGGCAGAGGACGGACTGAAGGAGGAGGACAGAAACTGTGTTATGGATGTAAAAAGCCAGGACATTTTAGAAAGGACTGTAGCACCAACCCGTATCCAAATGCTCAGAGTACGGGTCCTCCAGCCAACCAAACAACGCCCCCACAGGATGAGGGTGGCTTGCACATGAACCCCCTCATCTCCTTACCCCCAACTCTCAGTTGTATAGTGCAGGTGAACCTACCAGGGGGACATGAAATCGATTTCCAAGTAGATACGGGGGCCGACAATTCAGTAATTACGCAAGGTGATTGGCCATACACTGACACTGATTTTTCACATCATGTCATTGCCACCCCCTTCAATTCCCCGTCTATCCTGCTCCCTGTCACTAAGAGAATTCCCCTGCAAATTCAAGGAGCTACTGTACATAGCCAGCTCATGGTATCGCCCCAAGGCCAATGTAATCTATTGGGAAATGATGTGTTGTCCAAATTACAAGCACATATTGAGTATCATCCCGATGGCACTGTCACCATGACCCCAGGTTTAAAACCAAGTAGCCTTTGCAAAATTATGTCACTAGATATTGCCAGCATAGAAGAGACAAATGAGTTTCCCCCGATATTGGAGCATGCTGTACCACATGATTTTTGGGCCTCAGACAAAACAGATGTTGGTAGGTTAAGAGTTCAACCAGTAATGGTAAAATTAAAACCAGGAGCAATCTTGCCTCAACTGAAGCAGTATCCCCTTAGCTCGGCTCAGGAGAATGCCATAGCCCAGCAAGTCCAAAAATTACTACAGAGGGGAGTCCTAGTCAAAACCCAGTCCCCTTGCAACACTCCCCTGTTTCCGGTAAAGAAAAAGAGCGTGCCAGGACAACCAGCCGCATATAGAATGGTCCATGACCTCCGGTTGGTTAACAAAGCCACAGAACTTCTAACACCAGTTGTGCCCAACCCGCATACTCTTCTGTCACAGATACCTTCTAACTCTCTTTGTTTTTCAGTGGTCGATTTGGCAAATCCATTCCAGAGACTGCAAATTGATTATATTCAGCTGCCAAAGTCAGGATCATGGGAATATGTGTTGGTCTGTATTGATTTGTTCTCAGGATGGCCAGAGGCTTTCCCGATTGCCGAAGCCACGGCTGCGGCAACCGCAAAGAAACTGCCTGCGGAGGTGGTCTGCAGGTATGGGGTACCAGAAGTAATTGAGAGTGACAGAGGTACACACTTCACAGGTGAAATAATGAATGAAGTCATGTCAGCTCTAGGAATTCAACAAGCATTCCACACCCCATATCACCCGCAAAGTAGTGGTAAAGTGGAAAGACTGAATGGGACATTGAAATAAAAAATTCAGAAAGCCATGGCTGAGACAGGAAGACCATGGCCGGATTGTTTACCGCTTGCTCTGTTTTCAGTAAGATACACGCCTAATAGAAAGACTGGACTCTCTCCATATGAGATATTGTTTGGCAACGTACCCAGCCTAGGGTGTTTCTATCCGCAAGCATTAGAAATGAATAACCATGTGCTAAGTTCCTACGTGAGGGCTTTACACAAAAAGATTAAGCAAATACATGATAATGTCTTCAGTTCTCTTCCAGATCCAGATCAAGACTCTAGCAGCCATACGCTGCAACCTGGAGACTGGGTGGTTATAAAAAGACACGTGAGGAAAAGCCTAGATCCACGGTTTGACGGACCCTTTCAAGTTCTGCTGACCACAAGTACAGCCGTTAAGCTAGAGGGAAAAGAGACCTGGATCCACGCATCCCATTGCAAAAAGATACTAGGAGAACCAGCGGACAAAGAATGATGACATTGTTTATACTTACCTGCATACTTACAACCATAGGTGCATGGACTAGGTTGAGCACCACAGATGGAGACAACAATAGATTCATTAAACACCATCTTGCTCTAATCGATGGACTAAAGGAGCAAAACCAGACCATTGCTAATTGTTGGATATGTACACATGCCCCTGTGACGTCCACTAGCATACCCTTTCTCGCCGTCCCAGTCTCATGGGAAGAGATAAACTTTTGGGTGAACTGTTCAGATACTTGGGCCAATAATGCCACACAGAGACTGTGGAATACCACTGTTGGGATTCCCGTAGTAGCATGGACAAAATTTCCCTGGTGGCAAGGGAACCTGACGGGTCAAATAATTCCCAGGTTGTATATAGCATTTAAAGGAGGGGAGTGGGTACCTCGTAACAAAACAAAAATTACTGATCTAGGGAAAATACCTGAACAAGGATTGAAAATAAGTTTTAATGCCACTTCAGGAAGCAGTGATGCCTTTAAACCTTCCCTGTTGGAAAGATATCTACACACTTCTAATTGGGTGAATAATGTTTATTTTAAAAACGGGGCAAGTGATACCTGTGCCAAAATACCTGGCAATCTACAGTGTAATGTAATCAAGTTATCAGAAAGGTGCACCTACGTGTGGCAATCCTGATGCTGGCTATTGCTCCCCTATAGGTCAAGGGCCTGGGTGGTGTATGATGTCAAATGTCTCTAAGTTTGTTGATTTAGTTCACCGTCTAATACTGCAACATTCAGCATTATGGAATCTCCCCTTATCCATGTATTGGGTATGTGGAGACAAGGCTTTCAAGTGGCTCCCAGTAGGAGTAACAGGAACTTGTACCTTAGCCAGATTGACACCCGCAACTTATATTGTTACTCCAGACCAGCTAGATCCTTTGTCTATCCCAAAACATACACTGCATAAGCAATCAGCAGACAATAAAGAAAGACCAAGTGGGAGACCCCATATAGTTCAAATGGGAGGGGTAAACACATTTTTCAGTGCATTGTTTATATACCCTATGTTGACACAAATGTGGGATAAATTAGTAGAAGCTACAGACTATCTTGATGATCAGATTTGGGATATTTTAGAAGTAGTTAACGGATCTCTTGCAGTACAGAATCAATTGATTATTGTCACGAACCAACATACCCTTGTACTAGATTATTTAACAGCAGCACAAGGAGGGATGTGCCAGATAATAGGGCTCGCATGCTGTCATTATATAGACAATCCTAGTGTATTGACGCTGAAACATAAGTTAGAGGACGTTGTAAAATTGAGGAAGCTTTATGATGAGGCCAACCTCAAGAATCAGGATTCCTGGTGGGCAAACACCTTTTCCTTTCTAAATCCTGCTAATTGGTTTAAAGGTATCGGTGGGTGGGTGGCTGGTATAGTGTAAGCTATTATTCAGATTTTGCTAATGTGTCTTGTGGTTTATTTGGTTTTTAAGCTTTTTCTAATGTGTATTCAGTGTTGTACTAAAAGAAAATATAGAGATTCATACTGATAAATGAAGGAACCAAAGGATGGAATGTTATAGCAGAAGATGAGGCCCCTTAAGTTCAAAGACCCCATCTATGCTGTATAAGTCTGAAAGTTACTTTAGGTAAAAAAAAAAACACCAGCTGTGAATGTTCCTTCTTGAATCAATAATGCGTCCTTGCTAGTCATCAGAATGTATCTGATTAACTGTGTCTAATCAAATGCGTCCGATTGAATGTTTCAACACAAGCACGAGAATAGAAATCAGTCTTTGTGTGCTAAAATTGTATAATCAAACCATATATGGTAAATCCGTTTTCTGCCTTCAGGGTGAATATAAAACCCATGCTTTGTAATAAAGTTTAGAGCTTGTTTGACACACATCCTGTCCTGTGTCTCAGTCTCTCCGAGCTCGTAATCCAAAGGATAGAAGACTCAGAATGCAGTGACCACAACAGTGACTGGCTGGCAATCCCTGCATGTTCATTGGCTCTGTAAAGAGCGCCAAACATGCAGGGCGGAGACCTGAGCTCCCGCCCGAGTAACCCGAAAATGCTCGGTGCTCGCCGAACATCCCGAATAGTGAGATGCTCGAGCGAGTACCGAGCAGTGTCGAGCATGCTCACTCAACACTATTTGCTCTTGTCCTCCTCCTTCTCCTGATCCTCCACCACCATATCACCAGGGTGACCGTGGTCCATGATGCAACACCCACAGAATTTTTTTAAAGAGTGTTTATGATGCCCGTAAATTTTTTTTTTTTATACAGTATGTTCATGTATACCCCCAGGACTAAATGTTGGTCAGCCCATACACTTAGTGCATGGGCATTACAAGTATAGGACGCCAGCTCCTTTCTAATGGAAATATTTTTTTATGAGGCCCTCCTCCACGACTCTTCCAAGGGGCATTGAAGTGCCTCCAAATTTTTGGCAGCCCTTGCATTCACTGCATAGGCCAACACTATGGGAGACTCTCTCCTTTCTAATGGGAATTTGTCGTTACTGTGGCCCTGCTCTATGTGTCTTTAATTTCTTAGTGGGGTTTTTCCCAAATTTGTTCAGCTGTTAGACTCTTGCATACCCTATAACTGTATAGCAGACCCTCTCCTTTCTAAGGGGAACATGTCGTACTCGTTACTGTGACCCTGCTGTATGTGTCTTTAATTTCTTAGTGGGGTTTTTCCCAAATTTGTTCAGCTGTTAGACTCACTGCATACCCTATAACTGTATAGCAGACCCTCTTTTTCTAATGGGAACATGTCGTACTCGTTACTGCATACCCTATAACTATATAGCAGATTCTCTCTAATGGGAATTAGTCATTACTGTGGCCCTGCTCTATGTGTCTTTAATTTCTTAGTGGGGTTTTTCCTAAATTTGGTCAGCCGTTGGACTCACTGCATACCCTATAACTGTATAGCAGACCCTCTCCATTCTAATGGTAACAAGTCGTACTTGTTACTGTGCCCTGCTCTCTGTGTCTTTGATTTCTTAGTGGGGTTTTTCCTAAGTTTGGTCAGCCGTTGGACTCACTGCATACCCTATAACTGTATAGCAGACTCTCTCCTTTCTAATGGGAATTTGTCGTTACTGTGGCCCTGCTCTATGTGTCTATAATTTCTTAGTGGGGTTTTTCTAAATTTGGTCAGCCGTTGGACTCATTGCATACCATATGACTGTATAGCAGACCCTCTTCTTTATAATGGGAACATGTCGTACTTGTTACTGTGTCCCTGTTCTATGTGTCTTTAAGTTCTTAGTGGGGTTTTTCCTATATTTGGTCAGCCGTTGGACTCACTGCATACCCTATAACTGTACAGCAGACCCTTTCCTTTCTAATGTGAACATGTCGTACTTGTTACTGTGTCCCTGCTCTATGTGTCTTTAATTTCTTAGTGGGGTTTTTCCTAAATTTGGTCAGCCGTTGGACTCACTGCATACCCTATAACTGTATAGCAGACTCTCTCCTTTCTAATGGGAATTTGTCGCTACTGTGGCCCTGCTCTATGTGTCTTTAATTTCTTAGTGGGGTTTTTCTAAATTTGGTCAGCCGTTGGACTCATTGCATACCCATTAACTGTATAGCAGACCCTTTCCTTTCTAATGGGAACATGTCGTACTTGTTAGTGTGGCTCTGCTCTATGTGTCTTTAATTTCTTAGTGTGGTTTTTCCTAAATTTGGTCAGCCGTTGGACTCACTGCATACCCTATAACTATATAGCAGACTCTCTCCTTTCTAATGGGAATCTGTCGTTACTGTGGCCCTGCTCTATGTGTCTTTAATTTCTTAGTTGGGTTTTTCCTAAATTTGGTCAGTCGTTGGACTCACTGCATACCCTATAACAGTATAGCAGACCCTCTCCTTTTTAATGGGAACAAGTCATACTCATTACTGTGACCCTGCTCTCTGTGTCTTTAATTTCTTAGTGGGGTTTTTCCTAAATTTGGTCAGCCGTTGGACTCACTGCATACCCTATAACTGTATAGCAGACTCTCTCCTTTCTAATGGGAATTTGTCGTTACTGTGGCCCTGCTCTATGTGTCTTTAATTTGTTAGTGGGGTTTTTCCTAAATTTGGTCAGCCGTTGGATTCACTGCATGCCTTATAACTGTATAGCAGACCCTCTCCTTTCTAATGGGAACATATCATACTTATTACTGTGGCCCTGCTCTATGTGTCATTCAGAGTCCCTCCATCATCAATGAAACAGGATGTGTCTGATGATGTGTCACACACCACATTGCCAGATATGGTTGTAGAATGTAAATATGACATTTCCCTGTAAATGCATTTGCCTTAAAAAATAACGTAAAACAAAACAAAACAGTAGGATCTTTCTTTAGTATAAAAACAAAGTCGCCAATGTAACCTCAATGTAATCACATTGTTCAGCTCCTGCACCTCCTCCTCCATCTCTGAAATTACCACATCAGTCACAAGCTGAAAGCACTGCAGCACTGCCTTGGCCAAGCGGCAACAGGCTGTGCTGAAGATAACATGCTTAATGCTTAGGTGACAAACCACCTAGCGCTGTAGAGATGTTGAAAGCTGTAACACAGCAGCTTGATGTGTTGCTCTCACCGCTGAACATACAGCCAGGCATGGTCGTGTGTGACAATGGGCGGAACCTGGTGACGCAGAAATGACAGCCGGAGTAGATACAGATTCCCTCTATGCCAGTCCTTTCACCGAGCTAAAGAATATGGCTGTGATGAAATACAACTCCCACTGAGAAGCTGTTTCAGATTGAAAAACATTGGGCCCACCAGAGGATTTGATTCTGAGGGTTCACCTTTCTCCCCCGCTCAAGAGCCCCATAGCAGCTGCAAAGTTAGCGCTATCATGAACTCTCCTGATGTAGAAGCCAGGGCACACCAGAGGATTCTTCGTGGGACCGTCCAACCCTGCCAAGAAGCAGTCCTGGCTAAAAAAAAGTGTGTGGGAAGATTCCCGGACACTCTATGGCTGCTTTTTTACTGAGGTGGAAACCCACGCAAACACGGGGAGAACATACAAAATTCTTGCAGATATTGTCCTTGCTGGGATTTGAACCCAGGATCCCAACGCTGCAAGGCTTCAGTGCTAACCACTGATCCAATGTGCTGCCGTTCACCCTCTGATATCTAACAGGCTGGGGAAACTTGCACCTACTGCCACTCTATCTTCAGCTCCTTTGTGAGAAACTAATGTATTTGGGCAGCCACTCAGTCTACCAAATAAAATTCCTGAGAAGGAAATTGTGGAAGGCTTCGCTACTGGTACTGGGACAGTGCTAATACCATGGTGTTGTACCATAGTTTACTGGAAATATTCCAGGCTGGTAGGAGGTAAGCAGATTCCCACAGAAAAGTACCAGCAGTAATGTTCAGGGACCCGCGCTTGTAGAAGGCGGAGACAACACCGGGAGAAATAGTGACGACTGGGGACAGAGTATGGACACGAGGCATGAGGTTGTGAAAAGCTTCCGCCTTCACGGGCCTAAAAGGCCACATTTCAAGTGAAAGCAGCTTTAGAGGACTTCCTGGGAGAAATCACAGCTGGAGTAGATATGGTTTCCCAAGTCCTTTCACCAAGCTTAAGAATATGGCTATGGTGAAATACAACTCAGCAAAAGAAGCTGTGGACTGGCTCCATACCGTCCCTGGCCACATTCACTTGACCACGTGTTTGTGCGCAGGCGGTCCTTCCCAGTAAGTGCACTGGGAAGGGCACGGGTAATGTTGTGGGACCCGTGCTTGTGGAAGGCGGAGACGATACCGGGAGAAATAGTGGTTGCTGGGGACCGAGTATTGACGCCCGGACGCCGCCGGCATGAGGCTGTGAAAAGCTTCTGCCTCTACGAGCCTAAAAGGCTCCATTTCAAGTCCAAGCAGCTGCCCAGAAATCTGGCAGTTTAGTATTGCAGCCTGTGGGTGGGTGGCTGGCTGCATACTTGCGCTTGCATTCCAAGTAACAGAAAAATAAGCAGATAGTGGCCTCTATCATTATCATGGCCTCACCTCGGCACTAAGAACTCTCCTGAAGGAGAAGCCAGGGCCCACCGGAGGAGTCTCCGGTTTTCAGGTGGGTCCGTCCAACCCTGCCGAGAAGCAGCCCTGGCTAAGAAAAGTGTGGGGGAAGATTCCCGGACACTCTATGGCTGTTTTTTTAATGTGGATTGGACGTGCTTGTGCATGTTATTTCTTAAACTGGATTGCAGATCAGGCCATTGCCCAACTCTGTAGTCCTGAAATTAAATGCGCAAAGAAAGATGTTTGTGTGTCAAAGCACCACCGAGAAGTGCTAGTTGATGTTAGATGGGCTGCCATTCCTTCTGCAAAAGCTGCTTCAGAGGACTTCCTGGGAGAAATGACACCCAGAGTAGATACGGTTTCCTTTTATGTCAGTCTTTTCACCGAGCTAAAGAATATGGCTGTGGTGAAATACAACTCAGCAAAAAAAGCTGTGGACTGGCTCTGTACCGTCCCTGGCCACATTCACCTGTCCACGTGTTTGTGGTTAGGCGGTCCTTCCCAGTAAGTGCACTGAGGAGGGCACGGGTAATGTTGTGGGACCCGTGATTGTGGAAGGCGGAGACGACACCGGGAGAAACAGTGGTGGTTGGGGACCGAGTAAGGACACCCGGCCGCCGCCGGCATTTGCTTATGAAAAGCTTCCGCCTCCACGAGCCTAAAAGGCCACATTTCCTGTGCAAACAGCTGTCAAAAATTTGGCAGTATAGTATTGCAGCCTGTGGGTTGGTGGGTGGCTGGCTGCATACTTGCGCTTGCATTCCAAGGAATGGTGTAGGGACAACTGAACGCTGCACTGGAACAAGGACGTGGACGGTGATTGTTGCAAGTCTGCAACGACAGGTGCATGGCGGGAGGCATCTACGCATGCGCCAAGGAACACTTATGATGGGCACACTTTTAGGCAGTGACCTGGGAGTCAGAAATGCTTCCAGAGGTCTTCCCCATGCTGTTCCCATGTCTTTTCAGCACTGTATGCATGTGTCTGATGATGTGTCACACACCACATGGCCAGATAAGGTTGTAAAATGTTAAAATGACATTTCCTGGTGAATGCATTTGTCTTGGTTGAAAGCAATGCAAAAGTGCAAAAAAGCATCAAAACTGCTACGTGTGAACATAGCCCAAGGTGTGGAGGAGTATTTTTGGTTACTTATTTTGCCTTATATACAAGTCATTACCCTGGAAAGGATGTTCCTTAACATATTTCTCAGGAAAATCCATTTTGGTTTCGTTTTTGTATGTTTATGAGTCCGTAAAAGTGGCATAATACTCTGACATTGTTGTTGACAGCAGTGATATGAGAGTCAGAGATGCTTCCAGGGGTCTTCCCCATGCTGTTCCCATGTTACTTGAGCTCTGTTCCCATCGATTTGGGCAATTTTTAGGCCCTCTGCAGACCGAAGGGAGGAGCCGCCTGAAAAATGCTCGAGATTCCCATAGACTTACATTGGGCTCGTTGCTCAGGTCGAGCACCCGAGTATTCCAATGTGCTTGACCCGAGCAACGAGTACCCGAGCATTTTAGTGCTCGCTCATCACTACTAGACACTTATAAGAAAGGGGACAATCTGAACAATCTGTCTTCAGATATTTCTTGGCCAAGTCTAGATGTTTCCATTTCTGTGTCTTGTTCAGTGGCGGCTGGGTTTCGGCCTCCTCACCTTGGTTATGTCTCTGAGCACCTTGTACTTCTGGTCCTCCAGGGAGGTTGCAGATCTGGAATATGACAGCACTGGAGGACAATTTCTTCTTTGTCCCTTCATGTTTGATTCTTCTCAAATATTTGGTAGTTAATGTGAGTCTTATTTTTCTCACCATGTTTTTTGTGTCCCTGTTGACTATTGGCAACAAAACTTTTGCTGGTTTTGTGATCGCACCTCAATATCTTAGCAATTTTAAGAGTGCTACATCCCTCTGTAAGACTTTTCAGTCAGTTAAATCTCTTTTTTTAGCCCATTTTGTCTGAGGAAAACAAGCTGCCTAATAATTCTGCACACCTTGATAATCGTATCCTTAGTCCGCACCCCCCTCATTACAGAAATACACATCACCCTGAGCCATAGTTTTTTTATTATGATGCAGGGTAAACCTGTATTTATTACCTTTGGGTGTTTCTTCTAAATATGCAATATACAAATGTTCCTATCCGAGAGTGGCTTCGTGATCCTGCCTTGCAAATGGAGGCAAAGTTGTTGCTTCAAGAGATGTAAATTTTGAATTAATAGTTCACATTTATTGAGACTCCAGAGATTAATTTTCTGTACATCAAAATGTTCATATGGTCACCTAAGCACCTTCAGCCCTGAATTGATTGAATGACCAAACACCATTGATCCTTTCCAACCATTGGATTTACTGGTGACATATGTTGGGAGCGGGCTCAGGATATGAACCTGCTCTGTACTCTGCAGGTGTCATCTGTGTTATACAGTCAGTGCCTGTGTGAACAGCAGCAACCAGAGCTAGCTTAGACTGCTGCTGATTTAACCATCTAAATGCCGCTGACACTCTCACACAGCTGTAGTAAAATATAACTTCTGTGGCGCAATCATCAGCAGATGATATAGGAGAGCATGTAGGAGGGACGCATATGTGGGTGTATTTAAAGGGGTTGTCCAGTCAAAACTGATAAGTCTGTAATCACACAGAATGACGGCAGACTTATGAATTATGCAGGCACTGTGCGCTGTGGGGATTCGCCGGTTTCAGACTCGGGAACAGAGGGTATGTATGAGTTATACATGCCCTCGACCAGTGGGTGCAGCTTCGCTCTCCATACACTTGATAGAGCCAAGGCCGCACCCCATCTAGTGACACGGATGGCCAATAAGCGTGTCCGACTAGAGGGGGCAGCCTTGCTCCTTACAAGTGTATGGAGAGCGACTCTGCGCCCACTGGCCAGGGGTATGTATATCTCATACATGCCGGTCTGAAACCAGCCAACCTGGGGGATTCATAAGTCTGCAGTCACACAGAGTAACTGCAGACTTATCTATTTTGACCAGACAACCCCTTAAAGTGAAAATTGCAGGTGTTGTGGGAAGAAGGCTGTTATAATTACTTTTTGGAGGCTCTTGTGACAATTCTGGGTAAGAGGCTGCTTGTAACCACCATGGGGTGGGTGGAGGTGGCTTTGGCTGCTTTGTTGGTGGGAATAGAAATTGCATCTAGTGACTAAGACCATTTTGTTATAGTGCTGCTGAGATTACCTAAGGGTAACTAACTTTTTGAGGAGTGGGATATACTACTGTGATATGAGGGTATCTGAAATTCCTCAGTGTGCATTATCAAGCACTACAAAAAAGAAAAAGGAAAAAATATAAGGCCCGGACACCTGAAGTGTTAAATTAATACACAGGTGCACAAATACGCTACACGGCCAATATACACACATATACTGTATATTTCTTCCATACGGCACTGTTGGTTTGGTATGAGTCGGACATATTTCTGTGTATAATACATGAACCATGAGACTGTTGTCTTTGTGGCAGCTCTAGCGTGATCTATATATACTAGTGTCTATCAATTATTTTTACAGATGGTTGTTGTGGAGGTCCTGCTATGTGGGATGTGCTCTTCTTTCTCTGACTGTTTTACATCTGCCACTATTGGTCATTTCTCTCACCTTAGCCACTTAGTGGACCGTATATATCTTTCTATTTTGTGGATAATAAATATATATTTTTATTAATAGCTCTATCTCTGGCAGTTTTTTTTAGATCAGTGCCATTTACAAATATTGTTTATATATTGGCTACAATTCTCTCTCCTTCGGTATTATATTCTGATAAGAGATAACTGTAATAGGTCTAAATGAGCCGGGAGAAGAGCTGAGTGGAGACGGGACGCAGGACAGTCCCGCCGAATACGGGACGGTTGGGAGCTATGGCTCCTGTCAGTCAGCTTTCCCACACTCTGTAATATGAAATCTACCCAACTAAGCAGGTAATGTGAGGGGACGTGTCATTACACCATGTACTATTCAGGATGTATGAGAGCTTAGTGATGCCCCCTGTAAGAGCAGTAATGGCAGCCATATTGGTTGTCATCCTGCATTCCCAGATAGAGATACCTGGGGAATGAAACAATAACTGCTCCTATCATGTACCTCGCTGTGGACGCCTCTCTACAGGGGATTCTCCTTCTTCATGAATGTTCTCTGGAGGATCTGATCATGTGGCGTCCATGATATGTGGGGTCCTGACTGCAGGGGGCAACATTGTTGCAGATCCACCATCTCCCACTGAGCCACATCCAGCGTATCCAGTCCAGGCAATGCTCTGTGAGTTTCATAGTTCCCAGCTGCACTGACACATTGTAACAAACCCTCTCCCCTATTATATGAGCAGTGCAATTACTGTCTGGTTTAGAAAACCCATTCTTTCCAATGTCCTTTGAGGAACATCTGGGTAATTAATGGAGGAACCCAGCTCAGTGTTCTCATTTATTAGCCAAAATGGAGAAAGGTAACAGCATCTCCTGCTCCGGACCCAACACTCCCAGGAATCACAGCAATTAGCTGATTTATCACCATAGGATAGTAACGATATCAGGGGCGTTCAAGCAAATTTATTCTAATGTGTATTGGGCCTTAAGACATAAGGGGCAGCATAATAATGACTACATGGACGTCCAATGAAATAAAGACAAGCACAAAGATATAAGGGGGGTAAAAAGAAGATTTTATTTATAGATTGAATTATTTTATATTTTAGTATTATGTATATGTGAAAATTATTCATCTATCAGACTTAACCTATTTATGGGCCGTGTTGATCCAGAGGAAGGCGAAAACCCCCTGTGAGGAATAAGCCAATTGTCCTCATATCAGGGGGGAAAATTCCTTCCTGACCCCAAATAAAGTATGGCGGTCAGAATATATCCCAGGATCAAAGGCTGATACCTAATGTAATGTAAATACAAATGAAAAAATATATAAATTATTTTTGTAGGTTTGGATTTGATTATTTCAATGTCTGAAATTACATATCTTTTCAACTAAAATTATTGTAATTTTATACCTTTTTTGTTCTGCTACTATAGTGTGAGTCTCCTTACTAACCTAGCATACTAAATGTATTATTATTTATTGTATTTATTTATTATTATTTATTACTTTTTGTATTTATTTATCAGACTTAACCTATTTATGGGCCGTGTTGATCCAGAGGAAGGCGAAAACCCCCTGTGAGGAATAAGCCAATTGTCCTCGTATCAGGGGGGAAAATTCCTTCCTGACCCCAAATATGGCGATCAGAATGAATCCCAAGATCAAAGGCTGATACCTAACCTGTGTAATGTACCTAACCTGTGTAATGTAAGTGTGATATATAAAAATCATTTTAGTTACTTAGACTAATTATCCTTTTTATTTTTGAGAACTAATTTTAATTGTCAACAAAGAAAATTTAAATTTTTCTAAAATTTCTCTTTTGCTACTAGTGTGTCAATCTACTTATTAATTTATGATACCAAACCTATTTAAGGCCGTGTAGATCCAGAGGAAGGCGAAAAACCCCTATGAGGAATGGGCCAATTGTCCTCATATTAAGGGGAAAAATTCCTTCCTGACCCCAAATATGGCGATCAGATTAAATCCCAGGATCAAAAGCCAATCTATGTCCTATATCTATGTGCGGAAATGTACGGTGTGCTATATGTATGCCTATAGTAGTGTGGGTGATGTGATGGGTGATGGGTGCGGTACTTACCAGGCCTGTGCTAAGGTGATAATGGCCGCTCTATACATTCTTCTGCTCAGCTGCCCAGGACTATTGCTTTTGAACACATCAGATGGAAACTTAGCACAGGCCATTCCTGGGGTAGAAGATCTTCTGGATGGAGGGATGTCAGTTGCCAGCCCAGTATTAGAGGAGGCCAAGTCAAGGGTCTGGGGCAGCAAAACAATGGCAGTGGTCCGGCATGAAGATGTTTTGGAGAGATATGATGTTGAAGGGCAGCCGAGGTGAAGTACACCAGCAGAGACGAGGTACGGGTCAGGAGGCATGAAGTTCTGGGCAGTTGGCAGGGGCTCATCCTGCAAGACAAAAAAGGAAGACATTGATTATTCTCTCTGCCAGATCTTCTGTTATATTAGGGGAATGGTCTTTATAATGAACCATTCCCCTATGTAACATCAGATACAATGTACTGATATCATAGGTGTCCTGTGTGAACAGAGGTCACTCACCAGATGGTCGTGGATTCTTTTACAGTCCAGATCTTTTCATCCACCTAAGAGAAACAGAGATATAAAGTCATTGTTAGAAAATGTGAAAAAAGACAAGATGAATGATGATGATTACCACAATGTGAGAACACCTGATGGGAGTTATCCCCAGATGAAGAGATCCTTACCGGGCCCAGCTTGGTGACATGTACGTAAATCTGTCCACGGGGTGAAGGACTGTATGCTCC
The DNA here is from genome assembly GCF_046119375.1 of Phyllobates terribilis. NCBI lineage: Eukaryota > Metazoa > Chordata > Amphibia > Anura > Dendrobatidae > Phyllobates > Phyllobates terribilis. Next base: position 3,029,998 of record NW_027362959.1, read on the forward strand.
GGCCACTGCAGATGATGGTTCTCCAGAACTTGCCTGAATGGTGAAAATGGTGGCTCTGCTCTCCTTTCCTCCAATTCCTCCCAGCCGATGGTGGTAAAGAATGGATGCTCCCGGATGTTCCCGCTCACACCCAGGCGTGTCTGAGGGTCTTTGCGCAGCAGCTTCTTAATGAGATGTTTCACATGAGCATCAAGCCAAGATGGAAATTTTGGCTTTTCATTGATGATAGCTTTGAAAGCCATTTGCTTGATGGGGCCGTTGTAAAATGGGAATCGTCCTGCTGCCATCCTGGAAACGACAATCCCCAGGCTCCACCAGTCCACTGCTGCGCCGTATCGTTTTCTACGAAACACCTCAGGGGCCATGTAGTGGAAAGTGCCCGTCACTCCAGAGATGTTTTTGGAGGAGGTAACGCCATCTTGGGCGAGCCCAAGGTCGATTATACGGATGTGGCCATCTGCATCCAACATGATGTTATCTGGCTTTATGTCTCTGTAATGAAAAAAAAAAAAGAGAAATCTGTCCAGTGATCAAAGAGATGGAAATTGAGTCATTGCAAGATCAGATAGAATAAGTGGCAGGACACAAGGAAAGCTGGGGGTCATATCTCTAGAATGTAAAGGGGACAGAGAGAAGGAGGAACGTCCTGCTTACCGGTGGACGATGTTGTGTCCATGGAGGAACTGGAGGCCACATACGATCTCTGCTGTGTAGAATCTGATGGAGAGAACAGAGTGTAGTATCAATGTCATCAAATCCTTCTCTAGCAATCCCCAAATACCATGGCACCCCACCTGCTGCATCCAGCACACTAAATACTGTATATGACCTGCCATTGCTACCTTAGCTACATCCTGACCCCAGATTTTTTTTCCATCTCCTTAGTTCTCTTTTACATACATTCTCCACTTTCTCACCTCACATTGCCGATGTTCAGGCAGCCGCACATCCTGATCAAATTCTCTAGGCTGCCACCGGACAGATACTCCGTGATGAAATATGCCCTCTGCAGAGACTGGTGTGCGGCATAGAGGTGGCATAAGAATGGGCAGTCTCTGGCAGCCAGGAGTATCTGCCGCTCTCTCATGATGGTGTCCTCATTGTCCTCTTTTTTGGTTATCATTTTGACAGCCATTTGGATGTTTCGGCCGGGGACTGATGCCAGGACCACCTAAGAGAGACAAATGGAGAATACTTAGAAGGCATCTGCAGGGAGTGGAAGTAATCTGGATTTTATAGCACACAAGGCACATGAGTAAACTGAATGGTCGCTCAGTCTGCTGGTAACCAGGTCTAGGTAGAGGAGCAAATCCATCTATCAGCATAATGCACTGCCTGCTCCATGGATGGGCTATGGAAAGGTCTTAAAGGGAACCTGTCATTCCCTGTGTAGAATCTAAACTGCTCCTATTGCGTTAGTAATACAATGTGTATCACTAACACGCTTTTTTCATTAAAATTGGCGCTAATATAATATGTAAAATCCACTTTATATGTTTGTATCATACCTGCTCTTTTAGTCATAGAGGTGCGATTCTTCGCATTTATTCAGGGTTTGTGCCGCCCACGTATTTAAATTCTGCTCCTGGCTTGTGCTGATGTAAGTATGGGGCACTTGGGCAGTATGTCATGCCAGCAAAGCTTGTAGCGCTGGGAGCCGCACATGTGCTGTGACGAGCGTCTCCGGCCGCACACAGTGAAGCTGGGAACTACACAGCAGTGTCACTGTGCAAGCGCAGGGAGCCGCTAGTCAGAGCGCATGTGCGGCTCCCAGCACTACAAGCTTTACTGGCAAGACATACTGCGCAAGCGCCCCATACTTACATCAGCGCCAGCCAGGAGCAGAATTCAAATGCGTGGGTGGCACAAACCCTGAATAAATGCCAGGAATCGCACCTCTATGACTAAACGAACAGGCTCCTAGCCTTTCATCAATGAGAAGCAAAGGAGAGCCAGGCTGAAGTTTGCCAAGACCATAAGGATTGGATCATAGAGGACTGGAGTAAGGTAATCTTCTCTGATGAGTCTAATTTTCAGCTTTGCCCAACACCTGGTCGTCTAATGGTTAGATGGAGACCTGGAGAGGCATATAAGCCTCGGTGATCGGTGATGATCTGAGGATGGTTCAGCAAGGCTGGAATTGTGCAAGTTAATCTTTGCGAGGGACGTATGAATCAAGCTGCATACAAGGTTATCCTTGACAAACACTTGCTTCCTTCTGTTCAGGCAATGTTCCCCAACTCTGAGGACTGTTTTTTCCAGCAGGACAATGCCCCATGCCACACAGCTAGGTCAATCAATGTGTGGATGAAGGAGCACCACATCAAGACCCTGTCATGGCCAGCCCAGTCTCCAGACCTGAACCCCATTGAAAACCTCTGGAATGTAATCAAGAGGAAGATGGATAGTCACAAGCCATCAAACAAAGAAGAACTGCTTACATTTTTGTGCCAGGAGTGGCATAAGGTCACCCAAAAGCAGCGTGAAAGACTGGTGGAAAGCAGCCAAGACGCATGAAAGCTGGGATTAAAAATCATGGTTATTCCACCAAATATTGATTTCTGAACTCTCCCTGAGATAAAACATAAGTGTTGTTGTTTCTAAATGAATAAGAACTTGTTTTCTTTGCATTATTTCAGGTCTGAAAGCACGGCTTCTTTTTTATTTTGACGATCTCTCATTTGCTACAAATAAATACAACATTTTTAGCTTTGAATTTTGGAGACATGTTGTCAGTAGTTTATAGAATAAAACAACAATGTACATTTTACTCAAAAATATACCTAGAAAGAGAAAAATCAGAGAAAATGAACATTTTGCAGTGGTCTCTTCATTTTTGCCAGAGCTGTATTATATTAGCGCCAATTTAAATGAAAAAAGCGTGTTAGTGATACACATTGCATCAATATCAACGCAATGGGGGCAGTTTACATAGTACACAGGACAAGACAGGTTCCCTTTAATGAATAATTATCATTTTAATTTGTATTTCATAAATCAATAGCACACATGAAAATAAGCAACTTTGCAATAAATCTTTTCAGAGAAATCTGTTTTTTCTCCGCCAGGACTGATTTTTAGCTTTCAAAATTCTCTATTTCATGGTAAAATCTATATTCAGTGAAGACAGATTGTTACATTACTGAGATAGGAGATGACAGTTGGTGCTGAAAATATTCTATGTAAGAGGGATGGGGGAGGAGGGGAAAGTGGAGGGAGGAGTTCTGCATTTAGCTCCTCGATCTCCCTCCCTCCCCTTTACATGGAATACTATCAGCACCAACTGTCATGCTTTGAGTTGCCATTAGTGTGGTCAATATCAATGTCTATCTATATTTAATAAAAACACAGAGATCAATGTCATTCACAATATGGCAGCCTGATTGTAGCCTATATTGACAATGACGTGAAAAAAAACAATGTCCCATACCCCCTACAGCTGTGACCCCTGAGGAAAAACATCCAGCATAAAAAATACCATGTTACAGCAGCACTAGACCTAACTATGGTGATATCTTAAATGTAATCTCACAGAAGAACGCTACAATGACAAACAACAAAGCATGACATGGCTGACAGCAGAGAAGAATACATGGGGATATAATAAATGCTTCAGATTTCAAATAAATAAAAAAAGATGTAGGACTTACTTTGCCAAAGGCGCCCCTACCCAAGACTTGGTGGATGTTGAAGCGGCTGATGTTAAGCCTGGCATAGGGGCTGGATGATCCACGGTCTCCGCTGCATCCAGGTGTTGGCTCGTCCAATCGCCTCTTCTTCAATCCGGTCACGCTGGGCTCTTCTCTCGCTCTCTTCCCTTCGTTCTCTTGTCCATGTCCAGTAGACGCCATTCTCATAATTATCTTCCCGCCTGCAGACCTCGGTCAGATCGCTTCAGTCGACAGTTGAAAGTAAATGGCAGTTGGTCGTGTGCAGGTGATGCTAGAGGTGACGGAACCCTCCTGTGCTACCTACCAGGCAGCGGCTCATGGCCTGCTCTGCCCTATACACTGATGTGGGCATCATGGGTGACAGTTTAGAGTCCAGAGGAACGGCAGAGAACTTCATGGCGACTGGTAGTGATTTTTTTTTTATATTTATTCCCATATACATCAGAAATAAAAAAAATCATATAAAAAATAATACTATTAATTTACTAGCTCTTCCCCTTACCAATATAATTATTCCATATTCCAGAATTTTTTTCTTCTTTTCATCTCATTATAAGATGCCACTTTTTATATGTCGTAGTTAGAGATTATTTTTCTATACACTATGCGGACAATTATTAGGCAATTTATATTTTTGATGATTACTTTTAATATTAAACAACTACAGTGCTGTCGGTCAATGCAAAAGGTTAATAAAAGTAAAACCTGAATATTTAAGAAAGTAAAAGTGCGGTTTTGTCTTTCTTTGGAGAACAATGTGTGCAGAATTATTGGGCAACTAAATAAAAAAATATATATTTTCCATCTCAATTACAGTGTACTTATTTTCATCTGTTAAAATAGAATAAGAACCAAACAGCTCAAAATGTACAAAATATATATCAGATGTTCAAAAATAATATCAGTGACCAATATATTAATATAGTCACCTTACGTCCTTGGAGTCTGTCAGTTTTTTAATCTGTTGATGATTAACTTCATAGGCGACACCAACCAGAGTTTTCTAGACACTAGTGATGAGCGAGCATGCTCGCTACTGCTCGAGATGCTCAGCGCTCGCCGAGTATTTCCGGGGTTGCTTGGCGGGAGCTCGGGTCCCCTTCCTGCATGTTTGGCGCCCTTTAGAGCGCCAATCAACATACAGTGATTGCCTGCCACTCTTTATAATGCCGCAGCCATGATGGTTGTGGCATTACAGTGATTGGCTGGCCGCACAGCGTCATCAGGTCTATATCAGACCTGGCGCCGCTGTGCTCGTCACAGTCACTCTGTAATCAGACAGTGTAGGGAGAGGTGCTGCTGCGTCACGGAGAGATTTGCTTGTGTATTAGGTAGTGTAGGGAGAAAAACCGTACATTACGCATATCCATCTTATCAAACAGTCATTTTGAGGACTAACTAATCCATCTGCAGAGATATCAGGCAGGCAGTGTATATAGGCAGGCAGGCAGGGTATATAGCAGACTGCAGTGCATATAGCACAAGAGGCTCCATTCCAATTCTGCGTCCTGCTGCTGTTAGATATTTCTATACTAAGGCCCAGGTCTCAGGGGCCAGGAATGCTTTTTTTGGATCTTAATCCTCATTATTTGCTTAAAAAGCAATCCAGGGAACACCATTTTTCTGTCCTTTCCATATTACAGCGCTAAAAATCCAGCTATTTAAAACTGTGGTTTCTCCGTCAAACGGATCACATATACGTTGTCAGAAAATACTGCCATTTCTGGCCTCCATTAAAAATTTCTTTCAGTGTGTCAGTGAAGCAATTCACAGCAGTTTGCTGTTCACACTACTTACCTACAGGCCAGGTATTTAAAACTGTGTTTTCTCTGTCACACGGATCACATATAAGTTCCCTCCAAACTCAGTCATTTGTAGTGAGCGTGGAAGATACTGTCCTCCATTTAAAATGGGCAAGGCACGTGCAAGGGACGGGGTACTGGATGTGATGGTGATGGTGCATGCAGAGGCCGAGGACAAGGCCGTGGGCAAGCTGAAATTGTGCCACAACAAACACCCACATCTTCTCGCCTGACCTTCCTGTCCCAATTTCTAGGGGACCGCAGCACACCACTATTGAACCCAGAGTAGTGTCAAAAGGTTGTTGGTTGGATAGCGGATAATGCTTCCAGTCACTTAGCCACTACCACCACCCTGTCTTCCACATGGTCAAGTCTCAGTAGCCGTGAGTCTGGACAGCATATTCCTCAACCTGATCCTCCTTCCTCCCACCTTGCCGAGTGCCCGGAGACAACTGAGCCCACACTTGGACACTCTGAAGAGCTGTTTACTTTTACATTTATAGATTTGGGCCTCTCGCCCGGTCCACTTGAAGCGGGGCAAGAGGAGATCGCGTGTAGCGATGCCCAAATATTTGAGCAGCCACGGTCACACAAAGGCGACGGTGGGAAAGTGTCACAAGAGGTGGACGATGATGAGACACAATTGCCAGAAACTCAGGAGGAGGACCAGGGTGCGGAAGTGGAAGACGAGGTGGTGGATGATATAGTAACTGACCCAACCTGGCAGGAGGACATGCAGAGCGAGGACAGCAGCACACAGGGGGAGCGAGGCAGAGCACCCCAAAAGGCAGGAAGAAGCAGTGTGTTGGCCGCAGACAGAAGGCAGGCAACCGTTCCCCATAACACCAATATGAAGGAAGTTGCCAGTACAACTGTTAGGTCTTCCCAAGTCTGGTTGTTTTTAAAAGACTCTGCCGATAACCCCAAAAGGCCATTTGCACCACCAGCCAGGCCAGCATCAGCAAGGGTGGCAAAACGACCAGCCTGACCACCACCAGCATGATCAGGCACATGGCAGGAAAGCACCTGACTTTGTGGGCCGAACCCCAGAGTCCAGGAACAGTGTCTGCAGGTGACACCATTGCTTCTTCCACTCTTGTGCATTCAAGCCAATCCCCTGTCCATGGTGCATGCGAAGATGCCTCCTGCCCTGCACCATTCGTTGAGCACTCTCAAGTAGCAGCCTCAGTAAGCACGTCCATGTCCTTGTCCCAGCAGCGTGCGTTCAGTCGTCCATACCCCTGTCCTTGGAACGCAAGAGTAAATATGCAGCCAACGCCCCACAGGCCACACTACTAAATTCTCACATTTCATGACTGCTTGCGCTCGAAATGTTGCCTTTTACGCTCGTGGAGACGGAAGCGTTCCCCAACCTGATGGCGGCTGTCCCTCGGTACTCGGTCCCCAGCTGCCACTATTTCTCCTGGTGTGCCGTCCCCGCATTACACAAGCATGTGTCCCAAAACATTAGCTGTGCCCTCAAATACGCAGTTACTGGGAAAGTCCACCTAACCACGGACACGTGGACAAGTGCTTGAGGGCAGGGACGGTACATCTCGCTGACGGCACACCGGGTTAACATAGTGGAAGCCGGGACCCAGTTGGACCTTGGGATTAGAGATGAGCGGTGTTCGAATTGAACTGTTTGCCAATCTCAAATTCGAGCTGTTTTGGGCGGTGTTCGAGCCGTTCGACGAACCCGAAAGATTTGAAAAAAATCCGGCTGTTCGAGGTTATGTTCGATAACTGTTCGTGCACCAAAATCGTAACTGGATTTTTTCACAGTAATGCTGATAATCAATGTTAATACACAGTTTGAGTGTACAGCGGGGTGGGGGGAGGGGCATGGGATGGATCTCTGCAGAAATAATGAAGATCTCCATTTTTTTTTCTCTTTCCCGCATTTACAGTGGGGAGGTGCAGTCTGTCAGCCTATCAGCAGCGCACACACGGAGCAAAGTGCTTTTTTTCACACAAGCAAGGGCATGTGTCATTGGCTGTGTATGTCACATGTCCTTGCCCTATAAGACACAGCCATTTTCCCCGTCGCCACCATTTTCTCACTGCTGCAGCTGAGTGTTAGCCCGCACCGCTGCTGCTGTGTGCGCGCTATACAGTATAACTGTGAGAATTGCAAGCGAATTTTATCTGAAATAGACAGATAGCTTGGAAGTAGGGACTAGTTCTAATTGCAGCCCTATTGAGGGCTAGGTTACAGCATTTCCTACGACTTTTAGCAGGCAGGTCTGTGCTCTTAAATAGACAGATAGGTTGGGAGTAGTGACTAGTTGTAATTGCAGCACTTTTGAGGGCTAGGTTACATCAGTTCCTATCACTTTTTCCTAGGCAGGTCAGTTTTAGTGCTGTGCAAGTGTTTTTCACAGCATTTGGCTAAAACTAGCTAAGCAAATCCTTTAGGGCCTGTAATACACATTTTTTACTGCACGTAGCCAAGTAAAACCTTTTGGGCATATTAGCAGTGTGTGGTACTCATTCTATCAGGCCATCTATACTAAGCTCCACCAGCTTTCAAATTACTAATAATTTTTAGCTGCATCTTGCCTGGAAAATAATTTTGGGCCTGTAGCAGTGTGTGGTACTCATTCTATTAGGCCATCTATACTAAGCTCCACCAGCTTTCAAATTACTAATAATTTTTAGCTGCATCTTGCCTGTAAAATAATTTTGGGCATATTAGCAGTGTGTGGTACTCATTCTATTAGGCCAGTGATTTTCAACCAGTGTTCCGCGGCACACTAGTGTGCCGCGACACATGGTCGGGTGTGCCGCGGGGAAAGTTCCCCAAACTATGGTGCCCCCTGTGTTTTGTTTCCCGGCAATGCGCTCGATGCGCAGTCACGCCTTCTTACAATGTAGGAGACGTGTACAATAACACATGCGCAAGCTTTGAACCTCGTGCGACTTAATGACGTCACCGAGGCCGGTGCGTCATCCTGAGAGCGGAGAGACTCTCGCATTTGCCCGCCGCCAAGGTAATGCCCGCCAATAATGCTGACTATATGAGCTTTTGCCTGAGTATATGAACTGTTGGCAGAATACTCAGCATATGAGCTGGTACTTTTAGTACTCCAGCAGTATACTGCATATAACAATGAGAAATGTAAAATGAGAAATACTATAGTCATGAGGCTGGAGTACTACAAGTACCAGCTCATATGCTGAGTATATGAGCTGGCACTTGTACTCTGGCCTCATGGCCATAGTACTTCTCATTGTACCCCTTTATATTGCAGTATATGAGCCACATAATAATCAGCACCATATACTGTGGCGCTGTACAGTGCACATCACCACAGTATATGATGCTGATAATCATGTGCTCATATACGTGGGACTGTATTTATGAGGTTACATGGGATTGAATATATGAGGGGGTTATCCTTTTTTATTTCACTTTTTTAAAATAAATAATTTATTGAAAGGACCTTTGCCAGGCATATTTCACTCTTGAGGGCTAAAAAAGTAGCTCTTGTGGTGGTAAGAAGCTGATTTAAAACCCCCAAGAGTGAACTCCGTGAGAGTTGTATGTATGGAATAATAAATGATATTAGTACCGTTCTTCAGCAGTCATGTCCTGCTTGAATTGACTCTAGTGGCGTAGCACTTGGCAGCCGGCTCTATTCTACTTATAGAGAAAGCTGAGTGCTACGTCACTAGTGTCAATTCAAGCAGGAAATGCAGACCGTAGTAATAGAAGTTATTATCACACACATACAGCTCTCGCGAAGTTCACTCTTGGGGGGTTTAAATCAGCTTCTTGTCACCACGAGAGCTGCTTTTTAAGCCCTCAGGAATGAAATATGCCTAGCAGAGGTCCTTTAAGTGTGGCAGATAATGTAATACTCTTCTATTTTAGTGTGTGGCTGCGCACACTATCTCAGCAGTGATGGAGAAGTATTTGAGAATGGAAAAGGCAAATGCCGAACAGGACCCTGGACACAATTCTAACCCAAATGAAGGCCCTAGTATGAGAGTTCGACAAAAGAAAAAAGACAAGACGGTGAGCTCAAGGCAATACAGTGAAAGCTATCTTTCATTTGGATTTACTTCCACTGGGGATGCGACAGCACCAACACCACTGTGCTTGGTGTGCGGTGAGAAGCTTTCCAATAGCGCTATGGTGCCAAGCAAACTTAAACGCCATCTCCAAACGAAACACCCTTCCGTTCAAAATAAACCGATGGAGTATTTTGTACGCTTACGTACAAACAATGAGAAAGGGGCAACTTTTTTGAGAAAAAGCACAAAGGTAAATGAGAGAGCCCTCAAAGCTAGCTACCTTGTTGCTGAACTCATAGCTAAATCAAAAAAGTCCCACACTGTGGCAGAAACATTAATACTACCAGCTTGTAAAGCTATTGTAAATGAGATGCTTGGCCCTGAAGCAGCTAAAGAGATAGCTAAAGTGCCTCTCTCTGATAACACAATTGCCAGACGGATTGATGACTTGTCTGCGGACATTGAAACAGTTGTTTTGGAAAAGGTGCGCATCAGTAAGAAATTTGCCTTGCAACTTGATGAGTCGACAGATATCAGTGGACATTGTCAGTTGTTGGCCAATGTGTGTTTTGTGGATGGTGAAGCCATTAGAGAAAACTTCCTATTTTGCAAGGCACTGACAGAAAAATCAACAGGAGAGGCAATATTCCAAGTCACATCGGAATATCTTGATAAAAGTGGACTTACATGGGAAAACTGCACAGGTGTCTGCACTGATGGAGCCGCAGCCATGGGCGGGCGCATCAAAGGCTTTGTAAGTAGGGTTAAAGAAAGAAACCCAGATGTTCTTGCTACCCACTGTTTCTTGCACCGTGAGGCCCTCGTTGCAAAGACCTTACCAGCAGATCTAGCTCCTGTGTTGGATGATGTTGTGCGCATAGTGAACTTTGTGAAGACGCGACCTTTGAGATGTCGCTTATTTGCGTCTTTGTGTACAGAAATGGGAGCGGAACATAAAATCTTATTGCTCCACACGGAGGTCAGGTGGCTGTCACGTGGCAAAGTGCTGGCCCGTGTGTATGAGTTGCGAGAGGAACTTAAAATATTTCTTACAAACGAGAGGTCCGATTATTCAAAGCTGCTTGCAAGTGATGAGTGGTGTGCAAAGCTGGCATACCTGGCTGATATATTTCAATATCTGAATGAACTAAACACACGGATGCAAGGTCGAAATGAAAACCTGCTTACAAGCACTGATAAAATGAACGGATTCCGTTTAAAGGTGCAGCTCTGGCAACAACATGTGCAGGATGGCAACCTTCAGATGTTCCCACTCACCGAGAAACTGCATGATGACAATACTGCTGCAATGTGCGAAGCGATTGGCAGACATTTGAAAACTCTTGAGGAGAAGTTATCGTTCTATTTCTCTTCAGCCTTCACAGAATGCCTTGACTGGGTTAGGGACCCATACAGCTCATTATCCATTGCTGGAAAGGACATGACTTTAAAGGAGCAAGAGGAACTTGTTGAACTGAAGCAAGATCGCGGTTTAAAGCTAAAGTTTGCTGATCTTCTTTTGGACAGTTTTTGGTTATCTGTTGCCAAGGAGTTCCCCATTCTGGCCAACAAAGCTATTTTGACATTGCTCCCATTTTCAACCACATATCTATGTGAGCTGGGCTTTTCAAGCTTGACTGCGATAAAAGCTAAAAACAGGGAGAAACTGAGAACTGTTGAGGAAGAGCTTCGTGTGTGTCTTTCCACCATTCCTGCCAGGATATCCCTTTTGTGTTTATCGAAACAGGCCCAGGTTTCACACTGAGTGAGTAAAATAAATTTAGAATCTATATTATTAACTATATGTATAATATGACTGTTTTAGTGTCATTTTGTGCTATTTTGTTTGGTGGTGTGCCCCAGGATTTTCTAAGTATAAAAAGTGTGCCGCGGCTCAAAAAAGGTTGAAAATCACTGTATTAGGCCATCTATACTAAGCTCCACCAACTTTCATATTACTAATAATTTTTAGCTGCATCTTGCCTGTAAAATAACTTTGGGCATATTAGCAGTATGTGGTACTCATTGTATTAGGCCATCTATACCAAGCTCCACCAGCTTTGAAATTAATAATAATTTTTAGCTGCATCTAGCCCGGAAAATAATTTTGGGCATAGTAGCAGTGTGTGGTACTCATTGTATTAGGCCATCTATACCAAGCTCCACCAGCTTCGAAATTAATAATAATTTTTAGCTGCATCTAGCCCGGAAAATAATTTTTGTTCCCAATAGTGGTAGCAATAGAAATATGGGGCGCGCGCCTGGCTAACAAAAATATACGCTTCATAACAAATAACACCAGCCTAGCGCACTGCATTAATAAGATGGCATCATCGTCTCTCCCCGTGCTAGGCCTACTACGCCGGCTAGCATTCCTGTGCCTAAAACACAATGTATGGGTCCGCGCTAGCCACGATGCTGAGGGGTCTAACCCTGCTGCTAACGCTTTATCACAGTTCAATTGGCAGATTTTCACAGAGCTCCCCCCCAACGCCCACCCATAGGGCAATAGTTACCCACCCTCCCTATGGGATCTAGTGGCGAATAGTTGATGCCATTAATCAGAGCGTCAGTTGCCCCGTTGACGTGGCAAGCATACGGTAAGGCATGGGAAGAGTGGACACGACTACTAGCAGGCAGACGGGTTGACCAATGTGAACAAGCCAGATTACAAGTCACCATAGAATTTCTCCACCAGCTAATGATGATGGGCATATCAGGGGCGTGAGCACAGCGGTGTCTGACCGGAGTAGCATTTCACTTCCAACTACTGAATTGGGGAGATGTGACAAAGAGATTCATCATCAGACAATCCATAAAAGGGTGGAAAAGGGGTCAGCCAAGTCAGGAGTGTAGACGTCCCGTCTCGTGTCACTAAAACTGATTTCTCACATCATATCCCTAACACCATTAACATGACACTCACAATTTGAAGCAACACTACTGTCTACTGCATTTGTGATCGCCTTCTTTGGGGCTCTATGCATAAGCGAATTAGTCCCTCAATCCAAAATTACCACCAGTGGAAGCTTATTACAGCAGGACGTAGTCATAGCCAATAATGCGATACGTCTACGCATACGCAAATCGAAAACGGTTCCAGCGGACAGGGGCACTTGGGTACTTCTACAACCCACAAACGGTACACTGAGTCGGGTAACAATAGTAAAAACATATATAACCATCAGATCACAAGTAATTTCTTCCTATCACACATTGATGGAACGCCATTATCAAGATACCAGTTCCAAGCTATATTTAATAAATGCCTAACATCGGCAGGGAACCACCCGAAAGATTATGGGACACACTCATTGAGTATAGGCGCGGCCACGGAAGCAGCAAGAGCAGGACTGTCAGAAACGGAAGTTCAGAGGACAGGGACATGGCGATACACATGTTTGGCGAGGTACATAAGACGGGACTTGTTATCCTAACGTGGTTTGTTTCTTTTACAGGTGACGCTAAGCCAACAGTGTGGGTGATAGGCCACTCGTATTTATATTGGGCAGAAAAAAGGGCGAAAGTCCGCCCAGGTGGGAGGAAATTAGAATTTCATAACACATATTTCAACTGGAGAGGTATTAGAGGCCTGCAATGGCCACAGGTACTAATGGAGGTAATCAAGGTAGGGAGAGAGGCAAGAGGTCCGGTCATCTTAGTCATACAGGCCGGGGGAAACGACCTAGGTCATCACAAGAGCGCATAATTAATGGCAGTAATGAAACTGGACACTGAGCGCTTCAGAGAATTTTTCACAAAACTAACTATAGTATGGTCAGAGATTGTGCCGATAGCGGTATGGCAAGGTGCGCAAAACATCACGGCCATCGAATGGACAAGGCGGGTAATAAATATTTGGATGGCAAAATTTAGAAGAGACAGAGGCGGTGTAGTGATACGACACCGACAACTGGAAGGAGATAAAGCAGGCCTCATAAGGCCCGATGGTGTTCACTTAATGGATATTGTACTGGACATATTCCTGTCAGGACTCCAGGACGGAGTGGAACAAGCGTTAAGAGTGATGGATGGGGGTCAGAGTCCTGCATACGAGTACGCAGGATCCTTCGTGGCCTGGAAATAGAAAGGACATGTTGGAGAGTTACACTTGTTGACCAACTTGCCCATGTGGAGACACAGGGCATGCTGCAACAAGCTGAATTATTTTAGAAATAAAATGCCTTTCTAATGGAATGAGTAAAAAGAGTTAATAAAGCTGTGACCGATCCTCACCCATCCAGTTGTAAGAGTTACATTATTGTATTGTCAAGGAAAGGGGGGCGGTAGGGGGGCTGAGCATCTGTATTTGGTCGGGGGTCCCCACAGTCTGCTTAGGCTAGATGCAGTTAAAAATTCTTATTAGATACACAGGCGGTGTAGCTTGCTTCAGAGCTGGGCTACTACGCTGATTAGCAGACACTGAAGCTTTGGAGCAGACATCTGAGTAAACAGTTCTTCAGACTCAACCATCTATGTTACCCCAAGCCATAGTGTATGTAGTTTCTTACGGTTAAAAGAGGGGGGCGACCCAACCCACCTGGAATTGACGATGCCAACGTCACGTAAAACACAGCAAGGGGACTCCAAAAAGAGTCTCCATTTTTTCCAAAAATTGTGGCACAGACACCACTTAAGTGGCATCAATTGCCCCAGAGTTGCTTAAAACGGTTGGTGAGGTGATTTTACCAAATCCTCAAGCTTTTAGTCTCCCCAGGATGACACAGGGGTAGAAAAGTCCTTGCGGATCCATGATTTGTTCATCTTTATGAACGTGAGTCTGTCTACATTCTCAGGGGACAGCCCGATGCGCTTATCTGTCAGCACACCACCAGCAGCGCTGAACACATGTTCAGAGAGAACGCTGGCTGCAGTGAATGACGATCTCCAAAGCGTGAGTGGCGAGCTCCGGACATGTTTCCAGATTAGAAGCCCAAAATGAGCAAGGGTCCAGTGACACAGTCATGGCTTTGATGTTCACTTGGAGATACTCCTGTACCATCCTCTCTAGGCGTTGACTATGTGTCAGACTTCTTGTCTCCTGTGGCCTTGCAAAGGATGGTCTAAAAAAGTGGTGAAACGATTCCACAAAATTGCTGTTACCAGCAGATACTGTGATAACTGTTACGGTTTGAGTGATGAAGACTTGACAGTCCCACGGTTTGCAAGTTAGAACTGTGAGATTCACTACGTGCACCACTGATGTTTTGTGGAAAAGCACATGTAAGATACTGCAACAGCCTCTGCTGATACTCCTGCATGCGTGAATCCCTTTCTATGGCAGGAATTATTTCGGCAAATTTACTTTTGTACCGGGGATCTAAGAGTGTGGCAACCCAGTAGTCGGGATTACTTCGAATTCTGACAATCCGAGTGTCATGTTGCAGGTAGTGCAGCAAGAAGGCACTCATGTGTCTTGCGCATCCAGGAGGAACAAGTCCTTGTTGTGTTGATAGCGAGGTAAGAATCATGCTTCCTTCCTCTGCCCTCTCCCCCCAACCTCGCACAACAGAGATGTGATCAAGGTCTCCCTCATCTGATGAGTCTTCCATGCCCATCGCCAGTTCGTCCTCCACTTCTTCCTCGGCTCCTGCACCTTCCTCAACAGTTTGGCTGCTACCTTACGCCCTGGTTAATCCCTCTCTCCCACCCTCCCATGCCTGCCGCCTTGGTGCTGCCGACCGTCTGGACCTTGGAGATGTTATCCCTTCCGCATACGACTCCTCCTCTACTTCCTCCACCTCCTCTTGTCCCACCACCTGACTCCGAATTCTGTTTAACGTGTCCTCCAGCATGTAAATCACCGGAATAGTCATGCTGATAATGGCATCGTCAGCACTAAACATCTTCGTCGCATTTCAAAACTGTGCAGAAGGGTGCATAGGTCCCTGATCTGAGACCACTCCTGCAGCGTGATTTGCCCCACCTCTGGATCTCGTTTGCCCAGGCTATACGTCAGAACGTATTGCACCAGGGCTTGTCGGTGCTGCCACAGTCGCTGAAACATGTGCATTTCAGCCGGTGAACTGGCAGGCCCAACGACTTCTTTAGAGATGTAAGTTGTTGAGCTGCGAACGGCGGAAGTGAGCACACAGCGACCGTGCCCTCTGCAGAAAGCCATCTAGTCCGGGATAGTGGGCTAAAAATTGCTGGACAACCAGGTTCAACACATGAGCCATACAAGGCACGTGTGTGACATTGCCCCGGCGAAGGGCCGCACCCAGGTTTGCAGCATTGTCGCACACAGCCTTACCTGGTAGCAGGTCCAGTGGAGACAACCATTCATGAAACTGGGTCTACAGAGCTGACCACAACTCCTCAGCTGTGTGACTCACATTTCCCAGACATTTCAAAGTAAACACCGCCTGATACCGTTGAGTCCTGCTGCCAGCATCGTAAGGAGGTGTGCAAGATTCCTTCTGCGCAGTTAGAAAGCGGGTGGCATTACCAGACAGGCTTTGGGTGCAGGTGGAGGACCGAGAGGAGGCTGAGGAGGCAGAAGCAGTGGAGGAACTTCTAGATAAAGAGGATTGACGCACAACTCGTGGGGACGGCAAGACTTGGACAGCAGCCCCTTGTCCTGCTGTCACCATAGTTACCCAGTGCCCTGTCAGCGACATGTAACGCCCCTGTCCATGCCTACTCGTCCAAGTGTCTGTGGTGAAATGCACCCTATCACACACAGAGTTTTTCAAAGAAGCAGTGATGTTGTGTGCGACATGCTGGTGTAGCGCAGGCACACCTTTCTTTGAGAAGTAGTGCCGACTGGGCATCTGGTACTGGGGCACTGCGACGGACATAAGGTCTCGAAAATCCTCTGTGTCCACCAGGCGGAAAGGCAGCATTTTTGTAGCCAACAGCTTGCAGATGGTGAAATTCAACCTCTTAGCTTTGTCATGGCTAGGAGGAAATGGTCTTTTACTTGTCCACATCTGAGGGACCGAGGGCTGGCTTTTGTGCATAGACTAGGTTGAGAAGGGTGTCCCCAGCAAACTGCCGGTCTGTGAGGAAGATGCAGGCAGAAAAGTTAGGTTGCCTTGATCCAAAGGTGGTGCTCTTGATGTCTGAGAGCGCTCAACACCAGCTGGTGTTTCCACTTCCAAATGAAATGATGACCTGCCAATCACACTGGCTGTTGCGGGTAAAGAGTTGGCAGGTCTGCGTCCAAAAACATGTGACTGCTGACCCCCCAGTCACAGATGATGAAGAGGCCGCGGATGCACAAGATGGGGCAGACGGTGGTTGGCCCAGCCCGCTAGGCTGCATTGTAGCACAGTGAGCTTCCCACTGCAACTTATGCTTCATATCCATTTGACTTTTCATGCATGAAGTACTCAAACTATGGATTTTTTGGCCTCTACTTAGCTTTTGGTGACAAATATTACAGATAACACGAGTTGGGTCATCCTTATCGATCTGAAAAAATGCCCAGGCTATGCAAGGCTTAGAGCCCATGCGACCTGAACAGCCACCACGACTTCTGGTCAGAGGCAGAGTTGTGGTTGAGGATGCAGTAGTTGACGTGCTTCCAGTACTCCGTCTCTGTCCAGTAAGGCGCAACCTAACCTCGTCGTCAATAGCATCTGTGACGCCCAGCTGCGCTTGGTATCACAGATCCTAAAAGAGTGCATTGATGGAATCCTCCACAAGAGGCCCCCATAAACATTCACACATCTCCACCTTCCACATCAGCCGAGCAGAGGAAGCCCGTTAGGGATATAAATAGGGAAGGTGGAGCTAGGCAGTTCAGTTCGTCTGAAGAGTTCCTGCAGTAGAGAAGCCTAAGAGAGGTCAGTGTGCAGTGGAGCTCAGTCCAGTCTAGAGAACTCAGTTAATAGTTCAGCAGTGGAGCACGAGGCTCCTGCTAGCTAGATTCAGGGAGCCCAGTTAGAGCTTAAGGTGTGCCGGTGCCATAAGATCGGTGAAGCGCGGCAAGCTGCCGTTAGTGTGTATAGCTTAGTGAGGGCCCGAGTAGGCCGAAGGCGAGTGGAGAGTTAGTACATAGGGGGCAGAGGAGCTTAACCAGCTCACCCCAAAGCTTTACCGGACACCGGATCCGAGTTTACCGGGATCTCTATGACCCAGTAAGGCATAACCGGAATCCCTGGAGAACTACAAGTCCCAGGATTGCTAAGGTGCTGATACGCAACAGAGCCAGGAGACGCTTAGGCCCCGCATACTGAGAGCGTGTACTCCAAGACAAGGCCCTACCACAAGGTCAGCCATCGCAGGACAGAGACAAAGTTAGGCCTAGCTCCAGGCAGGTCAGAAACTTACTACGCAGAGGCAAGAAACAGGAGGCCCTACACCCGCTCATTGGGTAGGATCCTGATATGCACCCTTCACCCTACAGTGCTCCCGGATGTGCCTGAATTTCCACCAGTAAAAGGTACTGAAGTGACTACCGTGTCCGTTCCCATTCTTGCTCTGACCCAGCTGGGTCTCGCCTGTCCGGCATTCCCCCTGCATAAGCTGCCCTGAGGCCTAGCTTCACCTGTGGGGAGCTATACCATCGAGCTGCCTTATCACCGGCCTCAGTGGACTGCTGCAGCGCTGGGGCTTCTCACCAGATACCACAGGTGGCGTCACGAACTCTTATAAAAGTAACAATTATCCACCCTTTTAAAGAGTGACCCCAGGGTACAGGCCCGGGAGCCGACCACCGCGACATCCCCAAGGCCAGGCAAAGGCCCGGGTACCGAGTCATCCCCATCCCTTGGGCTAGTCACATTCTCCTCCACCTCCTCTGCTGACCTCATCGACTGGCTGACTGTGGGTTGACAGTAAGTGGGATCTCCAACCTCGTCATCATCACCCTGTGTGTTGTCACACCCATCGTCCTCAGAGCCAACCTCTTCCTGCCCTGACCGAAAAGTCAAGTTGTCGCTCCAATCAGGTATTTGAGTCTCATCATCGTCTTCATCGCTGTCTCCACCAACAGGAGTTACAGTTTGGGAACGAGGGTCTACATTATGCTCAGAACCTTCTTCATCTGGTCCTGGATCCGACTCAAAGATTCTGGGCATCAGTGCAGATCATTTCCTCGTCTGGATTAATAGAAGCTCTGGAGCAGACCTCCGTTTCCCAGGCTATAGTATGAGTAAACAGCTGTGCAGACTCAACCATCTGTGTTACCCCATACTCAGATGGGCAGCTGGAGACTTGGGAGCTGTGAGGAAGCCAGTGCGATTGGGGTGACACCTCTGAGGACTGGAGTATTTGTGATGTTGAAGTTGAGGTGGAGGAGAGCCCACTTGAAGGAGCACTTGACATCCGTTGAAGCACCTGCTGTTTTTGTGCCTCATCTGGAATTTGTAGCGATGGGCGTGTCCGTAAGAAAGGGATCGTACCACATTGTCCACGAAAAGAAGTAGACATCTTAGTTTGGCTGGAAGATGGTCTTTCTTCTGCAGATGTTACCCCCCCCCCACCGTGGTTGGGCTCGACCCACCAGCGGACAGACACCAGTATTGGGAGAGGGGGCTGGCTGTCAGGGTCCACCGCGGCTCTGGCACAAACCTGGGGACACGGAGGTCGCATGGGCAGGAACGGACTGGCCGTGTCGGCTTCGCACTCCAGCGTAGTCCCTCTGCCCGCTCGCTCCCGTAACCTCAAAGGGATGCGCAAGCGGCTTTTCTTCCCAGGGCTGTTCCCCGTCCAGCAGGAACGTGGGTGAGCTCAGGTCGGCCTTCCACTGTACTCCCTTACCTCCCTCGCCCTCTTTCCTTCTTTCATTCTCCATCTAACCCCTCGGCTCTGTGGTGTCCGCTCTCCCTCCAGCTCTCTCCTTCTCACAGGTGGACTACCACGTGTATTCACACTGTGGCAAATCTTTTGGGCCCAGACATAAGAAGTTGTCGAGGTAATGGATAATATGTGCCCCCTTAGAAACGTCCATTACAACCCATTCGAGGAAGCAACTAAACGCCTCCAATAGTGACCAGGATCTGGAGCACCCCATGGGCAAACAGCGATCTATATAGTATGCTCCTTCCCAGAAGCAGCCCAATAGGTGGACACTATTCGGAGGCACAGGTAGTAAGTAATCGGAACTCCGCATCTATGTCTGTTTTGGCCATTAGGGTGACCCTTCCCAACTTCTTGATCCGCCTGATTGCCTTGTCAAAGGATGTACAGTATATACTACTGTACTTGGTTCCACGTCGATGTTGTCGTTTACGGACCTGCCCCTTGGATATGACAAATGGTGGATTAGTCCGAATGTATTGGGTTCTGTTTTTGGCACAACTCACAACGGGGATACCACTACGTCTTGTAAGGAAAGTGTTCTGAATGGAACCGCCATTCTACCTAAAGATATTTCTTTTTTAAATTTTCTTGTCACGACGTCTGGGTGTTGGTAGGCTGATTTTAGATTTTTTCTCCAGCCTTTCTTGATTTTAGAATGTCATGACATGCCTATATCTGTGTCTCCCCCTCCTTTTACTCCTCCACCTCTTTTCTTTTCGCATGACTATATGTACTTGTCACTTTTCCTTGTGTTAGTTGTGTCTTCTGAGCAGTTTGTCAGCTTTTGGACACCTTTGAAGTGTTTTCTATGTGTTTTCTATGTGTTTCTATGTGTTTTTGTTTGCCTGCCATTGGTTTTAACAGTGTTCGAAGGTGTTCGACGAACATACAGGGGTGGCTCAACACTACTTTGGATGGAACACATCCTCCCGACGCCAAGGATTGCGGGCCGTAGGTCAATCAGGGTTGCCCCCACGGTCTACAGCTCCTGCACCTCATCCTTCTTAGCCTCCTCCTCTTCAGCCTCCATCTCCGAAATGACCACATCAGTTGCAAGCTGGAAACACTGCAGCACTGCCTCGGCCAAGCGGCAATAGGCAATGCTGAAGCTAATATGCTTAGATGACAAACCGCACAATGCTGAAGAGTTGTGGACAGCTCTGAAAGACCAGGCAGATCTGTGGCTCACACCGCTGAACCTACAGCCAGGCATGGTCGTGTGTGACAATGGCCGGAACCTGGTGGCGGCTCTGAGACGAGATGAGCTCACACACGTACCATGCCTGGCCCATGTGCTTAACCTCATGGTTCAGCGGTTTCTCAAATCCTACCCGGAGCAGCTGGATCTGCTTGTTAAAGTACGCCGCCTTTGTGCCCATTTTAGAAAGTCAGCTACAGCTTCCGCCGCCCTTGCCGTGTTTCTACAGCGTTTGCAGCTTCCGGCTCACAGACTGGTGTGTGATGTCCCCACGCGTTGGAACTCTACACTGCAGTTGTTGGGAAGGATATTTGAGCAGAAGAGGGCAGTTGTTGAGTACCAGCATCAATAAGGCCGTCAGTATTCAGTTCAGACTCCACACATAAGACCTCTGGAGTGGACCTGGATGTCAGACATATGTACCATCCTCCAAAACTTTGAGGACTCCACCACGATGGTGAGCGGAGATGACGCCATAATTAGTGTCACCATCCCGCTTCTCTGTCTTCTGAAATGCTCTCTGCTCACAATCAAAGAGGATGCATTGCAGGTGGAGCACAATGAGATGGAGCAAGGAACCATACAGGTTGATTACACACAGCCAAGCCTCATCTCATCCCAACGTGGATTGGGTGAAAATGAGGAAGAGGAGGAGGAGGAGGAGGAAGGACAGGAGCTAGTTTCATGCACTATAGACTGTTCTACCTGCACAGCTGTCATACCGTCTGTTCAGCGTGGATGGCCAGAGGACAGAGAGGAGGATGAGGAGGAGAGCATGGTCAGTCATCCTCTTTGTGAGGACACGGAAGTCTTGCCTGTTAGTAGTCTGGCACGCATGGCTGAGTTTATGTTACGCTGCCTTTCCCATGACCCTTGCATTCTCAAAATTTTGGGTGACAGTCATTAATGGTTGGTGACACTTCTAGACCCACACAACAAGGAGAACTTTATATCTCTTATTCCTGAGGTGGACAGGCCTGCAAAAATGGGGCTGTACCAGAAGGCCTGTGTTGCGGCACTATTAAAAAAATTCCCATCTGAAAACGCTGGCAGCAGAGGGCACACTTCATTGGACAACCAAGGAGTACAAGCGAGAGAGACGCAACTTCAATCCAGCAGAGGCAGGGGAACACTGTCAAAGTTCTGGGAGAGTTTTCTCAGACCCTCCCATCGCAGAGGGCCTGAGGCGCGGGGTACTCTCACAAGGAGTTCAAAGTTTGGGAAGATGCTGAGGGAGTACCTTGCCGAACGTACCAACGTCCTCTGTGATTCCGCTGTGCCTTATAATTATTGGGTATCCAAGCTGGATATGTGGAATGAATTGGGTCTCTATGCCTTGGAGGTCCTGGTCTGCCCTGCCGCCAGCGTTTTATCAGAGCCGGTTTTTAGTGCCGCTGGTGGAATTATAACTGATAAGCGCATCCGCCTGTCAACTGAAAATGCTGACAGGCTGACTCTTATAAAAATGAACAAGTGCTAGATTGGGCCAGACTTCTCAACACCACCGAATAATAGCAGCGTAACATAAACTCAAATCCAGTGTCTTTTCTTGGGAGGTGTATTCCCATGCACCTTTTCACACCCACACATGGGTATACACTTCCTGATTTTGACTATTTGCTCTTGTCCTCCTCCTTCTCCTCATCTTCCACCACCATATCACCAGGGTGACCGTGGTCCGTGATGCAACACCCACAGAATTTTTTTGAAGGAGTGTTTATGATGCCCGTAAAAAAAATGTTTTATACAGTATGTACATGTATACCCCCCAGGGGAGAATGTTTGTCAGCCCATACACTTAGTGCATGGGCATTACAAGTATAGGAGGCCCGCTCCTTTCTCATGGGAACATTTTTTATGAGGTCCTCCTCCACGTCTCTTCCAAGGGGCATAGAAGTGCCTCCAAATTTTTGGCAGCCCTTGCATTCACTACATAGGCCAACACTATGGGAGACTCTCTCCTTTCTAATGGGAATTTGTCATTACTGTGGCCCTGCTGTATGTGTCTTTAATTTCTTAGTGGGGTTTTTCCTAAATATGGCCAGCCATTAGACTCACTACTTAACCTATAACTGTATATGTGGCGCCCTGCTGCGCTTGGTGCCACAGAACCTAGAAGGGTGCATGATTGGATTTCTCCACAAGAGGCTCTCACTACATCCAAACACCTCCACCTTCCACCTCTTACCAGCAGAGGGAGCCCAGATAGGGATATATAAAGGGAAGGTGGAGCCAGGCAGCTCAGTCAGTAGTTAGAATCTAGCTAGAGTTGAGAGTTAGTGCTCAGACAGTGTCACCAATCTGTACACAGTAAGCAATGGTTGTAAGCACGCCCCAGCCCTTTGACTGACAGCTAGCTCTACAGTACATCAGTGCAGAGCCACCTGTCAGTGGCTCACGGGAGGAATAAAGTTAATTTACTCCCATGTGCTACACATTCAGTATAGTGGCCAAGCACTTTCTAATGGTATTACCCTGCAGATTAACCCTACATCAGCAGGTTAATAGCGTTATCCAATGTGACAGGTTCCCTTTAACTTAAAGGATCATGTTCACAACAGGAAAAGTCTTCAAACGCTTGTTTCTAATCTATTACTAGTTATTGGACTTCTTGGTTGATGGTGTGTGGTGTGGAGTATTTTTACCGAATACAATTTTCCATTTTGATAAAAAACAACACATTTTTACCCACATGGAGGCGAATTCCCTCCTCTTCACCAGCCTCCATTATTGGTTTTATCAGATCGTATACTCACTTTATCAAAGTTTAGTGGGTACTGTGCTGCAAACTCCAGCTGACGGACCACCACTTCATTAGGAGCCACGTTTCTGTTCCTCATGTCCCGCAGAATATTGGTCAAGTAGACGTCATCTAACCTCTTTATGGCCGCATTAATCAATGTGCTGTATACATTGATATTTGGATGGAATCCACAAATCTGTAAAACAAGTTACCGATCAGATATGCAAAAAGATCCTTGTCACTTGTTTTCTATAAAAAGGCAAATCAGTTTAAAAATGACATTATTTTCTAGACTTTATCAACTAGGAGTAAAAAAAAAAAAAGACACTAAATAAACTATGCAAAGTAGCAATGTCATTACCGCCATGTCTTCCAGGAGCTGTAAACCATCTTTTTCTTTAAGGCATGCCCTAGCGAGATTGCAAAAGGTATGGATGTTTGGTGCAATGCCTCTCTGTGCCATCATAGGCAACAGCTCCTGTAAAGAGACCATTCAGACGATCAGTTTTTACACTGTACGTGTGGCATGAAGTGTGGAAGAATCTGCACTAAGTTTCAGAATGTGTCAGTGTTCTCCATGACAGCCAACCAGATGCCACGTTTCATTTTACCAGGGCAATAAAAGAAGAGCTCTGATTGGTTGTTATGGGTATCACTGTCCGTTTCGACAAAAAGTTTGTTTCTGCATGAGGCCCGACGCATTTTCAGAAAAAGGGAAATGCTAAAATCTGTATTAAACAGTATTCACACATAAAATATTGCTGCGTCCAACTGAATGTTGCATTTTGGCGGCAGCGCACAAAACGCCTTCATATAGGCTCAGTGCACAATTCCCTGCCGAAGAGCAAATTCACACAAGCACAATGCTTTGTGTTCAGGGGAAAAAAAGGCCATTTTTGATCCGTCCAGCGTCCATTTGTCATCCATAACTAAAAAAAAACCTAATAGAAGGCCAGACACACTTTCCTATGTAATCTATGCAGTGCGTCCGGTAAAACATACCTGCCACACGGATTGTGTCTGATTGTTGTGCAGCCTTTGAAATCTACGGTTATATCTCATTAAAAAAACGGATGGATGAGATAAGCGCCTGTAGCCATTATTCCCCACAGTCTGGTGGTCAATCCATTCATGTGGAATATTACACTGGGTGACATGGACATCACACAGACCAAAAACACAAATGGAGGAAATCTTCCTTGATGGTGCGGCCAGAAAAAGCAAAAGGCCTCATTCACACATCATGTTGCACGTGGAGGTTTATCCCTTTTTTTCATGGATACATCACATACCCAGTATAATCTATGGTGCTATTCACATGTCCGTCTGTCTGTCTTTTTCCAATATCACAGATGAAAAGAGCCGATACAAGTCTATGGGTCTGTGCAAAAACATTCAGCACCCGGATGGCAAAGAATAGGAGAAGCTCTGTAATTCAAGGATTTATTTATCCATCCGTCAAACATTGATGGGAAAAACGGACCCACAGTCCGAACACTGATGACACACGGAACAAACACTGCTGACACCAGGGCCATTTTTTCCATGTACGTGGTTAAATATGGACATGTAAATGAGAAAATGTGTCATACTTTAGACTCTTTTGCTGGCTTGCCTTGCATCACTTTTTTTGCCCCCCAATTTTCAAACAATTTAGTGCATGCTGTGGTATTTAAAGCCATGCCCCTTCTGTCAAAGCCATGCCCCTTCTGTCAAAGCCATGCCCATCTTTCAAAGCAATGTCCCTTCTTTCAAAGCCATGCCCCTTCTTTCAAAGCAATGCCCCTTCTTTCAAAGCCATGCTTAGAAACAATTAGGCCGATATAAAAAAGTGTAGTTTCTATATGAATCGGTTGGAACTGTGGCGTCCCAGAGGGTTCAGTCGCCACAGGGGTACTGCACCTCAGATCGAGGTGTGGTATCTCCTCTCCGAGGTAAGGATGGAGCACCACACGGGACCCAGCCTCAGCACTCAACACTACACCACTCCTGTCCTGTGGGGGGCTTATATGCACCAGGGTGCTGCCCCAGCCAGGATAGAGGAGATGGGGGGGGGAGACCAAAGATAGGGGGAACCATGTAGTGGGTGAGGGTGGAGGACACACTTTTAGGTTACACTTACTGATACATATTTAATACACGGCCATCTTAGGTTCAAGGTCTTTGATTGTGATCTTCATCGCGGATAGTGGCTTTCTGCTGGAACCTGCAGCTTGTTGAAGATACACGGTCCTCGTACTCTGGGCTTGAGGTGAGGAGTGGGTTAGAGTTAACCGCTGTCTCTACCTGGTCAAGGTCCCTACCTAAGAAGGCCTGGAGGGGAGCGGAGGAGTAAAGCTCCACAGGCAAAAGGATCCCAGGGGATACGGACGGAGCAGCATACACCACCTGTATTTCTTACTCTGGCCTAGTCAGAGGGATTCCTGCTGCAAGAGGGGTACCGGCCCCCGATATCTGACTCTGTTACTTCACGTCTCAGTCGGAAAAGCCCAGAGGCCTTCTGGATCCCTAAGGGGGATATGGACGGAGCGGCGTAGGCCACCCGTATCCCTTAAACTGCGCTGATGCAGCGGGAACCGGCGTTTCACCAAGTTCATACCACACACACACAGTCAGGAGGAGACTTAATGGGAGAACTCACCAAGGAGAGGAACATTCTGGTCCAGGGGTCTCGTTAAGTGCACCTAAACTACCCGGAGTGTGCTGAACCCCTTCCTGGTGGTTGCAGCGCGCCGTGAGGAGCAAGGAGAAGCTTTGTGCTTACTACTGAAACAACGTGAGTAAAGCTTGGAAGACTTCACCCCTTGCCTCCGTTATCCTGTCCTGCGCGGCACCGCACACACACCACCAACCTCCAGACTTTCCTCTCTCTCTGCCCTGAGGCCCTGCTCCGCCTGTGGGGAGTAGTACCAGCTGAGCTGCCACGACACCCGCCTCAGAGGACTGACGCAGCGCTGGTGGTACGTGAAAAAAGGGAAAAGAGGTGTGCTATGAAGCAGTGATCACCCAGCAATACTTCAATAAATTATCAAACGTTATAATAAGTGACAATAAATTTTATTCATTACAAATATAAATACATACAAACAACGTAAAAAAACCCAAATTGCTAAAACACAAGTAAAATCAATATAGTGGGGTTACCCACTAATTTGAAGCCCACCTGCTCCAAAAAAAACATCCCTAGTTACAACAGAACAAGCAGTACCATAATACAAGTGCCAGTATTATCCCTGGTGATCAATATCGTACACATGCAAATTAGTTATGACTGCCTGACATTAGTATACAAGGAGGTGTACTATAGTCCAGAAAGATGAAGAGGGAAATATGTGCCTACTACAGCAGAGTATATATTGAAAAATACAAAGAGTCCCAAACATAAATGAAGCCCATATAGAATATCTGAGCTAACAAATACTATATACTCACATACCACAAAAAGTACTATTCAGGGTATAAATAAATACAAAACCCTTTCATGCTGTAAGTATCCCTCCTGCACATAATAGCGCTACGATCAATCACCTCCCTGAGCACAAAATCCTATGCTGGGATGAAGCAGGCGGGCATTCAGTGCCCAAGCGCTGGTGGTAATCACCGGGAACCACAGGTGGCGTAGTCGACAAATAACCACTCATCTGCTAGCCCATATTTTTACTGTGTGCGCCCTGGGCACAGACCGGGTCAAGGCTACGACTGCATCCCCCTCTTCCACCGGCCCATCGTCCAAGTACACCTTTCCCAGGGAGGGCTAACGCTACCTGAGTAGTAGTGGGTCACACAGAACCATTTGCTTTGGATCGTTATTAAGCTATAGTAAAAAAAAAAAAGGTATTCACTTTTAAGAAAAAAATATATATAAAAAGTCAGGCAGATCTGTCACACGCTTTACAAATGATTTCATGCAGCAAATATAATCCCACAATGCGGTAACATCATTCACCTACTGTACCTCAGCCTCTTTACTGTCAGATAGCGTGGATCTTCTCACAAGCCGTGTTAATTATTTTATGATGGCTTTTTTACATTTAAATGATAAAATAAAAACCATTCCCTTACCAAAGCCGACTGCAGCTTCAGAGTTTTACTCCTCTTCAACACCAAAGTGTTAAAAAAGGTGAGATCTGGCTGTACTCCGTAGGCGTCCATAGTGGCCCGGACGGCAGATTCTGACCCCACTTCTGCTCTCATGACTGCCGCTAGGAGGGTGAAGGTCTTTATTGTAGGACAGACGTTGTCTTCTTTCATCTTCTGAAGAACGCCCCCTAAGTCGCCAATCACTGCCAATCGGTCAGATGGGGTATTGACATTTACAAGTGACACAATTTTTCCCGTATTTACAGACAGGTCCAGGAGGTTTGGCACATTACTGGCATCAAAAGAGGGCACGCTGGGAAAATGGTCAGCCGTACTCACCACGACCAGTGCCTGTGAGCCTGCCAAGTCCTCAGCTGTGCCATAGTTGCCACTTGGAATTGAGGAATGGCCCAGGAGCATGGGCTGCCCACCTCTCCAGGACTATCCTTTCTTTTCTTCACTTGCTGGCTTTTCCTGTCTTGCTTCTCTTTG
Source organism: Phyllobates terribilis (assembly GCF_046119375.1). Classification (NCBI taxonomy): domain Eukaryota; kingdom Metazoa; phylum Chordata; class Amphibia; order Anura; family Dendrobatidae; genus Phyllobates; species Phyllobates terribilis. Next base: position 3,057,754 of record NW_027362959.1, read on the forward strand.
CCTGCACTTAAAGTCAGGGCTGCCAGTTCCTTAGAGTGCGTGAGTAAATGTAGAGCGTCAGCGGAGTCTCCAATCCCACAGTCTCGGGGGGCACAAAGAAGCAGGTTATAGGTGATTACATCCGGCTTTACCCCCATGTGCCGCATCTGCCTCCAGACCTGAAGCACAAGATGGCGTATACAGTCATTATCCACATTACATTCACGCAAATATGTACACCCCGTCACAGAGAAAGCAGTAACTGGACACGGACTAGCTGGCATGTAATGGCAGTACCCTATTATAATGATGCTCCCATATGTCAGAGGGTCACATTGGTAAAGCCGGTGCCCTCCAGGATGAAAAGCTTTGTGGAGGGCTTGGGCCATCTACTTATGTCATTTCCAAACGTGTGTCTACATAATAAATAGGCAACTCCTACTAGTAAATTCTGTGCTATTTTCTGTATCTGTGAAGCCTTGCCCACTGGTTTTCCCATTGTCTCCGAACAGCGCGCTTACCCGTGTAATAAGACCCCGATGCCAGCACGCCTACCCGTGTAATAAGACCCCGATGCCAGCGCGCCTACCGGTGTAATAAGACCCCGATACCAGCGCGCCTACCCGTGTAATAAGACCCCGATACCAGCGCGCCTACTCGTGTAATAAGACCCGATGCCAGCGCGCCTACCCGTGTAATAAGACCCCGATGCCAGCGCGCCTACCCGTGTAATAAGACCCCGATGCCAGTGCGCCTACCAGTATAATAAGACCCCGATGCCAGTGCGCCTACCCATGTAATAAGACCCTGATGCCAGCACGCCTACCCCTGTAATAAGACCCAGATGCCAGCGCGCCTACCCGTGTAATAAGACCCCAATGCCACAGCGCCTACCCATGCAATAAGACCCCGATGCCAGCACGGGTATTCCGACTGGCCGTTACAGGTTGCAGATGGAAGTGCCGTTGGGAAGGGGGGGGATATGCCAACCGAAGACAGCGAAAATCATGCAAAACGTCAAAAAATAACTTCTCAGCATGCTGCCTACTGTAACAGTCCACCTAAAGTGGCCGACCGCTGTATTCCCTTTGTTACTAAAAATCTGGCACAAAATCCTTATCTACTAGCCAGTCTAATCACCGGCCAGTCTAACCACTAGTCAGTCTAATCACCAGCCAGTCTAATCACTGGCCAGTCTAATCACTAGCCAGTCTAATCACTAGCCAGACTAATCACCAGCCAGTCTAATCACCAGCCAGTCTAATCACCAGCCAGTCTAATCACCAGCCAGTCTAATCACCAGCCAGTCTAATCACTAGCCAGTCTAATCACTAGCCAGACTAATCACTAGCCAGTCTAATCACCAGCCAGTCTAATCACCAGCCAGTCTAATCACCAGCCAGTCTAATCACTAGCCAGTCTAATCACTAGCCAGACTAATCACTAGCCAGTCTAATTGCTAGCCAGTCTAATCGCTGGCCAGTCTAATCACTGGCCAGTCTAATCACTAGCCAGTCTAATCACTGGCCAGTCTAATCACTGGCCAGTCTAATCACTAGCCAGTCTAATCACTAGCCAGTCTAATCACTAGCCTTGCGCCAAACTTCTAACAGAAATCTCCTATCAGAATCGCAAGAAAGGAATCAGCAGGCGATCTCTTAGACCAGTCTGAACTAGGACTAAGTAAAGGAGCTAATACAATATAAAGAGGTGAAACTGTTACCAAAGCCTTGTTATTCCGCTCACAGTAACGTCTGAGCCAGCGTCGCTGACACCTCTGCAGGCCGATTTATGCTTTTAGAAAAGTCACATGAGTATCACTACACATGAGACTTCTGCAGCCGGACAGGAGTCCTGCCCCGGCTTCTGCCCTCCGCCACGCGTCATCTACAAATATGACAGGCGGGTGGGAGACGCCACATCTCTACTTAGATAAATGTCCTGCTTTATCTCCTGTGCATTGGCACAAGGACGGGTATGTGCCTGCGGGCCGTCAGCATCTTCCCTGAGGAGAGCGGGCACCTTCCCGGCCGCCGCACACCGGAGATGCAGGTCCGGTGCAGGAATAACTGTGTTCCTTTGGCAGGATTGCCAGAACTTGTTCCCTCTACTTGTCGGCACCACCTGGACTAACTACACAGCAATAAATCTCCCCTCCTGGCAGTGATGTGGAGCAGGTTGCTCTGTAGCTGCACGCTCCGGCCCCCAGAGCCTGAGTAGTACAGACATACACTACATGGCTGCACTGACCACCAGAGGGAATAACGGACATAATAAAGGTGGACAGGATAGGGGGAAAATAACCACATGGATGCAATTAAAGGGTTATTGCCAAAATAGAAAATCATCTCTTATCCAAAGGTTAGGGGATAACTTACTGATCACTGAGGGTCTGACTGCTGGAACCCCTAGCAAACCCAAGAACAGGCAGCATGCTCAGCCTCCCCTCCATTCACTGTCTATAGGACTGCCCAAAAATAGCCAAGAGCAGCGCTCCACTAGTTCTGGCAGTCCCACAGACGATGAGTACGACGCGCCCAGGGGATGGGGACGACTCGGTACCCGGGCCTTTGCCTGGTTTTGGGGATGTCGCGGTGGTCGGCTCCTGGGCCCGTACACTGGGGTCACTCTTGAAAAAGGGGATTGAAACTTGGATAAAATAAATAAACAGTTTGTGACGCCACCTGTGGTACTTGGTAATGATTACCAGCGCTGCTTCAGACCTCCGGGGGGGTGATGGGATGGCAGCTGAGGTGTTTCTGCTCCCCACAGGTGGAGCGGGCCCCCGGGGCAGTGTGGAGTTTGGTGGGTGGTGATGCTGGGACTTGTAGTGCAGGCGGGATGGCGCAGCAGGAGTAACTGACAGAGACAGGGGATTCGCTTCAATATCTTTACTGGTGCGGATGTCAGGTACGCTCCAGGGTACTCAGTAGGATGGGTGCACTTCAGGACTTCTCCCCAGTGAGCGGGTATAAGGCCTCCTGGTCCGTGTCTGCCTCTCTGTATGCTCCTGGCCAGCCTGCAACTGGGCCTAGCTTATGTGTCGTGCTGTTCCTTCACCTGTCGCTCAGTAGTAGGACCTTCTGCTGGCAACCACTATCCCTGGTCGTCGGGGCCATCATGGTTCCTGGTCCTGTAATGGGTCTAGCTTCAGGTCTGCCAGGGACTTGTAGTCCTCCTGGAATGCCGGTGGTCCCTACTGGGTATAAAGGACCCTGTAGGCGCGGACCCGGTGTCCGGTTTGTATCTTTGGGGTGAGCCTTGTGATGCTCCTCTGCCCCCTCAACTCCTCTCAGCTCTCCTCTTTACCGTCGGCCACACTCGTGGCCCTCAGAACCCAGCAGCAGACGCGCCGCGTCTTCGCTGCTCTCAGCGTCAGCACGCTCTCAGACTCTCTCAGTCTGACTACTAACTCTGACTGAACTGCCTGGCTCCACCCTCCATATATATATATCCCTAACGGGCTCCCTCTGGTGGTATGAGGTGGAAGGGTGGAGGTGTTTGTATGTAGTGAGGGCCTCTTGTGGAGAAGTCCATCCATGCACCCTGGGTCCTGTGGTACCTGTTGTAGCAGGGTGCCGCAAATGGAGTGGTGGTTGAGTATACGCACTGCTCCGTTCATTCTTAATGGGAGTGCTGAAGACCAGCCAAGCACAGAGCTTCAGTCGTCCCATAGAGAATGTATGGTGCAGCACTGATCGACCATCACATCAGTCACAAAGGACTCTTCAAATCCCCAGTTTTCAGGATTGGTGAGGCTCCCAGCAGTCAGACCCCATCCATCGGGAAGTTATCCTATGGATAGGAGATATCTTTTAAACTTTGTACACCCCCTTTGAAGGATTATTCAATCTAATTCTAAAGTCGGGGGATACTGACAGCCGCCCTCCACTAATCACACCATGTTGGCATATTGTAGTGATATCCCACCGCATTGTGATGGAAAGAAGAATATAACTGTATACAGAATAACATGGAGATGTTTGATAGAATCCAGCAGCCCGGAGGTTATGGGAGCGCCGCCAGCTTCTGTACCTCTGTACTAGATGGTATACAGCAGTGACCGTCCCTACACGGGACCCTGATCATCAGGAATATTGCCTCTTACACCCGAGCCCAGGGAATTCGAATTACTAGTGTACACTGTTATATCAGTTTATTATCACCTCCGGCCATGAAAGAATTGTCAAATTATTTATTTTATAGAATTTTGTCTAGCATGGAAGTTATGAAACCTTACAAATCCATGCTCAGTACTCTCTATATACATGTATAAATTAGATACATTGTAAATGAAAACATCATATATTTAGGAGTTTGTGAGCTACATATCCATATAATAGATGGTGGCCCGATTCTAATGCATCGGGTATTCTAGAATAGGTATGCGGCCGACCGGGCGCAGTCAGCAGAGCTGTGTTTAAATTTTGCACCAAAATCGCTGATTGGTCACGGTTGCCGGCCTCGACCAATCAGCAAAGCGGTGTTTAAATTTTGCGCCAATACTGCTGATTGATCTCGACCGGCGGCCTCGACCAATCAACGATTTTGGCGCCAAATTTAAGCAACGCTCTGCTGATTGATCTCGGCCGGCGTCCTCGACCAATCAGCAGAGCGTTGCTTAAATATGGCGCCAAAATCGTTGATTGGTCGAGGCCGCCGGTCGCGACCAATCAGCGATTTTGGCGCAAAATTTAAACAACGCTCTGCATCGCTCTGCTCATTGGTCGCGGTCGCCGGTCTCGACCAATCAGCAGAGCGTTGTTTAAATTTGGCGCCAATCTCGCTGATTGGTCGCGGATGGCGGCCGCGACCAATCAGCAGAGCGCTGTTTAAATTTGGCGCCAATCTCACTGATTGGTCGCGGCTGGCCGCCGCGACCAATCAGCAGAGCGGTGTTTGAATTTTGCGCCAAAATCGCTGATCGGTCGCGGGCGGCGACCGTGACCAATCAGCAAGCCATGTTAGTGAGGACTGGAGAGCGTGTTTAAATTTGACACCAAAATCGTTGATTAGTCGCGACCGCGACCAATCAGCATAGAGGTGTTTAAATTTGGCGAGAATACTGCTGATTGGTCGCGGCCGGCTTCCGCGACCAAACAGCAGAAAGATGCAGAGCGGGGTTTAAATTTGGCGCCAAAATCGCTGATTAATCGCGGCTGACGGCCGCGACCAATCAGCAGAGCGTTGTTTAAATTGGGCGCCAAAATCGATGATTGGTCGCGGTCGGCGGCCTCAACCATTCAGCAGAGCGTTGTTTAAATTTGCCGCCAATTTCGCTGATTGGTCGCGGCCGCCAGCCTCGAACAATCAGCAGAGCGGGGTTTAAATTTGGCGCCAATAATGCTGATGGGTCGCGGCCGGCTACCGCGACCAATCAGCAGAGCGTTGTTTAAATTTGGCACAAAAAACGCAGATTGGTCGCGGCCAGTGGTTGCGACCAATCAGCAGAGTGAGGTTTAAATTTGGCGCCAATACTGCTGATTGATCTCGGCCAGCGACCGATCAGCAGAGCGGTGTTTAAATTTGGCGGCAAAATCGCTGATTGGACGCGTCCGGCGTCCGCGACCAATCAGCAGAGCGTTGTTTACATTTTGCGCCAATACTGCTGATTGATCTCGGCCAGCGACCGCAATCAATCAGCAGAGCGCTGTTTAAATTTGGCACCAATCTCACTAATTGGTCGCGGATGGTGTCCGCGACCAATCAGCAGAGCGTTGTTTAAATTTTGCGCCAAGCTCGCTGATTGGTCGCGGCTGGTGTCCGCGACCAATTAGCACAGCAGTGTTTAAAAGTGGCGGTAAGATCGGTGATTGGTCGTGGCGGCTATTTAAATGTAGCGCCCAAATTGGTGATTGGCCGCGGGCAGCGGCCGCGACCAATCAGCAGAGCGGTGTTTAACTTTAGCGCCAAGATCACTGATTGGTCGCGCTCTCCGCACGCGACCAATCCGCAAATCGTATTGGTGAGGAGCAGGGAGCGTAATCGTATTAGTGAGGACCGGTGGACATGAGCGGGCGCTCGGAGCAGAAGTATCCCGACCCGCAGCGCCGCTCCCCGGTCCTCTCTTCACACCCTAGCCGCTGATGTCCCCACAGTATCCGCATGGTGTTACAGAGGTCCAGACATTTGTGTTAAAAATCGGTGATTGGTCGCGGGCAGCGTCGGCGACCAATCAGCACAGCGATGTTTAACTTTTGCGCTAAGATCAGTGATTGGTCGGGTCCGAAGACCGCGACCAATCATCGAATCGTCTTGGTGAGGACCGGCGCTGCCTCTGCGGCTACTTCCGCTGCGAGAACCCGGGACATAGCGGGCGCTCGCAGGAGAAGTATCCCGACCCGCAGCGCCGCTCCCCTGTCCTCCGTTCTGCATGGAGGTCAGAGGCGCCGGCGGTCCTTCCGCTGATACCGGCCGGGAGATGAGCGCCTCGCGCCGCTCATTTCCCGGCTGCATCTCCGTCCCGCAGATGGGTCCGGAGGTCGGGGTCCTTCTGCTGGTACCGGCCGGGAGATGAGCACCTCGCGCCGGTCATCTCCCGGCTGCATCGCCGCTGAGCTCCGTCCCGCAGATGAGCTGCTAACGGCCGCCATCTTTTTTCAGAAATCCCGCGGCGCTGATTGGCCGCTGGCGGACCAATGAGCAATGCGGGATTTCCTGGACAGACAGACAGACAGACAGATGGGATAAGACGATTATATATATAGATACTCCCTGCAACCACTTTGATGTTGCACTTTACTGCAATGCTGTGGCAGCCAAAAAAACGTCATTCTGGCATTTTGATTTTTTCCCCATTACAATGTTTACTGATCAGATTAATTAGGAGACTTGAAGCGGCGATCGTCTGATCGCTTGTGCTGTACATACACTGCAATCTATAGCAGAAATCACCATCTTCTATGAACGCCGGCCCATAGGAGGGTCATAATGACATGTATGGGAGGTCATCAGCAGACCCCCAGCTGTCATGACAACCCATCGGTGCCCCACAATCACGTGGCAGGATGTATGACGCGCTTCCAGCCGACGTGCGTTAAATCCCGCTGTCAGTGATTGGTTAATAGCAGCAGGCGGAGCAACAGTACATCAGCAGCTATTAAAGGCAGATGATGGTTGATTAAATCAGTCATCATGTGCAGGGAAATATGTGGGCTCGGTGTGCAAGATCACATCAAAGGCAGGGACACGACCTTTGACGTAAATATACGTCAAAGATGGTGAAGCGGTAGAGCAAAGCACAGGTTGCAGCCTCTTCTCTAATATTCAAAGACTGGCTAAAAATACTCCTGAAAAATACTATGAGGAGGATTTTTACTCTTCTGTAAAAAATGTAGAGCGACCTCTGCAATGCGGTATACATTTCTTTACAATGGGTCCCAATAGTGGACGGATGCCTCATCATCCATCCTGACAGTGGCCACTAGGGGGCACACACCTTCTATGTGTATGCGCCCAACAATGGCCACAAACGTAATGTGCACCGAGCCCAACAGAGTCATCAGAGAATCCAAGAGTCCCACCCTCAGCCGGCATGCCCCATCGTCACTTCAGCAGAAATACTGCAGCAAGAAGTATCTGTATTAGTAAAATGAACAGTTGCTCCATGATTCCTCAATGTTTTTGCGTCTCTCATCATGTCGGAAGTGTGAGACATAATTCCCAGGTAAGTGTGCACTGTACGGATATAGGATGTAGGATGTGTGCAGCAAGCCATACCTGCAGAGCTTGTAGGAAGCCCAGCTCTTCATCCTTTATGCATCCCATAAACAGGACGGTGAATGTTTCAGGGCCAACGACACAGAATTTTTGTGCAATTTCCTATAAACCCAAGAAGACCATATTAGCTTGTTATTATCCAGCTCGCGACATCACTGCTTGAGTATTGCAAGAGAAATCTAACCAAAATCAAAATCTCAGGGAAAGCGTCACTTTGCCGTTCTCAGAACAGCCGGGTGGGCAGTGAAAAACACAGTGAAGGGGGCGCAGTGCTGCACCAGTGCCCAGGATCAGTGGGGTCCAGCGCCGGACTGGAGTACCTGGGGCCCACCAGGAAAAAAATCAATCTTGGGGCCCACCAGCACCATGCAGATACCGTATATAGGAATAACATAAGTCCACAAACTCTTTCAAAATGAATCAACTTTATTAACCAATAAATAACCAATATAACGAATAAATAACAAACTAAAGAAACACTCCTGGCGAAAGAGGAACACTGTTATCTTATTCACACCAGTGTGTGATAAAGTGCCATAACAGAACAATAACAAGAAATACTTTCAAGGTACATTCTCTTAAAGTATAAGTGCCACAAATTGAACCTGCATCCATCTGGCATCCCAGCAGCCGGCATCATTGTAGCAGCACCAAACTTGGCCGCTGGGAAAAGTAAAAGAATTCTGTAAGCATTTTGGAAGTTTGTATTGCACGATTTCCTCTCCTCTATAATACAATACCATTCAATTGTTAGTGAAAGGCCCAAAACAACAAATAAACTCACACTAACAGTCAATCAGCAGCAAAGTTACAAACGTTTTTTTTCAGAACAGAAGATGACATTGCATACGTATTAATAATGTCATCATAGTCTAAGTTCCTTGAAATGTCACACTCAATGTTCAACAGAAGGAGGGACTCTAAAAGCTCCTGTCCAATCGAAGCCCTCAGACGATTTTTTACAATTTTCAGCTTTGAGAACACTCTTTCACATGAAACCTGGGTGCAAGCAAGTGTAAGAAGGGTCTTGTAAACTGCAAAAATGTTTCCATAAGCAGCAGAATGTAAATTGTAGTCATATAAAAGTCTGTAGCAGCAGGAAAGACAGTTTTTTTGCGGGACGAGTTGTACTTTCAGATGCAATCATTTATTTTACCATATAGTGTACAGGGAAATGGCAACAAAAATTCCAAGTGCAGTAAAATTGCAAAAAAAGTGCAATTGCACGTTTGTTTATTGGGTTTTTTAGTCACCATGTTCACTATATGGAAAAACCGATGTGACAGGGTGATGCCTCGGGTCAGTACGAGTTTGTAGATACCAAACATGTATACCTTTACTGGTATCTAAGTGGTGAAAACAAATTCATAAGTTTGAAAAATCACACTTTTCACGCCATGTTCTGCGCACCGTAGTGTTCTCATTTTTTTGGGTCTGGGGCTTTGTGACGGCTTATTTTTTGCGTCTTGAGCTGACGTGCATCTCTGCTGCTCTGTAGTAGTCACAACACAGGGAGAGGTTAACCATCCAAGTATTTAATATGTATTGCAAATAAAGAATGTTCCCATTCTTAATATCCGAAAAAACAAATGACTGACAACTATCCCTAGACTAATAATACCATATAGAAGAGAGAAATACCGCCACACCATGACCAGAACACATACCACCACATAGTGATGAAATACTACCAAGTACAAGGTATATATACTGCCACACCATGAGAAGACCACATATTACCACCACATAGTGACTGTCCGAATAATACCACATACAAGGGACAAATTCCGCCACGCCATGACTATGGCACATAATGGCACCAGATAGTGACTGATAATGAAAATGTAAAAAAGCTCTGTATATAGTGTCAGTGTACAGATAATGTAGAGATTATCAGTGACATTATGCACAGGACTCCTGTGTATAGGGTCAGTGTAGAGGTAATACAGTGATCACCAGTGACATTACACACAGGAGCTCTGTATACAGTGTCAGTGTGTGTGTATAGGTAATACAGCAATCACCAGTGACATTACACACAGGAGCTCTGTATATAGTGTCAGTGTGTGTGTACAGGTAATACAGTGATCACCAGTGACATTACACACAGGAGATCTGTATATAGTGTCAGTGTGTGTGTATAGGTAATACAGTGATCACCAGTGACATTACACACAGGACCTCTGTATATAGTGTCAGTGTGTGTGTATAGGTAATACAGTGATCACCAGTGACATTACACACAGGAGCTCTGTATATAGTGTCAGTGTGTGTGTATAGGTAATACAGTGATCACCAGTGACATTACACACGGGAGCTCCGTGTATAGTGTCAGTGTATGTGTATAGGATGTACAGAGATCACCAGTGACATTACACATTGGAGCTCTGTATATAGTGTCAGTGTGTGTGTATAGGTAATACAGTGATCACCAGTGACATTACACACAGGAACTCTGTATATAGTGTCAGTGTGTGTGTGTACAGGTAATACAGTGATCACCAGTGACATTACTCACAGGAGCTCCGTGTATAGTGTCAGTGTGTGTGTATAGGTTGTACAGAGATCACCAGTGACATTACACACAGGAGCTCTGTATATAGTGTCAGTGTGTGTGTATAGGTAATACAGTGATCACCAGTGACATTACACACAGGAGCTCTGTATATAGTGTCAGTGTGTATGTATAGGTAATACAGTGATGACCAGTGACATTTCACACAGGAGCTCTGTATATAGTGTCAGTGTGTGTGTATAGGTAATACAGTGATCACCAGTGACATTACACACAGGAGCTCTGTATATAGTGTCAGTGTGTGTGTATAGGTAACACACATACTCACCAGTGATGTCTCTAGGTGAAGTTCTTTATCTGCCGCAGACCGATATATCTCATCTTCTATGCAGGACTTATCTCTGCAGAAAATAACATAGTTTGCTATAACTGATCACTTCCAGAGCACAATCTACACTTTTCTCAAGATTTCTACACTGCATGAAATGACAAAAAAAGAAATCTAGTGCCGCACTACACAGTAACATTGCTCCAGTGTCATTCTGTGCCGGCTCATCTCTGTCAGCAGACATATTGTCAGATGGCAAAGATGCAGCAGAGCTGAAGACAGAAGACCTATGGATTACGTTGGATTGAGGATTTTTCTTTATTAAAGATGGAGTCCCTAAATGTGTTTTATTTTTAATAGAAAAAAAAAAATTCTGTCTTTTTTTTCTGTTTACTAGAAATTCATGGTGGCTATGTCTAATTTGGCGTGACACCATGAATTTCGGGCTTAGTACCAGCTGATAATACAAAGCTGGCCTGGTACTAACCCGATTATTACCCAGGGTGCCACTCACCACCAGGGCCGCTGGAAGAGCCGGGTAAAGCACCTGGAAATGGTGCTATGAGGAATGCGCCACTTTCAGGGGTGGCTGCGGGCTGAGATTTTCAGCGTGGGGGGCCAAGAACGCTTGGGCCTTACCATGCTGCGAATCCCAGCCCCCAGCTGCCTTGTTTTATCTGGCTGGCGATCAACATATGGCGGGAGCTGGGCAATGGGCATGATTATCAAATAATATATACCTGACAGGGGCCCATAGATTCTGCTGGCTCCAATAATATATACCTGACAGGGGCCCATACATTCTGCTGCCTCCAATAATATATACCTGACAGGAGCCCATAGATTCTGCTGCCTCCAATAATATATACCTGACAGGAGCCCATACATTCTGCTGCCTCCAATAATATATACCTGACAGGAGCCCATACATTCTCCTGCCTCCAATAATATATACCTGACAGGAGCCCATAGATTCTGCTGGCTCCAATAATATATACCTGACAGGAGCCAATACATTCTGCTGCCTCCAATAATATATACCTGACAGGGGCCCATACATTCTCCTGCCTCCAATAATATATACCTGACAGGAGCCCATACATTCTCCTGCCTCCAATAATATATACCTGACAGGAGCCCATAGATTCTGCTGGCTCCAATAATATATACCTGACAGGAGCCCATACATTCTGCTGCCTCCAATAATATATACCTGACAGGAGCCCATACATTCTCCTGCCTCCAATAATATATACCTGACAGGAGCCCATAGATTGTGCTGCCTCCAATAATATATACCTGACAGGGGCCCATAGATTCTGCTGCCTCCAATAATATATACCTGACAGGAGCCCATAGATTGTGCTGCCTCCAATAATATATACCTGACAGGGGCCCATAGATTCTGCTGCCTCCAATAATATATACCTGACAGGAGCCCATAGATTCTGCTGCCTCCAATAATATATACCTGACAGGAGCCCATACATTCTCCTGCCTCCAATAATATATACCTGACAGGAGCCCATACATTCTCCTGCCTCCAATAATATATACCTGACAGGGGCCCATAGATTCTGCTGCCTCCAATAATATATACCTGACAGGGGCCCATACATTCTCCTGCCTCCAATAATATATACCTGACAGGAGCCCATACATTCTCCTGCCTCCAATAATATATACCTGACAGGAGCCCATAGATTCTGCTGGCTCCAATAATATATACCTGACAGGAGCCCATACATTCTGCTGCCTCCAATAATATATACCTGACAGGAGCCCATACATTCTCCTGCCTCCAATAATATATACCTGACAGGAGCCCATAGATTCTGCTGCCTCCAATAATATATACCTGACAGGAGCCCATACATTCTGCTGCCTCCAATAATATATACCTGGCAGGAGCCCATACATTCTGCTGCCTCCAATAATATATACCTGGCAGGAGCCCATACATTCTGCTGCCTCCAATAACATATACCTGACAGGAGCCCATAGATTCTGCTGCCTCCAATAATATATACCTGACAGGAGCCCATACATTCTCTTGCCTCCAATAATATATACCTGACAGGAGCCCATAGATTCTGCTGCCTCAAATAATATATACCTGACAGGAGCCCATAGATTCTGCTGCCTCCAATAATATATACCTGACAGGAGCCCATACATTCTGCTGCCTCCAATAATATATACCTGACTGGAGCCCATACATTCTCCTGCCTCCAATAATATATACCTGACAGGAGCCCATACATTCTCCTGCCTCCAATAATATATACCTGTCAGGAGCCCATACATTCTGCTGCCTCCAATAATATATACCTGACAGGAGCCCATACATTCTCCTGCCTCCAATAATATATACCTGTCAGGAGCCCATACATTCTGCTGCCTCCAATAATATATACCTGACAGGAGCCCATACATTCTGCTGCCTCCAATAATATATACCTGTCAGGAGCCCATACATTCTGCTGCCTCCAATAATATATACCTGACAGGAGCCCATACATTCTGCTGCCTCCAATAATATATACCTGTCAGGAGCCCATACATTCTGCTGCCTCCAATAATATATACCTGACAGGAGCCCATACATTCTCCTGCCTCCAATAATATATACCTGACAGGAGCCCATACATTCTGCTGCCTCCAATAATATATACCTGACAGGAGCCCATACATTCTCCTGCCTCCAATAATATATACCTGTCAGGAGCCCATACATTCTGCTGCCTCCAATAATATATACCTGACAGGGGCCCATACATTCTCCTGCCTCCAATAATATATACCTGACAGGGGCCCATACATTCTGCTGGCTCCAATAATATATACCTGACAGGAGCCAATACATTCTCCTGCCTCCAATAATATATACCTGACAGGAGCCCATAGATTCTGCTGGCTCCAATAATATATACCTGACAGGAGCCCATACATTCTGCTGCCTCCAATAATATATACCTGACAGGAGCCCATACATTCTCCTGCCTCCAATAATATATACCTGACAGGAGCCCATAGATTCTGCTGGCTCCAATAATATATACCTGACAGGAGCCAATACATTCTGCTGCCTCCAATAATATATACCTGTCAGGAGCCCATACATTCTCCTGCCTCCAATAATATATACCTGTCAGGAGCCCATACATTCTCCTGCCTCCAATAATATATACCTGACAGGAGCCCATACATTCTCCTGCCTCCAATAATATATACCTGACAGGAGCCCATAGATTCTCCTGCCTCCAATAATATATACCTGACAGGAGCCCATACATTCTCCTGCCTCCAATAATATATACCTGTCAGGAGCCCATACATTCTGCTGCCTCCAATAATATATACCTGACAGGAGCCCATACATTCTGCTGCCTCCAATAATATATACCTGTCAGGAGCCCATACATTCTCCTGTCTCCAATAATATATACCTGTCAGGAGCCCATACATTCTCCTGCCTCCAATAATATATACCTGTCAGGAGCCCATACATTCTGCTGCCTCCAATAATATATACCTGACAGGAGCCCATACATTCTCCTGCCTCCAATAATATATACCTGACAGGAGCCCATACATTCTCCTGCCTCCAATAATATATACCTGACAGGAGCCCATAGATTCTCCTGCCTCCAATAATATATACCTGACAGGAGCCCATACATTCTCCTGCCTCCAATAATATATACCTGACAGGAGCCCATACATTCTCCTGCCTCCAATAATATATACCTGACAGGAGCCCATACATTCTCCTGCCTCCAATAATATATACCTGACAAGAGCCCATACATTCTGCAGCCTCCAATAATATATACCTGACAGGAGCCCATACATTCTGCAGCCTCCAATAATATATACCTGACAGGAGACCATACATTCTCCTGCCTCCAATAATATATACCTGACAGGAGCCCATACATTCTCCTGCCTCCAATAATATATACCTGACAGGAGCCCATACATTCTCCTGCCTCCAATAATATATACCTGACAGGAGCCCATACATTCTCCTGCCTCCAATAATATATACCTGACAGGAGCCCATACATTCTCCTGCCTCCAATAATATATACCTGACAAGAGCCCATACATTCTGCAGCCTCCAATAATATATACCTGACAGGAGCCCATACATTCTCCTGCCTCCAATAATATATACCTGACAGGAGCCCATAGATTCTGCAGCCTCCAATAATATAAACCTGACAGGAGCCCATACATTCTGCTGCCTCCAATAATATATACCTGACAGGAGCCCATACATTCTGCTGCCTCCAATAATATATACCTGACTGGAGCCCATACATTCTCCTGCCTCCAATAATATATACCTGACAGGAGCCCATACATTCTCCTGCCTCCAATAATATATACCTGTCAGGAGCCCATACATTCTGCTGCCTCCAATAATATATACCTGACAGGAGCCCATACATTCTCCTGCCTCCAATAATATATACCTGTCAGGAGCCCATACATTCTGCTGCCTCCAATAATATATACCTGACAGGAGCCCATACATTCTGCTGCCTCCAATAATATATACCTGTCAGGAGCCCATACATTCTGCTGCCTCCAATAATATATACCTGACAGGAGCCCATACATTCTGCTGCCTCCAATAATATATACCTGTCAGGAGCCCATACATTCTGCTGCCTCCAATAATATATACCTGACAGGAGCCCATACATTCTCCTGCCTCCAATAATATATACCTGACAGGAGCCCATACATTCTGCTGCCTCCAATAATATATACCTGACAGGAGCCCATACATTCTCCTGCCTCCAATAATATATACCTGTCAGGAGCCCATACATTCTGCTGCCTCCAATAATATATACCTGACAGGGGCCCATACATTCTCCTGCCTCCAATAATATATACCTGACAGGGGCCCATACATTCTGCTGGCTCCAATAATATATACCTGACAGGAGCCAATACATTCTCCTGCCTCCAATAATATATACCTGACAGGAGCCCATAGATTCTGCTGGCTCCAATAATATATACCTGACAGGAGCCCATACATTCTGCTGCCTCCAATAATATATACCTGACAGGAGCCCATACATTCTCCTGCCTCCAATAATATATACCTGACAGGAGCCCATAGATTCTGCTGGCTCCAATAATATATACCTGACAGGAGCCAATACATTCTGCTGCCTCCAATAATATATACCTGTCAGGAGCCCATACATTCTCCTGCCTCCAATAATATATACCTGTCAGGAGCCCATACATTCTCCTGCCTCCAATAATATATACCTGACAGGAGCCCATACATTCTCCTGCCTCCAATAATATATACCTGACAGGAGCCCATAGATTCTCCTGCCTCCAATAATATATACCTGACAGGAGCCCATACATTCTCCTGCCTCCAATAATATATACCTGTCAGGAGCCCATACATTCTGCTGCCTCCAATAATATATACCTGACAGGAGCCCATACATTCTGCTGCCTCCAATAATATATACCTGTCAGGAGCCCATACATTCTCCTGTCTCCAATAATATATACCTGTCAGGAGCCCATACATTCTCCTGCCTCCAATAATATATACCTGTCAGGAGCCCATACATTCTGCTGCCTCCAATAATATATACCTGACAGGAGCCCATACATTCTCCTGCCTCCAATAATATATACCTGACAGGAGCCCATAGATTCTCCTGCCTCCAATAATATATACCTGACAGGAGCCCATAGATTCTCCTGCCTCCAATAATATATACCTGACAGGAGCCCATACATTCTCCTGCCTCCAATAATATATACCTGACAGGAGCCCATACATTCTCCTGCCTCCAATAATATATACCTGACAGGAGCCCATACATTCTCCTGCCTCCAATAATATATACCTGACAAGAGCCCATACATTCTGCAGCCTCCAATAATATATACCTGACAGGAGCCCATACATTCTGCAGCCTCCAATAATATATACCTGACAGGAGACCATACATTCTCCTGCCTCCAATAATATATACCTGACAGGAGCCCATACATTCTCCTGCCTCCAATAATATATACCTGACAGGAGCCCATACATTCTCCTGCCTCCAATAATATATACCTGACAGGAGCCCATACATTCTCCTGCCTCCAATAATATATACCTGACAGGAGCCCATACATTCTCCTGCCTCCAATAATATATACCTGACAAGAGCCCATACATTCTGCAGCCTCCAATAATATATACCTGACAGGAGCCCATACATTCTCCTGCCTCCAATAATATATACCTGACAGGAGCCCATAGATTCTGCAGCCTCCAATAATATAAACCTGACAGGAGCCCATACATTCTGCTGCCTCCAATAATATATACCTGACAGGAGCCCATACATTCTCCTGCCTCCAATAATATATACCTGACAGGAGCCCATACATTCTCCTGCCTCCAATAATATATACCTGACAGGAGACCATAGATTCTGCTGCCTCCAATAATATATACCTGACAGGAGCCCATACATTCTCCTGCCTCCAATAATATATACCTGACAGGAGCCCATACATTCTCCTGCCTCCAATAATATATACCTGACAGGAGCCCATACATTCTCCTGCCTCCAATAATATATACCTGACAGGAGCCCATAGATTCTGCTGCCTCCAATAATATATACCTGACAGGAGCCCATACATTCTGCTGCCTCCAATAATATATACCTGACAGGAGCCCATACATTCTCCTGCCTCCAATAATATATACCTGACAGGAGCCCATACATTCTCCTGCCTCCAATACTATATACCTGACAGGAGCCCATACATTCTGCTGCCTCCAATAATATATACCTGACAGGAGCCCATACATTCTCCTGCCTCCAATACTATATACCTGACAGGAGCCCATAGATTCTGCTGCCTTCAATAATATATACCGGACAGGAGCCCATACATTCTCCTGCCTCCAATAATATATACCTGACAGGAGCCCATACATTCTGCTGCCTCCAATAATATATACCTGACAGGAGACCATAGATTCTGCTGCCTCCAATAATATATACCTGACAGGAGCCCATAGATTCTGCTGGCTAAAATAATATATACCTGTCAGGAGCCCATACATTCTGCTGCCTTCAATAATATATACCTGACAGGAGCCCATACATTCTGCTGCCTTCAATAATATATACCTGACAGGAGCCCATACATTCTCCTGCCTCCAATAATATATACCTGACAGGAGCCCATACATTCTCCTGCCTCCAATAATATATACCTGTCAGGAGCCCATACATTCTGCTGCCTCCAATAATATATACCTGACAGGAGCCCATACATTCTGCTGCCTTCAATAATATATACCTGACAGGAGCCTATACATTCTGCTGCCTTCAATAATATATACCTGAAAGGGCCCATACAGTGCTGCCAATATGATTAGCGAACCAGGGGGGCCCTCTGTTCTCTGTACAGGGCCCAGGGGGGGTAGGGGGCGGGGCTTGGGGGCGTGGCCAATGGGACCCAGGGCCCACCGGTGGATTTCCTGATCCTCCGTTGGGCCAGAACGCCCCTGGTGGGGTCCCTGTGCCCCCCTAACAGGTGACATACTAACTAGCTGAAAATTTACACCCCAGCACCATCTTTCTATCTCTTAAGCTGACAGTGGATGTGTTGGTAGTGTGGCGCCCCTGAGGGTTCAGTCGCCACAGGGGTACTGCACCTCAGAAAGAGGTGTGGTATCTCCTCTCTCAGGTAAGGATGGAGTATCACACAAGACCCTACTTCACACTCAACACTACACCACTCCTGTCCTGTAGGGGGCCTAAATGCACCAGGGTGCTGCCCCGGCCCGCGATAGAGGAGATGGGGGGGAACCAAAGATAGTGGGAACCATGTGGTGGGTGAGGGTGGAGGAAGCACTTTACTTTAGCATCATATATATATACAGTGGCCATCTTTATAACCTAGTCTTTTGCCGTGGTTCCTTGGGAAAGTCAGTCAGCACAAAGCTGCGGCCGGCTCAGGGGTCACGGTTCCCGGTCTCAGGCCTCGAGACGGGGGGTTGGGGCAGAGTTGAGTTATAGCTAGCTCTGTCCCCGGTCAGAGTCCAATCAAGAAGGCCCAGGAGGGGAGCAGAGGAGATAGGCTCCACAGACGAAAGGATCCCAGGAGGGTACGGACGGAGCGGAGTCGCCACCTGTATTCTTCACTCTGGCCTAGCCTGAGGGACTCCTGCCGCAAGAGGGGACCGGCCCCCGATATCTGACAGTGTACTTCACGTCATCGTTAGAAAAGCCCGGAGGCTTAGTGGATCCCAGGGGGACACGGACGCAGCGGAGTCGCCACCTGTATCTCTCAACCTGTGTATATCCAGTGGGACCCGGCCTTACTCCACGTTCACATCACATACCGTCAGGAGAGGACTGAGTGGGAGAATCTAGGAAAGAGAGGAACACCCCAGCGGGGTCTTGACAGGTGCTCCTGATCTACCTAGGAAGAGCTGAACCCCCTTCCTGGTGGACGCAGCGCGCCGCGAGAAGCAGAGAGAAGCTTCGCAGCTGCTACTTCATCAAAGTGAGTAAATCTTGGATGACTTCACATACTGCCTCCGTTTGCTCATTCCTGCGCGGCACTGCACCCACCACAACTCCCCAGATCCTCCATACTGCCCTGAGGCTTACTCCGCCTGTGGGGAGTAGTACCAAACAAGCTGCCAGAACATCAGCCTCAGAGGACTGCTGCAGCGCTGGTGGCCATCACCAGAAACCACAGGTGGCGTAGTCGAACATCCACTCATCCAATAGCCCATTCTTTTTATGTGACAGCCCTGGGCACGGACTGGGTCGCGGCCACGACGACACCCACATACCCCCACCATATATTGACCCAGCACCGAGTAACCCCACCGCTCAAGGAGGGTGTCGCAACGTGGCGTAGTCGGCAGGATCGCGTGCCCGCAGCAACGGAAGAAGATAATCCCATTGCCGCCGGGTACTGTGCGCCTTTCACAAAAGACTGTCGTTACACACTCAATGTGGTGCCCGCCCAAGAAGAATGGACACCATTAGGTGCCAAAACAACAGCAACTTAAGACCTCCTATCGTGGGCCAGGTTTCCCAATGGTGCGAAGAGCTAAGACCGCTCCTTGCATTAGAGACTGTCCGCATAGTTGTGTCCGTCAAAACGGATGGGACTTCCCAAGGAGTGCCCGTCAGCCAGCCGCCCGGGAGCCTCCCAAAAAGGAGGAGGCAAAAAAGGCCGCACCTTGCAGCAGAGATGGACGCAGCCAAGGAGATGTCCTCCGACGCTGGCCCACCAGCTGCCACCTCCCTCGGTATGGAGGGAATGTACCTGACCCAGGAGGAGGCCGAGTTCCTCCGCGGTGAAATCCAGGACCTGACCCGGAGGGTCGAAGAGGCCAAGCGACTGGCCGCTGCGGAGTGGAGAGAGGAGGTGCTGCAAAAGATCCAGGCCTGCCGCCAGAGCTTGTCATGCCTGTCTACAAAGGCCTTGGCCCAGGGGGAGGAAGCCCCGGAGGCCTTGTGCAGCCCAAGAACGGGTAAGGCGGAAACCCCTATCCCGGGCGCGGGGCGCACCAAAGCCCTCCTCGATCTCCTGCCGGCACCCCTTTCCCCGGGTGCCATCATTTGGGAGCAACTCTTGGCTCTGACGGCTGAGACCCAAGCCACCGCCATCACTGGAGGCCTGATATGCCACACGACTCCCGGTCCAGAGATCCCTGCACTTTCTGGGGTGTCCACCTGCCCCAACCCGGACTGGTCCGCACCAGCAGAGGGCCCGCAGCAACCCCTCCTGTCGCCGCTGCCCGCGCCTCCGGTCGCCTGCCCGGCGGCAGAAGAGTTTGCCTGGGACAACCAGGAGGGTGACCTGATGGGCTTCCCTCGGGAGACCCGGTCTGAAACGCGGAGGCGGGAGGAGTTCTGCCGCAGGGAGCTTCTCCAGCTCGAGAAGGAGCATCGACAGAGGGAGATCCGCTGCGAGCACCTGGAGGTGCGCGCCAAGGCCGCAAAGTCGCAGGCCCGCCAGGCAGAGGCCGCCCGTTCAAGCCCCCGGGAAGAAGGCCTTATTGTGCGCTTCCACCAGGAGGCCGGATGGGGCTTCATTCGCAGCCCACAGTTCCACCGGGACGTCTTTGTCAACCGGCGGGACGTTGAGCCGCGGCTGGAGCAGGGCCACTAATAATTTTTTTATGTACAATCAGGAATTTTATCTCCAATGTAGAGGAGTATCCATGGGATCTAGCTATTCTCCATCGCTAGCAAATATGGTAATGTCCCATTCGGAATATGTTGCACTGTACACTTTCGCTAATCCATGGGCCCGTGATGTTTTCTGGTATGGCAGATACATAGATGATTTGATCTTTATCTGGCGTGGGGATGTGTCTGCCATACCGGAATTCATCAAGTATTTAAATAACAATGAATTTAATCTTTCTTTCACTTACACCTCTGATTCTAAGTGTATATCATTTCTTGATCTAAAATTGGAGATTCTTGACGGTTCCATCACTACTTCCACATTTTCCAACCCATATCTGGGAATACCATTCTACATGCCAAAAGCGGACATCCGCGCCATACTATAAAAGCTATACCTGTGGGGGAACTGACAAGAATCAAAAGTAATTGTAACAATGCCAACAAATTGGATGAAGAATTCATCAGGTGTAAAAATACATTGAAATCTAGGGGTTATCCGGATTGGTCTCTAAAGAGAGCAGAAAAAATTGTGGACAGTAAAAATAGACTGGATCTGATTGATCTGTCTAGGACAAGGATTAATCGCAATGATATTACAGCACATAAAAATCTAAATGTTATTTCCTTTAGATATAGTTCACAATTTCAACTGATCAAAAATATAATACTGAAACATCTTCCTATTTTATATGAGGATACTGTATTATCTAAAATTCTTGATTCTGGAGTTTTGGTGGTGGCAAAAAAAGCGCAAACAATAGGGGGGCTATTGGCATCTAGTCGCCCAAATAATCTACAAAAACGGCATACCTGCTTAATTGTAAAGGGTTTTACAAGTGTGGTTACACCAGATGCGGCATTTGTCGCTATGTAAAAATCACTAAAAACTTCCTAATGCTGATTCTAGTGAAACACAATATAAAAAGCTGTCTGAATTGCAACAGTAATTCTGTGGTTTACATCATAAGATGTGCCAGTTGTGATCTGTTATATGTGGGATGCACCATAAGAAAACTAAAACAGCGAGTGGCAGAACATCTTTCTGATATTTTTAATGTCACTAATCAGAACATTTCTTGCGCCTCCAGACATTTTATTGAGCAGCATAATAGAGAGACATCCTCATTTCAGGTCTTTGGCATTGAAAAACTTACCTTTGATCCTCGAGGCAGGGATAATAGGAGACGCCTACTTGATCGAGAAGCATTTTGGATGTATCATCTGAACACTTGCCAACCAAATGGACTAAATTTACGGAGGGAACTGCTGTTCCATTACAGCGAGTAACTTTTCTATGCATATGTGATTTCTTCTTTGTCATGTGATTGTTTTTACTATGCATATACTTTGGAAATCGGTTTTATATTTCTGTATGCTAATATATGCATCATGTGACTTCCATTTTGTATGTGATTGGTGAACAATGGTTTATATACCATGGGTATGCCATTTGCAAGCCAGTCTTGACAAAGAACGCATCTTTAGCGTTCGAAACGCGTTGCCCTGGCTACACTATGTGACTATGGAATCTGTTTTTAAAGAGCTTTTTCAACAATAAAGTAACCTAATTTTTGAACTATTCATGAAGCTGGTAATCCTTTCTCTTTATGCTTTGTTTGCACCCGGTTTATTTAGGATGACATTGTGCCTGCGGATGATGAGCAGTCTACAGACTGGATTGTGGATGGTTTGCACCTGTTTAGGTGATCACTATTGGTTTTATACAAAGCCATTTCTACCTCTGACCTCAGAAGTAAAACCTGTCTGGAGTGGCTCTCCTGGAGGTCCAACTCAGGATCTCCATGCCCTGCAGCCACCCCCCCAGGGCCTACGTTGAGGGTTTTGGGCAGGTCCCTCATGCTGCTGAACTGACACTTTTGTACAAGTATTCTATATCTATAATGTCTTCCTAATGTTTTATATGTTTATACTATATCTATATAACCTGCAACGTTAAAAGTATTTGAGCCTCCCATAAAGGGAAGATAGTTATTTGTTTAAAAAGCATTTAAAAAGTTTGAATGTCTGTACCAATCTTTTGCTCTATTGCAGCCCGCGGACATGCTGTGTTTCACCAGGGGAGAATGTGGCGCCCCTGAGGGTTCAGTCGCCACAGGGGTACTGCACCTCAGAAAGAGGTGTGGTATCTCCTCTCTCAGGTAAGGATGTAGCATCACACAAGACCCTACTTCACACTCAACACTACACCACTTCTGTCCTGTAAGGGGCCTAAATGCACCAGGGTGCTTCCCCGGCCCGGGATAGAGGAGATGGGGGGAACCAAAGATAGGGGGAACCATGTAGTGGGTGAGGGTGGAGGAAGCACTTTACTTTAGCACCTTAAGCATCATATATATACAGTGGCCATCTTTATAACCTGGTCTTTTGTCGTGGTTCCTTGGGAAGGTCAGTCAGCACAAAGCTGTGGCCGGCTCAGGGGTCACGGTTCCGGGTCTCAGGCCTCGAGACGGGGGGTTGGGGCAGAGTTGAGTTATAGCTAGCTCTGTCCCCGGTCAGAGTCCAATCAAGAAGGCCCAGGAGGGGAGCAGAGGAGATAGGCTCCACAGGCGAAAGGATCCCAGGAGGGTACGGACGGAGCGGAGTCGCCACCTGTATTCTTCACTCTGGCCTAGCAAGAGGGACTCCTGCCGCAAGAGGGGACCGGCCCCTGATATCTGACAGTGTACTTCACGTCATCGTTAGAAAAGCCTGGAGGCTTAGTGGATCCCAGGGGGATACGGATGGAGCGGAGTCGCCACCTGTATCTCTCAACCTGTGTATATCTAGTGGGACCCGGCCTTACTCCACGTTCACATCACATACCGTCAGGAGAGGACTCAGTGGGAGAATCTAGGAAAGAGAGGAAAACCCCAGGGAGGTCTTGACAGGTGCTCCTGATCTACCTAGGAAGTGCTGAACCCCTTCCTGGTGGCCGCAGCGCGCCACGAGAAGCAGAGAGAAGCTTTGCAGCTGCTACTTCATCAAAGTGAGTAAATCTTGGATGACTTCACATACTGCCTCCGTTTGCTCATTCCTGCGCGGCACTGCACCCACCACAACTCCCCAGATTCTCCAAACTGCCCTGAGGCCTACTCCACCTGTGGGGAGTAGTACCAACCAAGCTGTCAGAACATCAGCCTCAGAGGACTGCTGCAGCGCTGGTGGCCATCACCAGAAACCACAGGTGGCGTAGTCGAACATCCACTCATCCAATAGCCCATTCTTTTTATGTGACAGCCCTGGGCACGGACCGAGTCGCGGCCACGACGACACTCCCATACCCCCACCATATATTGTCTGGTACTGAGTAACCCCACCGCTCAGGGAGGGCGTCGCAGTAGCAGATAGTTCAAAGCTGTCCACCTTTCTCGAATTTAGTAAGTGACCCCCTGGTCCCCACAGAAGAACTGAACTCTGGTGGTGCCATCTGATGGCTGCTAAGTCCCCGGCCAGACATGGTGCACTGGTGATTCCCCGTGGAATGATTACAATGATGCTGTTCCCTCCCGGTTAATCTACGATAGGGGCATCTTATAAGGACTCCATTGTGGGTGACCAGGACTGTGACCTTGACTTACCTTAAATAGCTCACAGCTCCCTTGCAGTCCTGAGCTCAGTGTGCAGACCTTCAGCGAGCTCCGGTAAGTGATGGGATTAAGCTCAATGTTCTTGTCCATCAATTCTTTCCGCAGCTTCAGTGCGTGCTGCAGACCCGAGTCTTTCCATGGCGACTCCGCGCAGGCGTTGAACAGGGCAGTATATGTGGCATCTGTGGGAACCAGACCTCGCTTTTTCATCTAAATGATGTAACAAGAAATGAGTCTGTACTGTAAAAACTGTATGTAATAATAGCAATAATAATGTAAGTACATAATATACAGGGCATTATCAGATAATGTAAAGGTAATTTACTGTATTACGTTATTAGTCCTCCCGATTAACAGAACAAATGGTCCATGGTGCTCACTGGGGCGCTGACGCCCCTTCACAGCAAGATCCATATAAGTGTGTGCGCCTCGTACTGCCGGCCTCGGCCAGATCCCCACAGCTTGTACACTGATGGACAGCGTACACAATGAATGTTATATTGAGGGCATAACAGTCATGTCAGATGGCTACTGCTATGTGTATATTCTATTCTGGCCCCTGTGTGTCCTGCAATTGTCACCAGTTCTCCCCTCTGCAGCCTCTAGCGCTAAGCTTCAGTTATCTCTCAGCTAGTGGGTAGAGAATGCTGCACTGACTGCTCACGTACACATCGCACACAGGCGGGAGGGATTCCCGCTTTCCATTCAGCACATGTTCAGAAGCAGTGGCAGTGATATGGTTGTGTAGAAGTGCTCAGCACTGAAGTGAGATAAACTCCTTACTAGAATAAGCTGCAGCACGATCTGCCCGTGTCTCCCTCTGATTGTCCTATCACTGTGCTCCTGCTCCAGCCTAACCTGATTTCATTGATCAATAGTGCAAGTAAAGATAAGACACTTTGTAATATACATTATCAGATAAACCTTCTTCTTTTGTCACTTAAAAGACATTTTTTGGTCTCCTGCACTAATCATTCACTCTCAATATCTGCTAAATCTGTGGGAGAAGGGAAGGGAACCGGTCACGTGAAAAAACGCTATCAACCTGTAGATATGGGGTTACTCTGCAGGTTAATAGCATTCTGAACCTGCCCGGTGCCGGCATTTAGACTCCCTCTGCCAGGAGGAAATTAACTTTATTGTACCTGGTAGTGTTTGGGTATCAGTCATGGGGGCGGCACTGGTTCAGTCACCTCTCTGTGTATAGAGAGTGACGGCTGTCACCGTGCCCTCAGCCCTGATTGACAGCCGGCCCTAATGCTGAGCTGCCGTCAGTCACTACAGGGGTCGCAGTTACAGGCGCCACTTTCTATACACAGAGCAGTGCCACCCCGGTGACTGGAAGTCGAACGCTACCGGGAGGAACGCGACAGGTTCATTTCAACAAAAATGTCTGCGATGCCCCTATAAACCTATGGAAGGGGGAGCTGGAGGGAGGAAAAGCAGAGCACAGAAAAGGTAAATGCTGAGGCTTATAATGTAGAGAAAAACTGCAGGAGACCCATCATATAATGTACACTCCCCATACATTCATGTACACTCAGGAGCGTATAATGAGTGGCAATTATTCCTTATATAGTTCTCCTTATTCTAAAAAGTCATCTGAAAGTGCTGTTAAATCATAAGGGAATCTGCCACCCGGTTTTAGATGCCCCATCTGAGAGCAGCATGATATAAGGGGTGAGACCCTGATTACAGTGATATCTCACGCTTTTTGCTGCTTACTGCTATTTTGATAAAATCAGTGTTTTATCTGCTGCAGCTCTAGTAGTTCTCTGAATGCTGAGCTTTGTATAACCCCACTCACACCACTGATCGGCAGCTTTCCTCCAGTCAGTGGTGGGGATGGGGTTATACAGAGCACATGAATACCGAGGACTACCTAGCAGCAGGCTTACTAGTCCTCTAGTGATAATCTCCTGCTGATAAAACTGTGATTTTATAAAAACTACAGCAAGCAGCCCAGTAAATGACACATCGCTGGAATCAGGGTCTCTGCCCATACATTATGTTGCTGTCAGATTAGATAACAAAAACCTGGTGACAGATTCACTTTAAGGGGGTTATCCTATTTCAGACAACCCCTATTCCAACACAGCATTTTTTTTTTTTAAGAACCAAACCGTGCTTCAAGCCACATATCCAAGCCCTTTCCACTTCCTGCCAACGTCAACTCAAAAACATCTCCCGGATCCGCACATTCCTCAACCACGAATCTGCAAAAACACTAGTGCACGCCCTCATCATCTCCCGCCTCGACTACTGCAACCTCCTGCTCTGTGGCCTCCCTTCCAACACTCTTGCACCCCTCCAATCTATCCTAAACTCGGCTACCTCACTAATCCACCTGCCCCCCCGCTGTTCCCCGGCCTCTCCTCTCTGTCAATCCCTGCACTGGCTCCCATGTACCCAGAGACTCCAGTTCAAAACCCTAACCATGGCATACAAAGCCATTCACAACCTGTCTCCCCCATATATCTGTGTTTCAATGTTTTTTATTGAAATTTTTTATAAACCTTCATACATCTCTGACCTAGTCTCCCAGTACTTACCTGCACGCAGCCTCCGATCCTCACAAGATCTCCTTCTCTACTCCCCTCTTATCTCCTCTGCCCACAATTGCATACAAGATTTCTCCTGTGCTTCCCCCCTACTCTGGAACTCTCTACCCCAACATGTCAGACTCTCGCCTACCGTGGAAACCATCAAAAGGAACCTGAAGACCCACATCTTCCGACAAGCCTACAACCTGCAGTAACCACCGCTCCACCACACCGCTGCATGACTAGCTCTACCCTCACCTGCTGTACCCTCACCTATCCCTGGTAGACTGTGAGCCCTCGCGGGGAGGCCCTCTCTCCTTCTGTAACAGTTTGCCGTTGCGTTTTTGTTCAGGATTATTGTACTTGTTGTTTGTTATGTATATCCCCTTTTTCACATGTTAAGCTCCATGGAATAAATGGCGCTATAATAATAAATAGTAATAATAATAATGCTTTGGTGTCAGTCATTGTCTGCAGCGCTGACGTGACGATGAAAGCACTGCAGTCAGTCAGTGAGCTCTGAAGGTCGGCCCGAGTTAACGGCACGAGCCGCTGAGCGTAGCTACAGGCTGCAGAGCTGTAGATGTGTTGTCAGCGCTGCAGACAATAACAGACAGCGGGAGCAGCAGGAGAAACTTTGCGCTGGACCTGGGGAGGATGAATAGAGAACAGACGGTTTTTGTAATTTCTTTAAACAAACTGCAGCCAGGAACAGCGGTTTTGTGAAACAAGAAAGTCCCTTTAAAGGTTGTTTCACAGAGTAAATAAGATCATTTTAGTATTAAATCATTAAAAAGCTACAAACATGCCACAGTTAATGTGACCATTATCTGGGCTTTGTTATAAAGATTTCAGAATAAGCTGCAACATGCTGTACAGATCTGACTAATGTGTCCAGGGCCTGATGAGCACAGCCACCACGGCATGGACCCCGGCTAATCTCATCCATGTGAACACAGGCAGAAGGACTTTACTGGCCACTCCTTGTATCTTACCCAATGCTGCTTTATCATGGCTCATTATCAAGGGGTCACAGATCAACCTTATAAAGCCCGCCACACACATTAGATGGCTCTTGGATGAAAGACGGCCTGCGCTTAACAGTTGTCTGGCAGCCATCTCTCCCATACACTCCTGTGTTCTCTATGAGAGTCACCACCAGACATGTCTACTGGCACCTTATCTCCAGAACATAATGATCAGCCAAATTAAATGATCAGTTATGCTGTATCATTAACTCCCCCAAAAAATTGTCCGGGACCCCATACATATTAGACTGTCAGACAGAGCCGTCAATACGTTATATATACGATATATCCAACTCTTCCGCAGCCTCTGATGAGAACAGTGTAGTTACTTTCCTCCGGCTGCAGCCGCTCCTCTTTCAGCATCTGTTCCTGGAAGAGGTCCAGGGCTTCGGCCAGCTGCACACAAGAGGGACATGTCTTCAGAGGAGAGCAATAGAAGTGCTAGAAGCAGTGCAGGATATACAAGCAATCAGGACCCAGCACTTCACACTTATGTCCTTACTCACCTCCTCCCTCTTTACCCTACTAAATAAATAGATGAGACCCCAAGACAACTCTGACACATACAGACATGTGTATGATTTTTTAGGTGCATTTTCTAATGGTAAAATTTATAGAAAAAGTAAAGAAAGAAAAAAAAATAAGTAAATCACGAAACTTAGAACATGCTGTGATTAGCAACAAAAGAAAAAACGTAAAAATGCACAGATGCAACAAAAGAAGCAAAAAGACAAAATAATGCAAAATAATGCAAACATAAAAAAATAAATAAATAATCCAAGCAAAAAAAAACCAGTCGCAATTTCTTAAAAACACTTGTGAATATTTTTCTTTATTGCTCTTGGACATGATTTCCATAATCGTAGCAGAGCCGGGCTGTGTTGTGAAGACTGCAATAGTTTTGCTGTGATTACAGACATTGCTTGAAAAAAGGAGAACAACATGGCACAAGGGCGACTTATGCAAATGCTATAACAGTCATGGCTAGGATCCTAAAAAATAATGCTTCTCATCAATGGCTATCTCCTCCGTCCGGACACTTACCAGGCTTCACTGTGTTTCTTAGGTGCTAGTGGTGATGTGGCACCCCAGGGGTCTGGTTACCACAGTAATAGAGATATTATGTCTGAGAGCAAGTGGGAGGTTTCTCTGGCCAGGAGCCCTAAGCATGCAACACGGTCCGCCCAGACCTGGGAGGGGAGGAATCTGCCCTTATAAACTGGGTCTGGTGCGGGATTAGTGAGTGAAGCTAGAGATAGAGCCTGCAGAACAAGCAGAGCAGTCAGAGCCTGGAGAGGGAAAGTGAGAACAGGAGCTCTGTAGGAGCAGCAGCTGAAGGCCAGGGGCTGTGAGCAGAGATATAGCTCGCCCTGGCTGAAGTTACTAAAACCGGACACAGGAGTCCGAGGCTGTGGGGACTGATATATACCCAGCAGCAGAAACCAACCGGCGGGGGATTCCAGGTCCTCTGGCCATAGAAGCCCGGAGGCTCAGTCACAAAGAAGGGACCAGCGCCGCCATCCAGGAGCGGAGGCTAACAGAAGGCCCCAAGTCACCAGCCATACGGGTGAGCACCACACGGTATACTCAGGGACGTGGGCTACTTGTAACCGCTGACATCAAGGTAGCCAGGAAGAGTGCAGATAAACGGGGAGGCCTACAACTCCACCTGGCCAGGGGAACTCCTGCTTGCTCGCAGACTGACCAGGCCCCTTATACTAGCCAGTACTCCCGGGAGGGTCTGCCTTGTACCATCAGTAAAGACCCTGAACTGCACCTCACGTCTCTGTGATTCCTTGCCGCACCAGCACCATTAGCACTGGGACCCTCACATCATCACTCCCATCATCTCTCACATTAGCTGCCCTGAGGCAATACTTCTCCCGTGGGGAGTTATCCCATACTCGGCTGCGCAAACAACATCAGCCTCAGCGGTCGGCAGCGCAGCGGCGGTCCCCACTGACCGCAATCCACGGGTGGCGTAGTCGGACATTTGCTATACATTAAGACTGCCACTGGTTTGACCACCCTGGGCACGGACCGGGTCACCGCCACACGGAGACTACAACCCCCAGCATTCTACAATAGGCCCGGTTCCGGGTTCCCCTGCACAACACAGGCCCAGGGGGCGCGTCAACTTTGGCGTAGTCGGCAGGATTTCGTGCCCGCAACCACCGGGTACTGCGTGCCTGAAAAAGAGACTTTTATACTTACCTGTGGTGAAGTTTCCCGCCGTCCGGAGTCGTTTCCCGCCATCCGGAGCCGATTCCCGCCATCAGAAGCCATCTTGGATCGTTTCCTGCTGTCTTCTGCCTTCTTCCCGCCATCCGCAGCTGCTTCCCGCCTTCGGACGCCATCTTCGGGAAGCCGCACGGGAAGAAGAGGGGCGTGGACGCCGAAAGCGCGCGAGATCCGAAGCTCCGCCCCACGCTCTGACGCTGCGCAAGGTCCTGGAAGGGAGGAAGAGCGACGCTGACGTCATCGGAGCGCGACGCCAGGTCCTCAACCCCGACGATCGACTGCGGAGCCGCGGCCTACGGAAGAAGAGCATCGCAAGGTAGGCCACGGTCCACTAGGGGGGGAGGAGGATGCCGGATACCGAGGGGAGCTCCACTGCCACAGCCACCGCCAGCGCAACCGCTGCAGCAGTCATGCCATTCACCATGCCTTATATCCCGGGGGCAACCTGGCTACCCCAGTACTCAGGGGAGTCACATACTCTAAATGACTTTAGAGAAAGACTGGATAGCCTCTTCCAGGTGTACCCCCTCACAGAAGAGCAAAAAGTGAGCATCCTGGTGGCCCAATTAATCGGGGCAGCCCAAAGGGAGGTAAAGTCCTGGTCACCTGGGAGGAAGAGGACTGTCAGGGAAATACTAGCCCGGCTGATACCCGCACCTCAGCCGAAATAAAGCTCAGATTTTACGGGTGTAAACAACGGGCACATGAGAGTATAAGAGACTATGCTCTAAACCTACAAGACGCCCTGAGAGCCATTAAGCAGGCAGACCCTGACAGCGTGGGAAATGAAGATAAGCTGTTGACTGAACAATTTATTGAGGGTCTACTGTGCAATGCCCACCGAACCCAGTTGCGGGCAATGGCCTTACAGGACCCTGACCTGGACTTTGCACAGTTCAAGGACAGAGCCATCCGGGTGCTCCGAGAACCGGCACCAGGTGGCGCTGTGACCCACAGGCCCCCTGCTATCACTTACCACCAGGAGACGGCGCCCTTGTCTGCAGGGCCTGTGGGAGCTGATGCGCAGGCTTTAAACAGTGACCCGGCTACAGACCTGCACCATCAGGTCCAAGAGCTGACTAAGAGCGTTGCCGCGCTAACCAGAACTGTGCAGTCTTTACAGGTCTCTTCTCCAGGAAAGATCCAGCTGGCATCCGGACTGGAGGACGTCCCGTGGCGCCGACTGAGGAGGACCCCACCGGCCAGAGGAAGACCCAGCGACAGATACAACGAGGACGGACGACCCATCTGCCGCCGCTGCAATCAACCCGGACATGTGGCAAGGTACTGTCATTTAAACGGGCACAACCTGGGGTAGAGGGCCAACCCCCAGGCATAAGACCATCAGGCCCATCAAACTGGCGTGATAAATACATAGGGGGACGTCCAATCTTGCCTGTGGTACTGGATGGCATTCCTATGAGTGCCCTACTAGACACTGGGTCACAGGTGATCACAATCCCGTACGTGCTCTTTAAACAGTACTGGAATGACTCGGACATAACCCGCTACCCAGATGACGACCTGAGTATCATCGCCAGCAATGGTCAGCCCGTGCCGCAATTGGGATTCAAAGAGGTGACCATTAAGATCGGTAAAGTCGAACTGGCGGTACAAGGACTGATTATAGTGGACATAGACCGTCATGAGAGTCACCCTAGAATAACCTTGGGAACTAATGTGATTGAAAATTGTCTTGCAGAGGTGATTCTCATTTTACAGCAGGTTGCCAAGAACGCCAGTTCCGGCCAGCAGCATGTGCTCCAAAAAGAGATCCGGGCACTGATGAAGCGGCAACAGGTGGAACTATCTGGTGGTGAGATAGGTAGCGTGAGAATGTGTGACCCGTTCCCTATTGCCATGCCCCCAAAAAGTGAGATGATGATTTGGTGCCGGGCAGCTATTGGTCTAAGAGGTAGAGACTACCAAGCAATGGTAGAACAAGTCTACTCAGACAGTAGGCCCACCATTTTGACGGCACGAGGGGTGGTCGATGTACGCCATGGGAGGGAGCCCGTTCGCATCATAAATATCGGGGAGAGAGAAGTACACCTGCCCCGGTATGCCACGCTAGCCAAATTGTTCACCATAAAGCAGAATTCTGTACAGGCCGTGGAACCCTTGCCTCCATCTCAACCAGAGGAAGGTAACGGCTCTAAGAAACCAATGGAGGACTGGAGTCAGCAACTGCATTTGGGTACTGACTCCACTCCCTCACACCAGAAACAGGGAGTCTATCGGGTGGTTCAAGAGTACGAGAGAGTGTTTAGTAAACACCCGCTGGACTTCGGGCGAGTAACGGGGGTAGAACATCACATCCCCACGGGAGACCATCCTCCCATAAAGGAGAGATACCGACCCGTACCCCCTGCACACTACCAACACGCCAAGGGGATGCTAAAAGACATGAAGGAGGCTAGGGTAATTAGGGACAGCTGTAGCCCCTGGGCAGCTCCACTAGTCTTAGTGAAAAAGAAAGACAACACTATGAGAATGTGTGTAGACTACAGGAAGGTCAACCGTATCACACACAAAGATGCGTACCCGTTACCAAGGATAGAAGAGTCCTTAGCTGCATTAAAATCTGCTAACTTCTTCTCTACTTTGGATCTCACTAGCGGGTACTGGCAGGTTTCTGTAGCAGAGGCAGACCGGGAGAAGACCGCATTCACCACCCCGATGGGTCTCAGCGAATTTAACTGTATGCCGTTCGGGCTCTGCAACACACCAGGAACCTTCCAACGGTTGATGGAATGCTGTCTGGGACACCGGAACTTCGAGACGGTCCTGTTGTACCTGGACGATGTCATCGTCTATTCCAAGACCTACGAGGACCACCTGAAACACCTGGCAGAAGTGTTTGAAGCTCTGGCAAACTACGGCCTGAAAGTGAAACCCTCCAAGTGTCACCTCCTGAAACCAAAAGGTGCAATACCTGGGACACGTGGTGAGTGCTGACAGAGTGGCTCCTGACCCTGATAAGATCACCGTGATTAAGGACTGGCCAAGACCCTCCAGCATAAAGGAAGTGCGGCAGTTCCTCGGGTTGGTAGGCTACTACCGAAGATTCATTCCCGGTTTCACCAAAATGGCAGCCATAGCAGGACCTCCTGATAGGTCAATCGCGGAAAGCCAAAAACCAGAAGCCGCCCTTTAGGTGGGAAAAGCTGGAAGAGGAGTCCTTCTGCCAGCTGAAGATGGCCCTCACGGGGGATGAAATCCTGGCATATCCAGACTACAGCCAGCCCTTTATCCTCCACACGGACGCAAGCAACATCGGGCTAGGAGCCGTACTGTCCCAGATCCAGCAAGGGAAAGAACGGGTAATCGCTTAAGCCAGCCGAAAGCTACGGCCCACGGAGAGGAACCCTGAGAATTATAGCTCATTCAAGCTGGAGTTCCTGGCAGTAGTGTGGGCAGTGACCGAACGTTTCAAGCATTACCTTGCCTCCTCCAAATTCACCGGGTACACGGATAACAACCCATTGACACACCTGGACACTGCAAGGCTCGGTGCCCTGGAACAGAGATGGATGGCCCGCCTGTCCAACTTTGAATTCACCATCAAATACCGGGCAGGACGCTCAAATGCCAACGCGGATGCCCTGTCTAGAATGCCGAACTTACCGGACGTAGGGGAAGATCCAGAAGAAGTTGAGCTCCCTGCGTTCCACCGTCATGGGATTACCCTGTATTCCCACCGTGTGAAGGACAGGCGCTCCGTGACGTTCAATCCCTTGCCCCACTACAACTGGGCAGAGACGCAAGACAGTGATCCCGCAGTCCATTTGGTGAAGGAAATGCTGACCCAGGCCGATGCTCGTCTTGACCCAGATGCTCCGGAGGAGACCAAGCAACTGTGGAAGGAGAAAAGTAAGCTGTTCCTCTACAGGGAGAAGCTGTGCCGGAGAATGGTTAACTCTCGAACACATGAGTTGACCTGGCAGGTAGTGGTCCCAAGACGAGACGCGGCTATGGTTCTGGAGGCATACCACAACGGAGCAGGGCATTTCGGATGGAAGAAGCTGGAGTTCTTGTTGCGTGAACGGTTCTACTGGGTAAGCATGAGAGGAGCCATCGAGAGGTGGTGCAGAGACTGTGGCCCGTGCCACCTGAGAAGAAAAGACCGAGCCAGCCAGAAGACTCCCCTGCAGCCCATCATCACCAGACAGCCACTGGAACTGGTAGCCCTGGACCATGTGAAACTGGCTCCAAGCAGATCTGGGTATGTCTACACCCTCACAATCGTAGATCATTACTCCCGGTTCCTGGTGGTGGTCCCGGTCAAGGACTTAACGGCTCAAACAGCAGCTAGAGCCTTCCAGCAGCACTTCTGCCGTCCACACGGGTACCCGGACCAAGTGTTGACAGACCAAGGACCAGCCTTCGAAGCGGAGGTCTTCCAGGAGTTCTGCAACCTGTATGGCTGCAAGAAGATAAGAACAACGCCCTATCACCCTCAAACCAATGGACTCTGCGAGAAGATGAACCAGGTGGTGATAGATCTGCTAAAAACATTGCCCCTGGAAGAACGCAGTCTGTGGCCTGAGAAACTGCCCGATCTGGTGGACCTGTATAACCACATCCCTGTAGGTTCCACCAACTGTACCCCGGCTTACCTAATGAGAGCAAGACCTGGTAAGCTGCCTATTGACCTGGATATGGGAGTCCTGACGCCTGAGGACACCTCGCCAGAGGCAGACTGGGATACAGAACGGCAGCAGCAGTATCGGAAAGTACAGGAGAGCGTCGAGCGAAGTCTGTCTCAAGCTAGAGAAAGGCAAGAGAAGGCTTATAACCAGTATGCTCCCGCTGTTCCCCTGGTACCTTGAGATCAGGTCTTGAAGAGGAAGAGGCGGCTCCACAAGTTGGACGACCAGTGGGAGAAGGACCCGTACACCGTACTGCCATCAAGCCATGAGAACCCAAAAATCTGCGTAATCAGTAAGGATGGAGGAGAAACCACAGCCATTGTCTCCAGAGACCACCTGAAGAAGTGTCCCGAGCAGCTGCAAAGCCCTGAAGAAGATCAAGGAAACCCTCAACCCGCAGAGGAAAGGGAAGAAATGATCAGTACCGTACTCGGAGACTTCCCCCGGTCTTGGACACAAGTAAACGGCGCTGTCGTGGTACCCGTCCTCACC
Organism: Phyllobates terribilis; assembly: GCF_046119375.1. Lineage (NCBI taxonomy): Eukaryota > Metazoa > Chordata > Amphibia > Anura > Dendrobatidae > Phyllobates > Phyllobates terribilis. The sequence continues at coordinate 3,093,061 of NW_027362959.1, forward strand.
TTTCTCCAGCCAGCCCCGCAAGTGCCTACAGAGGAACCAGTAGAGCTGGAAGAGCAGCCGGCCCAAGAGGCAGAAGAGTCCACACCAGCAGTACAGGAGGATCAACCCTCTGCTAGTAGTGAGCCTGCCGTGCCCCTAGTGAGCCAAAGAGTGCGCAGACAACTGCCCAGCTTACCCATAACACCTCCTACACCCTGTAGTGCAGAACCAGTTAGTGAGCTCCGTAGGTCCACTAGAGTCACTAGAGGTCAGATGCCCGCTCGCTGGAGAATCTAAACTAATGCACTGTGAATTTATCTGTTAACTGTTTATGGTTTATGTTTGTTGCCTGTTATTAATTATGTTTCTCAGTTACCCTGCAGATTTTTATGGACTAACAGGTTATGGACGCTGGATAACCGGAACAGTTTTGTAGATAGTTGCACCTTGGTGCCTCTTGCGAAGACGGCCGCGGAAGAGAAAACCTGTCTGGCGTGGCCTCCTTGCGGCCCAAAGTAGTTAGTCTACCCTTGCAGCCACACCCAAGGACAACGCAAGGGGTTTGCTTTGGACAGGTCCCCTACTTCGCTTAAAGCTTCACCTTGGGTGATATGGACACCCGGTTGCGGACACGCCGTGACCTTTAAAGAACTAAAGCTTCTTGTAAATATGTTATCGTATTATTGTTTATACCCTGTTATTATGTTTCTTTAAAAATGTGTTTAGTCCCGGAGTACTAAAATTTACTAGGGGGGAATGTGGCACCCCAGGGGTCTGGTTACCACAGTAATAGAGATATTATGTCTGAGAGCAAGTGGGAGGTTTCTCTGGCCAGGAGCCCTAAGCATGCAACACGGTCCGCCCAGACCTGGAAGGGGAGGAATCTGCCCTTATAAACTGGGTCTGGGGCGGGATTAGTGAGTGAAGCTAGAGACAGAGCCTGCAGAACAAGCAGAGCAGTCAGAGCCTGGAGAGGGAAAGTGAGAACAGGAGCTCTGTAGGAGCAGCAGCTGAAGGCCAGGGGCTGTGAGCAGAGATATAGCTCGCCCTGGCTGAAGTTACTAAAACCGGACACAGGAGTCCGAGGCTGTGGGGACTGATATATACCCAGCAGCAGAAACCAACCGGCAGGGGATTCCAGGTCCTCTGGCCATAGAAGCCCGGAGGCTCAGTCACAAAGAAGGGACCAGCGCCGCCATCCAGGAGCGGAGGCTAACAGAAGGCCCCAAGTCACCAGCCATACGGGTGAGCACCACACGGTATACTCAGGGACGTGGGCTACTTGTAACCGCTGACAGCAAGGTAGCCAGGAAGAGTGCAGATAAACGGGGAGGCCTACAACTCCACCTGGCCAGGGGAACTCCTGCTTGCTCGCAGACTGACCAGGCCCCTTATACTAGCCAGTACTCCCGGGAGGGTCTGCCTTGTACCATCAGTAAAGACCCTGAACTGCACCTCACGCCTCTGTGATTCCTTGCCGCACCAGCACCATTAGCACTGGGACCCTCACACCATCACTCCCATCATCTCTCACATTAGCTGCCCTGAGGCAATACTTCTCCCGTGGGGAGTTATCCCATACTCGGCTGCGCAAACAACATCAGCCTCAGCGGTCGGCAGCGCAGCGGCGGTCCCCACTGACCGCAATCCACGGGTGGCGTAGTCGGACATTTGCTATACATTAAAACTGCCACTGGTTTGACCACCCTGGGCACGGACCGGGTCACCGCCACACGGAGACTATAACCCGCAGCATTCTACAACAGGCCCGGTTCCGGGTTCCCCTGCACAACACAGGCCCAGGGGGCGCGTCAGTGACGCTACCATCATACCGTTAAGGTTACGATCAGCAAATACAATCATTTAGGACAATGTAATTGCATAATATTTGCCACAATAGGAAATTATATGAGGATATATTATAGAAGGACATATATTGTCTGGTATGCTTCATTGTAAACTAGCATTGTGATGTGCGATCCCTCCCCTGCGGATCCCCAGTAGAATAACAATATAGACATTCTTACCTTGCCCTCCTTTATTTTGGCCTTACACTGGAGGAAGTACCAGTACGGAGTGTTTCTTCTTCCCCTGTACCTATTATGAGCGGGTTGTGTGCCCCAGTAATGTCCTCACCCTCTTCATATTTCAAGTCCTGGACCTCTGGAGACTATTTCTTAAACACAGTTCTTGAGGAGTATGTCTTGGACAATGTCCCAAAGTTGTCCTCCTCTGGTACCGGTGAATTATGACCAGCACCGGCATGGTTGGAGATAGTCCTGAATCGCAGTACTCTCTGCTGGGATCACAGCCGATGGTTGCTGGAGTCCGGTAAGGAGTCAGACAAATCTGTCTGCACATGGGTTGTACTGTTATTAACCATCCTGATGCCAGGGAGTAAGATGGCAACTTAGCGAGGATCTGCAGCATGCCCATGGTAGATGGCGAGCAATGGTCTTCAGGCAGCTGAAACAATTCACAAAAATAAAAATACATCAGCTCTAAAGAGCACGGCTGCTCCGTGGTCAGTAATGTCGCCTTACTGCACTGAAGTGGTGCAGACATACACAGTATATAGTGGGTGTACATATCCAGGCACAACCTAGAAGGAGGTAGATACATACAATCTACATACTGTATATATATAATTATATACACAGTGGGGGAAATAATTATTTGATCCCCTGCTGTCTTTCTTAGTTTGCCCACTGACAAAGACAGGAACAGTCTATAATTTTAAGGGTAGGTTAATTTTAACATTGAGAGATAGAATATCCAAAAAAAAATCAAGAAAATCACATTGTATAAACTAGATAATTTTTTTGCATTTTGCAGTGAGAAATAAGTATTTGATCCCTCTGGAAAACAACACTTAATACTTGGTGGTAAAACACATGTTGGCAGCACAGCAGTCAGACGTTGTTTGTAGCTGATGATGAGGGTTGTGCACATGTCGGGAGGAATTTTGGTCCACTCCTCTTTGCAGATCATCTCTAAATCATTAAGATTTTGAGGCTGTTGCTTGGCAAATCGGAGCTTTAACTCCCTCCATAAGTTTTCTATGGGATTAAGGTCTGGAGACTGGCTAGGCCACTCCATGACCTTACTGTAGTTCTTTTAGATCCACTCCTTTGTTGCTTTGGCTGTATGTTTTGGGTCATTGCCTTGCTGCAAAGACCTAGCCACGACCCATCTTCAATGCTCTTACTGAGGGAAGGAGGTTGTTGGCCAAAATCTCGCGATACATGACGCCATCCATCTTCCCTTCAATACGGTGCAGTCGTCATGTCCCCTTTGCAGAAAAGCACCCCCAAAGTATGTTTCCCCCACCATGCTTCACGGTTGGAACGATGTTCTTAGGGTTGTACTTCCTTCTTCTTCCTCCAAACACGGCCAATTGAGTTAATGCTAAAGAGCTCAATTTTTGTCTCATCTGACCACAGCACCTTCTCCCAATAACTCACAGAATCATCCAGGTATTCATTGCCAAACTTCAGATGGGCCTGCACATGTGCCTTCTTGAGCAGGGGGACCTTGCGGGCACTGCAGGATTTTAACCTTTAAAGCGTAATGTGTTACCAATGGTTTGCTTGGTGACTGTGGTCCCAGCTGCCTGGAGATCATTAGCAAGTTCCCCCCTGTAGTTTTAGGCTGATCTCTCACCTTCCTCATGATCAAGGATACCCCACGAGGTGAGATTTTGCATGGTGCCCCAGATCAATGTCGATTGACAGTCATTTTGTATTTCTTTAATTTTCTTACAATTGCACCAACAGTTGTCTCCTTCTCACCCAGAGTCTTACTTATGGTTTTGTAGCCCATTCCAGCTTTGTGCAGGTCTATGATCTGGTCCCCGACATCCTTAGAAAGCTCTTTGGTCTTGCCCATGTGGTAGAGGTTAGAGTCTGACTGATTAATGGAGTCTGTGGACAAGAGTCTTTTATACAGGTGACTATGTAAGACAGCTGTCTTTACTGCAGGTAACGAGTTGATTAGGAACGTCTAACTGGTCTGTAGCAGCCAGAACTCATAATGGTTTGTAGGGGATGAAATACTTATTTCTCACTGCAAAATGCAAAAAAAAATATCTAATCTATACAATGTGATTTTCTTGATTCTTTTGGGCAGGGATATTCTATCTCTCAATGTTAAAATTACCCTTAAAATTATAGACTGTTCATGTCTTTGTCAGTGGCCAAACTTAGAAAAACAGCAGGGGATCAAATATTTATTTCCCCCACTGTGTATGTGTATATATATCTGTAGCTTTGTCGCCATAAAAAGATGGGGGCTCGGACACATTTCTTGCACTTGGGCCCCAAGCTGTTAATGTCCACCCCTACTTTTTTCAATCTATGTAACTATGTAGAATGCACATTAGGAAAATGCTTGAAATGCAATTCCCAATAATATTATTTTACAAGTAATTTCCTCTTTTTTTTTTTTTTCTTTGTAAAGTGCTAGTAATAAACCCAATCTCTGGATCTAGAAAGTGCAAAACACTCATGACAAACTTGCACATTTAATTTGTAATCTGTATTTCTTATGGTGCCTAAGGGAAGCAATAATGATAAGGCCCCTGCTTGGTAACAAGTGCAGTTATCTGCCTCTATAACAATAGCAAATTACCAATGATGAAAGGGTTAATACTTGTGCCCTGCATCAGTAATAGACCCTGTAGTCACCATGACAACTGTTATGAGGTCATAAACCAGTGTCATAAAGAAGATTCCATAAAAGAATTCCGCGCTGCCACGATCAGCGCCATTACTGATGCGCCTGAGGACCTTGAGCTTGACCACCCACGTAATGTGCCAAACTTGGTGTAATTTGGAGGTTCTAGCAGGGAAAGGGGTTGTCCGCTTTAGACACCCCTAGGGCATGGGAAGGTAACAAAGGGGGGTCCCTAGACCAGGATCCCCTTCTGTTACCCTCTATATAGAGCAGCTCTCCTTTGGGAGTTCATGGACTGATCTATGACTCTAATGGGTGATAAATTGGGAGGGATTATTTATCCTATTAGGGATTAGGCATAACGAACTGTAACCAAATGTCCAATTTTTTGAGAGGCGGACCTGGATCTGTAAGGGAGAAATTATACATCCACCTGGCCAATCAGATCAACCAAATTCGCTCCATCAATCAATGTGGTGACAGATATCGCAGCCAGATCTCTCCCACATCCGCTTTATCACATTTATAGTCTGTATTTGTTATGTCATTCTCTGTAAATCTGGTAAAATGTACAAATTGTACAATTCTGCAGTTACATCTGTTATATATTGGCACTAACTCTCTAAGCCCAATGGAAGGGCAGCCCTCCATCCATGGTTCCATAGAGGTTTCCTCCACAGGGGGTTTTCCTCTCCTGAGTGCTGGAGGGTGACTCTTCGTGAGTCGGGGGTTGTGCTATTTTCGGTGTCATGTAAATTTAAATAAAATTTTGACCATTTGACACCTAATTGCAATGCTTCGTGTATTTATTTTGTGTGCTTCTGTCTGATTAATTTTGTTTGGGGGTCGGGGTCTATCACATACGGCTGGACATGTGCCAGCTGCACAGAACCCAGTAAGCACATTTTGCCCCAGGGGTCGCCCCTGCTCCGATGATGATGGTGAAGAGGAGACAAACATTACAGCACAACTCCTGGACGCATGCTCTCATCATTGGATAAAAGAATTGTATTACAGCAGTATAAGCAGATTACTCATCTATTCCTGTAATTTCCGTAGTCTTCAATGGAGAAGGCTGCAAGCAAGATGGTCTATAGGAACAGAGGCTACACAGAATCTTCTTTATCCTGATAGGTGATGGTTCAGTGTCATGTAAATTTAAATAAAGTTGAGAACATTTGACACCTAATTGCAATGCTTCATGTATTTATTTTGTATGCTTCGGTCTGATTTTGTTTGGGAGTCGGGCTCCATCACATATCACTGAGTGACACGTCTGACATCTGCCGGCTGCAGTTTTGCCCCAGGGGTCGTCCCTGCTCTGGGGAGTATGATGGAGCAGAGAAGATAAGCATTACAGCACAGCACCTGCAAGTGAGCGCTCATCCTCAGAATAAGGACTTATATTACAGGATTACAAGCAGCTTCCTCGCCTCATTCACACAGTGAGCATTTTGGGCAGTAATTTACATTAGTATTTGTAAGCTAAAAACCAGAGGGGAACAAACACAGAGAAAAATAATAACTGTACCACTCTCACCTCTTCTGTGTTTTGGATCCACTCCTGGCGTCTGTTAACAAATACTGATGCAAAATATCGCCATGTAAAAGGGCCCTAAATCCTTACTGACTGATTGGACAATTCTTTACAAAAAAACAATATATGCCTCACCATGCATTTAATCCATCCTGCTGCTCATATCTTCTGGGCTCAGACCCACAATGCCGTGACTCTCGGCCAGTGTACATAAGGAGAAAGTGGGGAAAGTCTCCAATAAAAAATAATTCTCACTTTATTGGTGCAAAATCTTAAAATATATAAAAGTCCATGATAGCGGAGATGCAATCTCAACGCGTTTCTGGTTATGCCCTTAGTCAGTGATCCTGTTGTCATGACAACCCGCGCCTCCAGGTATCCCAGCGACGGTGGCCTGCTTAGACCAAGCTAGGAGCATGGTCTCAGAGGCTTCTATCACTGTAACACTGACAGGTAGAATTCATTGCAATGCTTTATAACAGCGATTATACTAATAAAAGCTAGTCCCATAGAGGGACTAAATGAAAAAGTAAAAAAAAGAATGTGAAAAAATATTTAAAAAAAAAAACCTAATCAAAAAATAAACTGAAAAGAAAATGAAAATAATGTTATATCAATAAATGGGTAAATTCATACAAAAACTAAAATAAACCAAAAAGGTCCACATATTTGTTATCATCACGTCCACGGCCTATAAAACGGTCACACTACTTAACGCCTTCAGTGAACATTGAAAAAAAAACTATTCTTTTTCATCTTACCACCAAACAAAGAGCGGAATAAAACACGATCAAAAAGTTGAATGGAAATAGAAATGGTATAGCTGAAAACTAGCGACGAGCGAGCGCTAAAATGCTCGGGTGCTCGCTGCTCAAGTCAAGCAAATTGGAATACTCGGCTGCTCGGTCCAAGTAACGAGCCCAATGTAAATCTATGGGAAACTCCAGCATTCTTTCAGCGCCTCCCCCCCCCCCCGGCGGTCTGCAGAGGGCCTAAAAATTGCCCAAATCGATGGGAACAGAACTCAAATGACAGGGGAACAGCATGGGGAAGACTCCTGGAAGCATTTCTGACTCCCAGGTCAATGATGTCAACAATGTTGTCAGAGGTATTACGCCACTTTTACAGACTCACAATAAAACATACAAAAACTAAACTAAAATAGATTTTCCTGGGAATTATGTTAAGGAACATCCTTTCCAGGGTAATGAATTGTATACAAGGCAAAATAAATAACCAAAAACAAAAATGCTCCTTCACACCTTGGGCTATGTTCACACATAGCGTTTTTGATGCATTTTTGCATTGCTTTCAACCGTGACAAATGTATTCACCGGGAAATGGCATTTTAACATTTTACAACCTTATCTGGCCATGTGGTGTGTGAAACATCATCAGACACATCCTGTTTCATTTATGAAGGAGGGATTGTGAAAGTCACAAACACTATTTTTACTGCCTTACTATTCTTAAAGGGCCAGCAGTCGGCTATGCTTTGTTGTTCCCATTATTAAAGAGTGGGTCTCCTATACTGTTATTGCATATGCAGTGACTGCAAGGGCTGCCAAAAATTTGGACGCAACCCAATACCTCTTTGAAGAGACAGAGGAGGGTCTCAGTAAAAAAAAATATTCCCATTATAAAGGAGTGGGTCTCCTATAGTGGTAATGCCCATGCTGTGACTGCAAGGGCTGCCAAAATTTGGGAAAAACCCCACTAACAATTTAAAGACACATAGAGCTGGGCCACAGTAATGACATGTTCCCACTATAAAGGATAAGGATCTGCTATACAGTTATAGGGTATGCAGTGAGCCCAATAGCTGTAAAAATTTAGGAAAAACCCCACTAACAATTTAAAGACACATAGAGCTGGGCACAGTAACAACATGTTCCCATTAGAAAGGAGAGGGTCTCCTATCCAGTTATAGGGTATGCAGTGGGTCCAACGGCTGCCAAAATTTAGAAAAAACCCTATTAACAATTTAAAGACACATGGAGCTGGGCTACAGTAATGAGTACGACATGCTCCCATTAAAAAGGAGTTGGTCTCCAATACTATTTGCGTATGCAGTGAATGCAACAGCTGCCAAAAATTACGAGGCACTCCAATGCCCCTTGCAAGAGATGTAGAGGTTGGAGGGCCTCCTGAAAACAATGTTCCCATATTTAGGAAGTGGGTCTCCCATACTGTTTGCCAATGCAGTGAATGCAACGGCTGCCAAAAATTTGGGGGCACTCCAATGCCCCTTGCAAGAGACGTAGAGGTCGGAGGGCCTCCTGAAAACAATGTTCCCATTATTAGGAAGTGGGTCTCCCATACTCTTTGCCTATGCAGTGAATGCAACGGCTGCCAAAAATTTGGAGAAACTCCAATGCCCCTTGCAAGAGAAGTAGATATGGTGATATGGTAGATATGGTAGTGATATGGAGGAGGATGTGAAGGATGAGGAGAAGGAGGAGGACAAGAGCAAATAGACAAAATCAGGAAGCGTATACCCATGTCTGGGTGTGAAGACAGAGGTGCATGGGAATACAGTTAGACCTCCCAAAAAAAAGACACTGTATTTGAGTTTATGTTACGCTGCTATCATTCAGTGGTGTTGAGAAGTCTGGCCCAAACCAGCCTTTGATCATTTTTGTATGAGTCAGCCTGTCAGCATTTTCAGTTGACAGCGGCAGGGCAGGCCAGGACCTCCAAGGTGTAGAGAGCCAGTTCATGCCACGTGTACAGCTTGGATACTCAATAATTATAAGGCACAGAGGAATCAAGGACTACGTTGGCACAGTTGGCAAGGTACTCCCTCACCATCTTCCGAAACTTTCCCCTCTTTGGGAGAGTACCCCGCGCCTCAGGACCTGTGCGATGGGAGGGTCTGAGAAAACTGTCCCAGAACTTTGACAGTGTTCCCCTGCCTCTGCTGGATTGAATTTGTGTCTCTCTCGCCTGTACTCCTTGGTTGTTCAACGAACTGTGACCTCTGTCGCCAGCATTTTCAGATGGGAATTTTTTAAATAATTCCGCAACAAAAGCCTTCTCGTACGGCACCATTTTAGAGGCCTGTCCTGCAAGGGAATAAGAGACAGAAAGTTCTCCTTGTAGCGTGGGTCTAGAAGTGTCACCAACCAGTAAGGACTGTCATCCAAAGTTTGGACAATGCAAGGATCACGGGAAAGGCTGCGTAACATAAACTCAGCCATGCGTGCCAGATTGCTGACAGGCAAGACTTCTGTGTCCTCACCAAGAGGATGACTGACCATGCTCTTCATGACTGGAAGCCATGGGATTTTATGAGCTGTCCCAGGCCAAGGGTATAGATTGAGAAGAGTAGGGGTCCTAGTCCTAGGACAGAACCTTGAGGGACTCCAACAGAGAGGTGGCGGGATGAGGAGGTAGTGTGGGAGGGGGGGGCTAAATGTGCGGTTGGAAAGGTATGAGGAGATCCAGGATAGGGCAGGGTCTTTGACTCCAAAGGAAGACAGGATCTGCAGTAGGAGGCAGTGGTCAACTGTGTCGAAGGCAGAGGACAGGTCAAGAAGAAGGAGTACTGTGAATTGTCTGTTAACTTTGTTGGTAAGTAAGTCATTAGTAATTTTGGTAAGGGCAGTTTTGGTGGAATGGTGGGGGCGGAAACCAGATTGTTGGTTATTGAAGAGAGAGATAGATGAAAAGTGAGAGGAAAGTTCAGCGTGAACGTGTTGCTCAAGGAGTTTGGAGGCAAATGGGAGAAGCGATATGGGTCGGTAGCTGGACAAGGCGGTTGGGTTGAGGGATGGCTTTTTGAGGATGGGAGTGATTGTGGCATGTTTGAAGGCAGAGGGGAAGGTACCAGAAGTTAGTGATAGGTTGAAAAGATGGGTTAGGGATGGGATGAGTGTGGGGGTGAGGTTGGGGGGGATGGGGTTGAGTGCACAAGTGGTGAGGTGTAATTTGGAAAGGAGACGAGTGAGTTCTCCTTCCATGATGTTGGAAAGGGAGGTTATGGGGGAAGAGCAATGGTCTGGGAAACAAAGGGGTTGTGGTGGTCGGACAGTAAAGATTTGCCGTGTTTGGTCAATCTTGTTTTTGAATTGTGTGGCAAACTCCTCAGCAGGGATGACGGAGTTTGGAGGGGGCAGTGGTGGGTGGAGGAGAAAGTTAAAAGTGTTGAATAACGGTTTGGGGTTGTAGGATAAGAAAGATATGACGGTTGTGAAGTAGGCCAGCTTAACAGAGGCGAGGGTTGATTTGAATGCGAATGTTGTTGTTTGAATGCAGTGAAGACATCTTGCGAATGTGTTTTCCTCCAACGCCGTTCCGCAACCCTGGACGCTTGCTGAAGCGGTTTAGTGAGGGTGTTGTGCCAGGGTTGCCTATTGACTCGTCGCGCTCTGCCATGCACAAGAGGGGCGACCGAGTCAATAGCTGATGCGAGAGTGGTATTGTAGAAAGCAGTGGTGCTGTCAGTGTCGTGGAGTAAAGATGTCAGTGGTAGAACAGAGTCAGAGAGTGTGTGAGTGTCTAGATATGCAAGGTTTCTGAGGGGGTGTGCTAGTTGCTGGACATGTGTGACAGGTGAGGAGGATAGGGGTAGGGGGGAGGTTGTAAGGTTAGATAGGGAGCAGAGTTGGGTGAAGAAGATGAGGTCTAGTATGTGTCGGTCTGTGTGGGTGGCTGAGGAGGACCACTGAGTAAGTCCAAAGGATGAAGTAAGTGACAGGAATTTGGATGCTGTTGACTGGCGAGTGTCAGTGGGGATGTTGAAATCGCCCATGATGATTGTGCAACGTCAGCAGAGAGAAAGTAAAGAAGCCAGGTGGAGAATTGGTCAATAAAGGCAGTGACTGGGCCTGGAGGTCGGTATATGACAGCTACTTGGAAGGAGAGTAGATGAGGACAGAGTGGACTTCAAAAGAAGGGAGAGTAAGGGAGGGTAGAGGTGGGATAGGGCTAAAGGAGCAGTTGGTAGAAAGGAGAAGACCCACTCCTTCACCATGTCTGTTACCAGGGCGAGGAGTGAGCGTGTGTGTGAAGTGGTGGCCACCGTAACACAGCGCAGCAGGGGAGGCAGTGTCGGAGGGTGTCAACCATGTCTCTGTGATGCCCAGGAAAAAGAGATGACGAGAGGTAAAGAGGTCGTGGACAAAATGGAGCTTGTTGCAGACATAGCAGGCGTTCCAGAGTGCTCCAAAGAGAGGGAGCAGGGTGGGTGGTCATCAGCGGCACGGGTTTTACGTAGGAGAGGTTGCTGTAGTTTGCAGTTGGTTGGAAGCAATAGGAGGGGGTATTGGTGGGAGGTGTGAGCTGTTTGGGTCCAGGATAGGACTGGATAGGACTGTCGCCAGCAGTGAGGAGAAGCAGAGAAAGGGAGAGCAGGTGGGAGAAGGAGAGTGTCCGGCTTGTTTTATGTTTTGGTAGGATAGCTCTGAGTTTGAGGAGCAGGTCTGCAGATGAGGTCAGGTGGGGAGGTAAGAGGGAAGGAGAGATGATTATTTGGTTAGAGGGTGCTGGGGTTTGAGGACAGCAAAGGAGAGTAAGGTTTAGTGGTGCCAAGAAACTAAGGGCGTATGTAAGCATAATGAAGGTTTAAGCGTGAATGAGAAAGAGAAAGAAAAGAGGATCATATCTCATTAGACTACCATTCACTGGTGTACACCACCATAATTATATCGAGTATACACTGGGAAGGGAAAAGAGGAAAAGATGTGAATGGAAAATAAAATATAATGTTTATTGAAAATTACTTTATTTACTTATTTTCTAGACTTTATCAAGTAAGGCTGAGTTCACACGATGCGTATTTCATGCGTTTCCGCGGCGTTTTTGCAGTTGCGCAAACGCCACGGAAACGCATGAAAAACGCATGGTAGAAGGGAAGCAATGTTCCCCAATGGAAATCCGCATGTGCTGTGCCCATGATGCGGATTTTTCCGCAGCGTAAACGCTGCGCTCAAAAATCCGCAGCATGTCATTTAATCTTGCGTAAACGCGGCGTTTTCGCCGCCATTGACTTGCATTAGAACGCGCCAATACCGTAAGACTGCATCTGTACTTGTGTAGCACCCCGAGGACTCGGCTGCTACAGGGGTATTGCACCTCAAACCAGAGGTGTGGTATTCCACTCCCGGGTAAGGATGGAGTGTGGAACAGAGATCAGATAGCTGCATGCACTACACTCACCCCATTTCCAGGGGACAGAACAACGGTACTCCCACCAGGTAGATGTGCAGGTACGACAGCGTCTGTCCCTGGCTGGAGTGGGGAGGAACATCCTAGTGGTGTAGGAGCAGATAGGGGAGGGACTCTGGGCATAGGTAGGAGCCCATTGGGTGCTAGTCACCTGGGCTCGGGTGTCAGAGGGAGTATATAAGGTGGGCACCATCTTAAGACAGGGTTCAGTTCAGCCTGGAGGAGTTGTGAGAGGAGCTCAGCCAGAGAGGGCTGACAGGGAGCTGTGGCTCCGTCTGGGCCCAGCTCCAGAGCCAGGCCTGAAGCCGAGAGAGAGAGAGAGAAGGAAGAAGAGGAACACAGAGAAAGGCCCAGAGACGCAAGCATAGAGGGAACCCTGAGATCCCACGAGAGAACCAAAACGGGTGAAGGGTTGGCAGAGAAGGGTACCGGATCCCAAACTGGTGGAGGCCAATTATCCTTAGCCAGGAACCGGAGGTCGTGGTCAAGTTTTGGCACGACCCCTCACCACATCCACCAGGAAGGCACGCCACATAGGGTCAGGGAAACCGGAGAGAGGTTTTACCCCCATAAGGCCCGAGGAAGCCGGACAAAGGTGGGTCCCTGGTGGGGACGGCCAGTAGGAAGGAAGAGAGGGGAGCTCTGGACCACGCTCTGGAATTGCCTGGGAGTTGGCCGAGTCCCTGACCTGGTGGACGCAGCATGACTCGGGTGGTCCTACTGTGCACAAGGACCTGATAAAGAACTGTGAGTAAAGCTTTTGAAACTGCACTTCCCGCCTCCGTGTTCCGTCGTCACACCTGCACCATCGGCACTGGGACGCCCGCACCATCACTCCCATCATCATCTCTAGCATATCTGCCCTGAGGCCATACTCCTCCCGTGGGGAGTCATCTCATTCTCAGCTGCACAAACAACACCGGCCTCAGCGGTCTGCCGTGCAGCGGCGGTTTCGTAACCGCAGTCCACGGGTGGCGTAGTCGAACATTCTAACATCTACTGCTAAATACTGCCACTCAGTTTGACTCCCTGGGCACGGACCGGGTCACCGCCACGAGACTACTACCCCCATCTGATCCGGCTCCGGGTAAGCCCCCGTGCGCGCGATGCCGCACGACACAGGCCCAGGGGCGCGTCAACTTTGGCGTAGTCGGCAGGATTACGTGCCCGCAACCACCGGGTACTGCGTGCCTGAAGAAAAGTTCACATTTACCTCAAAAAGGAGTCTCCCGCCAATTCCGGAGGGTTCCCGCCATCGGACGCCATCTCGGATCGTTTCCCGCCGTTTGCCCGCCATCTGCAGCCTTTTCCCGCCATCCACGGAGTTTCCCGCCATAAGGAGACGATTCCCGCCATCTGAGACGATTTCCCGCCCTGGCAGAGCGGACTCCATTATGGGCGTGCCAGAGGGTGGCAAGAAGCCACCTCCCATCGTGGGCCAGGTCCAAGAATGGCGCCAAAAGCGGAAACCGCCCCCGCCAGCAGAGACTGCAATGATAGAAATGTCCATCAGCGTGAGGGGGCTGCCCCTGGAACTGACTGTCACCAAGTTGCCCCGGGACCACCCTCAATGGGGGCGGATACCGAACAAAAGAGAGAAGATGGGTGCGGCCTGGAGGAGTCTGGACAGATTGCACCCGGAGATGGAGGAAGAGTCGATCAGCACCGACCCTGTGGTCCGGAACCTGTTGCAGGCTGCCACCCCAGAAGGCCTGGTGGAGATCCTGGCACAGCTCCCCAGAGATCGGGAGCGTGCACAGACCGCGCTGGAGGCCTTGGCCCGGAAGATGGCCCGGGTACAGCAAGAAGCGCTGGCCGAGTGGAGAAGAGAGATGGTCCAGCAGGCTGGAACCCGCCAGCAGAGGACGCCACCCGCAACGTGGAGCATGTCTGCCCCTGAGGATGGTGCAGGTGGGACGAAGGCCGGAGACGACGCCGCGGAGGGAGCCGCAGGGATGGAAGCAGGTAATGGGGACGTCATCACCCCGTGCCCAGTAGCCGCAAGCCTGCCCCAGTTCCCCGTCGCAGAGCCCGAAGTTCCACTCACCGCGCCCGTTGCTGCACCGCCGCTGCTCCCGACTAGGCCTCAAGCGGCAGGAGCCGCGGTCGCGCCCTCTGTTACGCCACGCCCCTTGACCCAAAGCGCGGCAAAAGAGGAAGTACCCCCGGCCTGGTCGCAGGGCCGAGTACCCCCGGGCGCCGCAGTCTCCACAGCGCCCTCTACCTCCACAGTGCCACCGGCCTGGTCGCAAGGCCTAGGGAATCCGGGCGCCGCAGCCCCTCCAGCGCCCTCATTCCCAAAGGTGCCATACCTGGATCCAAGGAGGATGCCCACGGCCTGGACGCAAGGCCGAGTACCTCCGGGCGCCGCTGCCCCCACAGCGTCCTCAATTTCCACAGTGCTGCCCCTGGGTGAAGATCTGTTTGCGCAGCATACTTGCCCGGATGGACAGCCCTTCGTGTGGCCACCGGAGTACGTAAACCCCCGACTCCGGAAGGAATGGCCCCTGTGTGAGCCTCTGATCCCGGCTCCGGCACCCGCCAACATTGTCCCGCTCCCATTGGAAGAGGCCCAATTTGCATGGGACCCCACCGGTGAAAACCTCATGGGGTTCACCCAAGAGACCCGGGCGGCCGCAGCCCAGCGTGAGGAGTGTTGCCGTCAACAGCTGGAGGTCTTTGGGAGAGAACGGCGAGAGAGGCGGATCCGCGAGGAACAGCTGCAGGTCCAAAGCGCGGAGCAGAAACGCCGGGCCCGACGAAACCCCCGTACGGCCTACGGTCCCCGCGCCACCGGGACTGTGATAAAGTTTCAACTAGAGAACGGCTGGGGCTTTATCCGGGATCACCGAACCCCCGGCGACGTCTTTGTTACCCGCAGGGATGTCGAGAGCCACCTACCGGAGGGACACCGTGGATGTGATCTCTACCCGGGTGACGTGGTCACCTTCACCCGGCACCAGTGTGCCAAGGGACCGTACGCCCTTCACGTACACCGGTTAACCGAGGAGGAGCTGCAGTACGAGGAAAGCCAAGAGGACCCGGACGGGTCTGAAGACTACCCTCAGGAGGGAGCACAGAGAGGACATAGCTACTGAAGGGAAGTAGCATGAACAAAGAACTGTATATAGTTACCCGTCGGGGTACCTAAGTTGCTGCTAATCGGAGTGTGGTCCCCGTTGGGACTAGTATGGAACTATTAAAGAACTGTTACCTGTGTGCCCCTAATCCCTTACCAGGCTGAGGACTGTGAGCAGCCATTCCCCTGTTACCACTGGCCGAGGACTGAGAGCGGCCATACCCTGTAAATAGTTGCGCTTCCTTAAGCGTCCCCTTCTGGTTTTATAAGAAACTGTTTTTCTCTAGTGACTGTTGCACCTTACCTGGTCACAAGTTGCACCGTGGCCAGAGGATCAAGAACGTTTTATATGGAAAAAGTTTTATATTGCAAGTTTACGCTGCTAAAATAATAATGTTTTCGTAATGTTTATACCTGTAACGTTCTAAGAGAAAAGTAACTCCCATAAAGGGATGAGTTTAGTTAATGTTTTATATGTTAGTGTATATTTTAAAATTTTGTATGTTTTATTATGTTTTGCTCTTTTCCAGCCCGAGGACGTGCTGTGGTTTACCGGGGGGGAATGTAGCACCCCGAGGACTCGGCTGCTACAGGGGTATTGCACCTCAAACCAGAGGTGTGGTATTCCACTCCCGGGTAAGGATGGAGTGTGGAACAGAGATCAGATAGCTGCATGCACTACACTCACCCCATTTCCGGGGGACAGAACAACGGTACTCCCACCAGGTAGATGTGCAGGTACGACAGCGTCTGTCCCTGGCTGGAGTGGGGAGGGGGGAGGAACATCCTAGTGGTGTAGGAGCAGATAGGGGAGGGACTCTGGGCATAGGTAGGAGCCCATTGGGTGCTAGTCACCTGGGCTCGGGTGTCAGAGGGAGTATATAAGGTGGGCACCATCTTAAGACAGGGTTCAGTTCAGCCTGGAGGAGTTGTGAGAGGAGCTCAGCCAGAGAGGGCTGACAGGGAGCTGTGGCTCCGTCTGGGCCCAGCTCCAGAGCCAGGCCTGAAGCCGAGAGAGAGAGAGAGAAGGAAGAAGAGGAACAGAGAGAAAGGCCCAGAGACGCAAGCATAGAGGGAACCCTGAGATCCCACGAGAGAACCAAAACGGGTGAAGGGTTGGCAGAGAAGGGTACCGGATCCCAAACTGGTGGAGGCCAATTATCCTTAGCCAGGAACCGGAGGTCGTGGTCAAGTTTTGGCACGACCCCTCACCACATCCACCAGGAAGGCACGCCACATAGGGTCAGGGAAACCGGAGAGAGGTTTTACCCCCATAAGGCCCGAGGAAGCCGGACAAAGGTGGGTCCCTGGTGGGGACGGCCAGTAGGAAGGAAGAGAGGGGAGCTCTGGACCACGCTCTGGAATTGCCTGGGAGTTGGCCGAGTCCCTGACCGGGTGGACGCAGCATGACTCGGGTGGTCCTACTGTGCACAAGGACCTGATAAAGAACTGTGAGTAAAGCTTTTGAAACTGCACTTCCCGCCTCCGTGTTCCGTCGTCACACCTGCACCATCGGCACTGGGACGCCCGCACCATCACTCCCATCATCATCTCTAGCATATCTGCCCTGAGGCCATACTCCTCCCGTGGGGAGTCATCTCATTCTCAGCTGCACAAACAACACCGGCCTCAGCGGTCTGCCGTGCAGCGGCGGTTTCGTAACCGCAATCCACGGGTGGAGTAGTCGAACATTCTAACATCTACTGCTAAATACTGCCACTCAGTTTGACTCCCTGGGCACGGACCGGGTCACCGCCACGAGACTACTACCCCCATCTGATCCGGCTCCGGGTAAGCCCCCGTGCGCGCGATGCCGCACGACACAGGCCCAGGGGCGCGTCACTTGCGTAATTGGTGCGTTCTAATGTGCGGATGGTACCCGGGTGTGGAGGAGAGGAGAGTCTCCTCCACACCCAGGTACCATTAAAAAAGCTGTAAAACAAGAATAAAATAAAAAATATATATATACTTACCATCTGTCGGCCCGCGCAGCGCTCCTGCTTGCTTCCCGGCACTTGCAGTGAGTTGTAGGACCTGCGGTGACGTCAGAGTCATGTGACGGGTCACGTGACGCTGACGTCGGCAGGTCTTTCAATTCAAAGTTGCCGGGAGAACGGAGTGTAAAGCAGGACAGCGCGGGCCATCGGAAGTAAGTATATACACTCTCTCGGGTCACACTATATAAATCCATGCTGTTTGCATGGATTTATATACTGTGACCTAGTTGTCAAGCACTTTCCAGGTGATGCTAAAATCGCCTGGAAAGCGCTTGTCAATCTGCATGCGGAAACGTATGTGAATCTGCATGTGGATCCGCATGTATTCTGCAGGAAAAACGCATGCACAATCTGCATGCATTTTTTCTGCCAGGGAGATGCAGAAATGATGCAGAAATTTTCTGCTTCATTTCTGCATCGTGTGCACATAGCCTTAGAGTAAAAAAAAAAAAGACACTAAATAAACTATGCAAAGTAGCAATGTCATTACCGCCATGTCTTCCAGGAGCTGTAAACCATCTTTTTCTTTAAGGCATGCCCTAGCGAGATTGCAAAAGGTATGGATGTTTGGTGCAATGCCTCTCTGTGCCATCATAGGCAACAGCTGCTGTAAAGAAACCATTCAGACGATCAGTTTTTACACTGTACGTGTGGCATGAAGTGTGGAAGAATCTGCACTAAGTTTCAGAATGTGTCAGTGTTCTCCATGACAGCCAACCAGATGCCACGTTTCATTTTACCAGGGCAATAAAAGAAGAGCTCTGATTGGTTGTTATGGGTATCACTGTCCGTTTCGACAAAAAGTTTGTTTCTGCATGAGGCCCGACGCATTTTCAGAAAAAGGGAAATGCTAAAATCTGTATTAAACAGAATTCACACATAAAATATTGCTGCGTCCAACTGAATGTTGCATTTTGGCGGCAGCGCACAAAACGCCTTCATATAGGCTCAGTGCACAATTCCCTGCCGAAGCGCAAATTCACACAAGCACAATGCTTTGTGTTCAGGGGAAAAAAAGGCCATTTTTGATCCGTACAGCGTCCATTTGTCATCCATAACTAAAAAAAAACCTAATAGAAGGCCAGACACACTTTCCTATGTAATCTATGCAGTGCGTCCGGTAAAACATACCTGCCACACGGATTGTGTCTGATTGTTGTGCAGCCTTTGAAATCTACGGTTATATCTCATTTAAAAAACGGATGGATGAGATAAGCGCCTGTAGCCATTATTCCCCCACAGTCTGGTGGTCAATCCATTCATGTGGAATATTACACTGGGTGACATGGACATCACACAGACCAAAAACACAAATGGAGGAAATCTTTCTTGATGGTGCGGCCAGAAAAAGCAAAAAGCCTCATTCACACATCATGTTGCACGTGGAGGTTTATCCCTTTTTTCATGGATACATCACATACCCAGTATAATCTATGGTGCTATTCACATGTCCGTCTGTCTGTCTTTTTCCGATATCACAGATGAAAAGAGCCGATACAAGTCTATGGGTCTGTGCAAAAACATTCAGCACCCGGATGGCAAAGAATAGGAGAAGCTCTGTAATTCAAGGATTTATTTATCCATCCGTCAAACATTGATGGGAAAAACGGACCCACAGACCAAACACTGATGACACACGGAACAAACACTGCTGACACCAGGGCCATTTTTTCCATGTAAGTGGTTAAATATGGACATGTAAATGAGAAAATTTGTCATACTTTAGACTCTTTTGCTGGCTTGCCTTGCATCACTTTTTTTGCCCCCCAATTTTCAAGCAATTTAGTGCATGCTGTTGTATTTAAAGCCATGCCCCTTCTGTCAAAGCCATGCCCTATCTTTCAAAACTATGCTCCTTCCTCAAAGCCATGCCCCTTCCTCAAAGTCATGCCCCTTCTTTCAAAGCAATGCCCATTCTTTCAAAGCAATGCCCCTTCCTTCAGAGCCATGCCCCTTCTTTCACAGCCATGCCCCTTCTTTCAAAGCCATGCCCCTTCTTTCAAAGCCATGCCCCTTCTTTCAAAGCCATGCCCCTTCTTTCAAAGCCATGCCCCTTCTTTCAAAGCCATGCCCCTTCTTTCAAAGCAATGTCCCTTCGGTCAAAGCCATGCCCCTTCTTTCACAGCCATGCCCCTTCTTTCACAGCCATGCCCCTTCTTTCAAAGCCATGCCCCTTCTTTCAAAGCCATGCCCCTTCTTTCAAAGCCATGCCCCTTCTTCAAAGCCATGCCCCTTCATCAAAGCCATGCCCCTTCTTTCAAAGCCATGCCCCTTCTTTCAGAGCCATGCCCCTTAATTCAAAGCCATGCCCCTTCTTTCAAAGCCATGCTTAGAAACAATTAGGCAGATATCTAAAAGTGTAGTTTCTATATGAATCGGTTGGAACTGTGGCGTCCCTGAGGGTTCAGTCGCCACAGGGGTACTGCACCTCAGATCGAGGTGTGGTATCTCCTCTCCGAGGTAAGGATGGAGCACCACACGGGACCCGGCCTCAGAACTCAACACTACACCACTCCTGTCCTGTGGGGGGCTTATATGCACCAGGGTGCAAAACCAGCCGGGATAGAGGAGATGGGGGGACGACCAAAGATAGGGGAAACCATGTAGTGGGTGAGGGTGGAGGACACACTTTTAGGTTACACTTACTGATACATATTTAATACATGGCCATCTTAGGTTCAAGGTCTTTGATTGTGATCTTTATCGCTGATAGTGGCTTTCTGCTGGAACCTGCAGCTTGTTGAAGATACACGGTCCTCGTACTCTGGGCTTGAGGTGAGGAGTGGGTTAGAGTTAACCGCTGTATCTACCCGGTCAAGGTCCCTACCTAAGAAGGCCTGGAGGGGAGCGGAGGAGTAAAGCTCCACAGGCAAAAGGATCCCAGGGGATACGGACGGAGCAGCATACACCATCTGTATTTCTTACTCTGGCCTAGTCAGAGGGATTCCTGCTGCAAGAGGGGTACCGGCCCCCGATATCTGACTCTGTTACTTCACGTCTCAGTCGGAAAAGCCCAGAGGCCTTCTGGATCCCTAAGGGGGATATGGACAGAGCGGCGTAGGCCACCCGTATCTCTTAAACTGCGCTGATGCAGCGGGAACCGGCGTTTCACCAAGTTCATACCACACACACAGTCAGGAGGAGACTTAATGGGAGAACTCACCAAGGAGAGGAACATTCTGGTCCAGGGGTCTCGTTAAGTGCACCTAAACTACCCGGAGTGTGCTGAACCCCTTCCTGGTGGTCGCAGCGCGCCGTGAGGAACAAGGAGAAGCTTTGTGCTTACTACTGAAACAACGTGAGTAAAGCTTGGAAGACTTCACCCCTTGCCTCCGTTATCCTGTCCTGCGCGGCACCGCACACACACCACCAACCTCCAGACTTTCCTCTCTCTCTGCCCTGAGGCCCTGCTCCGCCTGTGGGGAGTAGTACCAGCTGAGCTGCCACGACACCCGCCTCAGAGGACTGACGCAGCGCTGGTGGTAATCACCGGGAACCACAGGTGGTGTAGTCGACAAATAACCACTCATCTGCTAGCCCATATTTTTAATGTGTGCGCCCTGGGCACAGACCGGGTCAAGGCCGCGACTGCATCCCCCTCTTCCACCGGCCCACCGTCTGAGTACACCTTTCCCAGGGAGGGCTAACGCTACCTGAGTAGTAGTGGGTCACACAGAACCATTTGCTTTGGATCGTTATTAAGCCATAGTAAAAAAAAAAAAAAAAAAAGGTATTCACTTTTAAGAAAAAAATATATATAAAAAGTCAGGCAGATCTGTCACACGCTTTACAAATGATTTCATGCAGCAAATATAATCCCACAATGCGGTAACATCATTCACCTACTGTACCTCAGCCTCTTTACTGTCAGATAGCGTGGATCTTCTCACAAGCCGTGTTAATTATTTTATGATGGCTTTTTAACATTTAAATGATAAAATAAAAACCATTCCCTTACCAAAGCCGACTGCAGCTTCAGAGTTTTACTCCTCTTCAACACCAAAGTGTTAAAAAAGGTGAGATCTGGCTGTACTCCGTAGGCGTCCATAGTGGCCAGGACGGCAGATTCTGACCCCACTTCTGCTCTCATGACTGCCGCTAGGAGGGTGAAGGTCTTTATTGTAGGACAGACGTTGTCTTCTTTCATCTTCTGAAGAACGCCCCCTAAGTCGCCAATCACTGCCAATCGGTCAGATGGGGTATTGACATTTGCAAGTGACAAAATTTTTCCCGTATTTACAGACAGGTCCAGGAGGTTTGGCACATTACTGGCATCAAAAGAGGGCACGCTGGGAAAATGGTCAGCCGTACTCACCACGACCAGTGCCTGTGAGCCTGCCAAGTCCTCAGCTGGGCCATAGTTGCCACTTGGAATTGAGGAATGGCCCAGGAGCATGGGCTGCCCACCTCTCCAGGACTATCCTTTCTTTTCTTCACTTGCTGGCTTTTCCTGTCTTGCTTCTCTTTGCCTGCACTTAAAGTCAGGGCTGCCAGTTCCTTAGAGTGCGTGAGTAAATGTAGAGCGTCAGCGGTGTCTCCAATCCCACAGTCTCGGGGGGCACAAAGAAGCAGGTTATAGGTGATTACATGCGGCTTTACCCCCATGTGCCGCATCTGCCTCCAGACCTGAAGCACAAGATGGCGTATACAGTCATTATCCACATTACATTCACGCAAATATGTACACCCCGTCACAGAGAAAGCAGTAACTGGACACGGACTAGCTGGCATGTAAAGGCAGTACCCTATTATAATGATGCTCCCATATGTCAGAGGGTCACATTGGTAAAGCCGGTGCCCTCCAGGATGAAAAGCTTTGTGGAGGGCTTGGGCCATCTACTTATATCATTTCCAAACGTGTGTCTACATAATAAATAGGCAACTCCTACTAGTAAATTCTGTGCTATTTTCTGTATCTGTGAAGCCTTGCCCACTGGTTTTCCCATAGTCTCCGAACAGCGCGCCTACCCGTGTAATAAGACCCCGATGCCAGCGAGCCTACCCGTGTAATAAGACCCCGATGCCAGCGCGCCTACCCGTGTAATAAGACCCCGATGCCAGCGCGCCTACCCGTGTAATAAGACCCCGATGCCAGTGCGCCTACCCGTGTAATAAAGACCTGATGCCAGCGCGCCTACCCGTGTAATAAAGACCTGATGCCAGCGCGCCTACCCGTGTAATAAGACCTGATGCCAGCGCGCCTACCCGTGTAATAAGGCCCCGATGCCAGCGCACCTACCCGTGTAATAAGACCCCGATGCCAGCACGCCTACCAGTGTAATAAGACCCCGATGCCAGCGCGCCTACCCGTGTAATAAGACCCGATGCCAGCGCCTACCCGTGTAATAAGACCCCGATGCCAGCGCGCCTACCCGTGTAATAAGACCCCAATGCCAGTGCGCCTACCCGTGTAATAAGGCCCCGATGCCAGCGCGCCTACCTGTGTAATAAGACCCCGATGCCAGCGCGCCTACCCGTGTAATAAGACCCGATGCCAGCGCGCCTACCCATGTAATAAGACCCCGATGTCAGCGCGCCTACCCGTGTAATAAGACCCCGATGCCAGTGCGCCTACCCATGTAATAAGACCCTGATGCCAGCATGCCTACCCCTGTAATAAGACCCCAATGCCACAGCGCCTACCCATGCAATAAGACCCTGATGCCAGCACGGGTATTCCGACTGGCCATTACAGGTTGCAGATGGAAGTGCCGTTGGGGGGGGGGGGGGGTATGCCAACCGAAGACAGCGAAAATCATGCAAAACGTCAAAAAATAACTTATCAGCATGCTGCCTACTGTAGCAGTCCACCTAAAGTGGCCGACCGCGGTATTCCCTTTGTTACTAAAAATCTGGCACAAAATCCTTATCTACTAGCCAGTCTAATCACTAGCCAGTCTAATCACTGGCCAGTCTAATCACTGGCCAGTCTAATCACTGGCCAGTCTAATCACTGGCCAGTCTAATCACTGGCCAGTCTAATCACTGGCCAGTCTAATCACTGGCCAGTCTAATCACTGGCCAGTCTAATCACTGGCCAGTCTAATCACTGGCCAGTCTAATCACTAGCCAGTCTAATCACTAGCCAGTCTAATCACTAGCCAGTCTAATCACTAGCCTTGTGCCAAACTTCTGACAGAAATCTCCTATCAGAATCGCAAGAAAGGAATCAGCAGGCGATCTCTTAGACCAGTCTGAACTAGGACTAAGTAAAGGAGCTAATACAATATAAAGAGGTGAAACTGTTACCAAAGCCTTGTTATTCCGCTCACAGTAACGTCTGAGCCAGCGTCGCTGACACCTCTGCAGGCCGATTTATGCTTTTAGAAAAGTCACATGAGTATCACTACACATGAGACTTCTGCAGCCGGACAGGAGTCCTGCCCCGGCTTCTGCCCTCCGCCACGCGTCATCTACAAATATGACAGGCGGGTGGGAGACGCCACATCTCTACTTAGATAAATGTCCTGCTTTATCTCCTGGGCATTGGCACAAGGACGGGTATGTGCCTGCGGGCCGTCAGCATCTTCCCTGAGGAGAGCGGGCACCTTCCCGGCCGCCGCACACCGGAGATGCAGGTCCGGTGCAGGAATAACTGTGCTCCTTTGGCAGGATTGCCAGAACTTGTTCCCTCTACTTGTCGGCACCACCTGGACTAACTACACAGCAATAAATCTCCCCTCCTGGCAGTGATGTGGAGCAGGTTGCTCTGTAGCTGCACGCTCCGGCCCCCAGAGCCTGAGTAGTACAGACATACACTACATGGCTGCACTGACCACCAGAGGGAATAACGGACATAATAAAGGTGGACAGGATAGGGGGAAAATAACCACATGGATGCAATTAAAGGGTTATTGCCAAAATAGAAAATCATCTCTTATCCAAAGGTTAGGGGATAACTTACTGATCACTGAGGGTCTGACTGCTGGAACCCCTAGCAAACCCAAGAACAGGCAGCATGCTCAGCCTCCGCTCCATTCACTGTCTATAGGACTGCCCAAAATAGCCAAGAGCAGCGCTCCACTAGTTCTGGCAGTCCCACAGACGATGAGTACGACGCGCCCAGGGGATGGGGACGACTCGGTACCCGGGCCTTTGCCTGGTTTTGGGGATGTCGCGGTGGTCGGCTCCTGGGCCCGTACCCTGGGGTCACTCTTGAAAAAGGGGATTGAAACTTGGATAAAATAAATAAACAGTTTGTGACGCCACCTGTGGTACTTGGTAATAATTACCAGCGCTGCTTCAGACCTCCGGGGGGGTGATGGAATGGCAGCTGAGGTGTTTCTGCTTCCCACAGGTGGAGCGGGCCCCCGGGGCAGTGTGGAATTTGGTGGGAGGTGATGCTGGGACTTGTAGTGCAGGCGGGATGGCGCAGCAGGAGTAACTGACAGAGACAGGGGATTCGCTTCAATATCTTTACTGGTGCGGATGTCAGGTACGCTCCAGGGTACTCAGTAGGATGGGTGCACTTCAGGACTTCTCCCCAGTGAGCGGGTATAAGGCCTCCTGGTCCGTGTCTGCCTCTCTGTATGCTCCTGGCCAGCCTGCAACTGGGCCTAGCTTATGTGTCGTGCTGTTCCTTCACCTGTCGCTCGGTAGTAGAACCTTCTGCTGGCAACCACTATCCCTGGTAGTCGGGGCCATCGTGGTTCCTGGTCCTGTAATGGGTCTAGCTTCAGGTCTGCCAGGGACTTGTAGTCCTCCTGGAATGCCGGTTGTCCCTACTGGGTATAAAGGACCCTGTAGGCGCGGACCCGGTGTCCGGTTTGTATCTTCGGTGTGAGCCTTGTGATGCTCCTCTGCCCCCTCAACTCCTCTCATCTCTCCTCCTTACCGTCGGCCACACTCGTGGCCCTCAGAACCCAGCAGCAGACGCGCTGCGTCTTCGCTGCTCTCAGCGTCAGCACGCTCTCAGACTCTCTCTGTCTGACTACTAACTCTGACTGAACTGCCTGGCTCCACCCTCCATATATATATATCCCTAACGGGCTCCCTCTGGTGGTATGAGGAGGAAGGGTGGAGGTGTTTGTATGTAGTGAGGGCCTCTTGTGGAGAAGTCCATCCATGCACCCTGGGTCCTGTGGTACCTGTTGTAGCAGGGTGCCGCAAATGGAGTGGTGGTTGAGTATACTCACTGCTCCGTTCATTCTTAATGGGAGTGCTGAAGACCAGCCGAGCACAGAGCTTCAGTCGTCCCATAGAGAATGTATGGTGCAGCAATGATCGACCATCACATCAGTCACAAAGGACTCTTCAAATCCCCAGTTTTCAGGATTGGTGAGGCTCCCAGCAGTCAGACCCCATCCATCGGGAAGTTATCCTATGGATAGGAGATATCTTTTAAACTTTGTACACCCCCTTTGAAGGTTTATTCAATCTAATTCTAAAGTCGGGGGATACTGACAGCCGCCCTCCACTAATCACAGCATGTTGGCATATTGTAGTGATATCCCACCGCATTGTGATGGAAAGAAGAATATAACTGTATACAGAATAACATGGAGATGTTTGATAGAATCCAGCAGCCCGGAGGTTATGGGAGCGCCGCCAGCTTCTGTACCTCTGTACTAGATGGTATACAGCAGTGACCGTCCCTACACGGGACCCTGATCATCAGGAATATTGCCTCTTACACCCGAGCCCAGGGAATTCTAATTACTAGTGTACACTGTTATATCAGTTTATTATCACCTCCGGCCATGAAAGAATTGTCACATTATTTATTTTATAGTATTTTGTCTAGCATGGAAGTTATGAAACCTTACAAATCCATGCTCAGTACTCTCTATATACATGTATAAATTAGATACATTGTAAATGAAAACATCATATATTTAGGAGTTTGTGAGCTACATATCCTTATATACTCCCTGCAACCACTTTGATGTTGCACTTTACTGCAATGCTGTGGCAGCCAAAAAAACGTCATTCTGGCATTTTGATTTTTTCCCCATTACAATGTTTACTGATCAGATTAATTAGGAGACTTGGAGCGGCGATCGTCTGATCGCTTGTGCTGTACATACACTGCTATCTATAGCAGAAATCACCATCTTCTATGAACGCCGGCCCATAGGAGGGTCATAATGACATGTATGGGAGGTCATCAGCAGACCCCCAGCTGTCATGACAACCCATCGGTGCCCCACAATCACGTGGCAGGATGTATGACGCGCTTCCAGCCGACGTGCGCTATATCCCGCTGTCAGCGATTGACAGCTGGATTTAACGGGTTAATAGCAGCAGGCGGAGCAACAGTACATCAGCAGCTATTAAAGGCAGATGATGGTTGATTAAATCACTCATCATGTGCAGGGAAATATGTGGGCTCGGTGTGCGAGATCACATCAAAGGCAGGGACATGACCTTTGACGTAAATATACGTCAAAGATGGTGAAGCAGTAGAGCAAAGCACAGGTTGCAGCCTCTTCTCTAATATTCAAAGACTGGCTAAAAATACTCCTGAAAAATACTATGAGGAGGATTTTTACTCTTCTGTAAAAAATGTAGAGCGACCTCTGCAATGCGGTATACATTTCTTTACAATGGGTCCCAATAGTGGACGGATGCCTCATCATCCATCCTGACAGTGGCCACTAGGGGGCACACACCTTCTATGTGTATGCGCCCAACAATGGCCACAAACGTAATGTGCACCGAGCCCAACAGAGTCATCAGAGAATCCAAGAGTCCCACCCTCAGCCGGCATGCCCCATCGTCACTTCAGCAGAAATACTGCAGCAAGAAATATCTGTATTAGTAAAATGAACAGTTGCTCCATGATTCCTCAATGTTTTTGCGTCTCTCATCATGTCGGAAGTGTGAGACATAATTCCCAGGTAAGTGTGCACTGTACGGATATAGGATGTAGGATGTGTGCAGCAAGCCATACCTGCAGAGCTTGTAGGAAGCCCAGCTCTTCATCCCTTATGCATCCCATAAACAGGACGGTGAATGTTTCAGGGCCAACGACACGGAATTTTTGTGCAATTTCCTATAAACCCAAGAAGACCATATTAGCTTGTTATTATCCAGCTCGCGACATCACTGCTTGAGTATTGCAAGAGAAATCTAACCAAAATCAAAATCTCAGGAAAAGCGTCACTTTGCCGTTCCCAGAACAGCCGGGTGGCCAGTGAAAAACACAGTGAAGGGGGCGCAGTGCTGCACCAGTGCCCAGGATCAGTGGGGTCCAGCGCCGGACTGGAGTACCTGGGGCCCACCAGGAAAAAATCAATCTTGGGGCCCACCAGCACCATGCAGTTACCGTATATAGGAATAACATAAGTCCACAAACTCTTTCAAAATGAATCAACTTTATTAACCAATAAATAACCAATATAACGAATAAATAACAAACTAAAGAAACACTCCTGGCGAAAGAGGAACACTGTTATCTTATTCACACCAGTGTGTGATAAAGTGCCATAACAGAACAATAACAAGAAATACTTTCAAGGTACATTCTCTTAAAGTATAAGTGCCACAAATTGAACCTGCATCCATCTGGCATCCCAGCAGCCGGCATCATTGTAGCAGCACCAAACTTGGCCGCTGGGAAAAGTAAAAGAATTCTGTAAGCATTTTGGAAGTTTGTATTGCACGTTTTCCTCTCCTCTATAATACAATACCATTCAATTGTTAGTGAAAGGCCCAAAACAACAAATAAACTCACACTAACAGTCAATCAGCAGCAAAGTTACAAACGTTTTTTTTCAGAACAGAAGATGACATTGCATACGTATTAATAATGTCATCATAGTCTAAGTTCCTTGAAATGTCACACTCAATGTTCAACAGAAGGAGGGACTCTAAAAGCTCCTGTCCAATCGAAGCCCTCAGACGATTTTTTACAATTTTCAGCTTTGAGAACACTCTTTCACATGAAACCTGGGTGCAAGCAAGTGTAAGAAGGGTCTTGTAAACTGCAAAAATGTTTCCATAAGCAGCAGAATGTAAATTGTAGTCATATAAAAGTCTGTAGCAGCAGGAAAGACAGTTTTTTTGCGGGACGAGTTGTACTTTCAGATGCAATCATTTATTTTACCATATAGTGTACAGGGAAATGGCAACAAAAATTCCAAGTGCAGCAAAATTGCAAAAAAAGTGCAATTGCACGTTTGTTTATTGGGTTTTTTAGTCACCATGTTCACTATATGGAAAAACCGACGTGACAGGGTGATGCCTCGGGTCAGTACGAGTTTGTAGATACCAAACATGTATACCTTTACTGGTATCTAAGTGGTGAAAACAAATTCATAAGTTTGAAAAATCACACTTTTCACGCCATGTTCTGCGCACCGTAGTGTTCTCATTTTTTTGGGTCTGGGGCTTTGTGACGGCTTATTTTTTGCGTCTTGAGCTGACGTGCATCTCTGCTGCTCTGTAGTAGTCACAACACAGGGAGAGGTTAACCATCCAAGTATTTAATATGTATTGCAAATAAAGAATGTTCCCATTCTTAATATCCGAAAAAACAAATGACTGACAACTATCCCTAGACTAATAATACCATATAGAAGAGAGAAATACCGCCACACCATGACCAGAACACATACCACCACATAGTGATGAAATACTACCAAGTACAAGGTATATATACTGCCACACCATGAGAAGACCACATATTACCACCACATAGTGACTGTCCGAATAATACCACATACAAGGGACAAATTCCGCCACGCCATGACCATGGCACATAATGGCACCAGATAGTGACTGATAATGAAAATGTAAAAAAGCTCTGTATATAGAGTCAATGTACAGATAATGTAGAGATTATCAGTGACATTATGCACAGGAGTCCTGTGTATAGGGTCAGTGTAGAGGTAATACAGTGATCACCAGTGACATTACACACAGGAGCTCTGTATACAGTGTCAGTGTGTGTGTATAGGTAATATAGTGATCACCAGTGACATTACACATTGGAGCTCTGTATATAGTGTCAGTGTGTGTGTATAGGTAATACAGTGATCACCAGTGACATTACACACAGGAGCTCTGTATATAGTGTCAGTGTGTGTGTATAGGTAATATAGTGATCACCAGTGACATTACACATTGGAGCTCTGTATATAGTGTCAGTGTGTGTGTATAGGTAATACAGTGATCACCAGTGACATTACACACAGGAGCTCTGTATATAGTGTCAGTGTGTGTGTATAGGTAATATAGTGATCACCAGTGACATTACACATTGGAGCTCTGTATATAGTGTCAGTGTGTGTGTATAGGTAATACAGTGATCACCAGTGACATTACACACAGGAGCTCTGTATATAGTGTCAGTGTGTGTGTATAGGTAATATAGTGATCACCAGTGACATTACACATTGGAGCTCTGTATATAGTGTCAGTGTGTGTGTATAGGTAATACAGTGATCACCAGTGACATTACACACAGGAGCTCTGTATATAGTGTCAATGTGTGTGTGTGTGTGTGTGTGTGTGTGTGTGTGTGTGTGTGTGTGTGTGTGTGTGTGTGTGTGTGTAGGTAATACAGTGATCACCAGTGACATTACACACAGGAGCTCTGTATACAGTGTCAGTGTGTGTGTATAGGTAATACAGTGATCACAAGTGACATTACACACAGGAGCTCTGTATATAGTGTCAGTGTGTGTGTACAGGTAATACAGTGATCACCAGTGACATTACACACAGGAGATCTGTATACAATGTCAGTGTGTGTGTACAGGTAATACAGTGATCACCAGTGACATTACACACAGGAGCTCTGTATACAGTGTCGGTGTGTGTGTATAGGTAATACAGTGATCACCAGTGACATTACACACAGGAGATCTGTATACAGTGTCAGAGTACAGGTAATACAGTGATCACCAGTGACATTACACAAGCCAGCTCCGTATATAGTGTCAGTGTGTGTGTATAGGATGTACAGAGATCACCAGTGACATTACACACAGGAGCTCTGTATATAGTGTCAGTGTGTGTGTATAGGTAATACAGTGATCACCAGTGACATTATGCACAGGAGCTCTGTATACAGTGTCAGAGTACAGGTAATACAGTGATCACCAGTGACATTACACAAGGCAGCTCCGTATATAGTGTCAGAGTGTGTGTATAGGATGTACAGAGATCACCAGTGACATTACACACAGGAACTTTGTATATAGTGTCAGTGTGTGTGTATAGGTAATACAGTGATCACCAGCGACATTACACACAGGAGCTCTGTATATAGTGTCAGTGTGTGTGTGTATAGGTAATACAGAAATCACCAGTGATATTACACACAGGAGCTCTGTATATAGTGTCAGTGTGTGTGTATAGGTAGTACATAGATCACCAGTGACATTACACACAGGAGCTCTGTATATAGTGTCAGTGTACAGGTAATACAGTGATCACCAGTGACATTACACACAGGAGCTCTGTATATAGTGTCAGTGTGTGTGTGTATAGGTAATACAGTGATCATCAGTGACATTACACACAGGAGCTCTGTATATAGTGTCAGTGTGTGTGTATAGGTAACACACATACTCACCAGTGACATTACACACAGGAGCTCTGTATATAGTGTCAGTGTGTGTGTATAGGTAGTACAGAGATCACCAGTGACATTACACACAGGAGCTCTGTATATAGTGTCAGTGTGTGTGTATAGGTAGTACAGAGATCACCAGTGACATTACACACAGGAGCTCTGTATATAGTGTCAGTGTGTGTGTATAGGTAATACAGTGATCACCAGTGACATTACACACAGGAGCTCTGTATATAGTGTCAGTGTGTGTGTATAG
The DNA here is from genome assembly GCF_046119375.1 of Phyllobates terribilis. Lineage (NCBI taxonomy): Eukaryota > Metazoa > Chordata > Amphibia > Anura > Dendrobatidae > Phyllobates > Phyllobates terribilis. Next base: position 3,124,273 of record NW_027362959.1, read on the forward strand.
GTAACACACATACTCACCAGTGATGTCTCTAGGTGAAGTTCTTTATCTGCCGCAGACCGATATATCACATCTTCTATGCAGGACTTATCTCTGCAGAAAATAACATAGTTCGCTATAACTGATCACTTCCAGAGCACAATCTACACTTTTCTCAAGATTTCTACACTGCATGAAATGACAAAAAAAGAAATCTAGTGCCGCACTACACAGTAACATTGCTCCAGTGTCATTCTGTGCCGGCTCATCTCTGTCAGCAGACATATTGTCAGATGGCAAAGATGCAGCAGAGCTGAAGACAGAAGACCTATGGATTACGTTGGATTGAGGATTTTTCTTTATTAAAGATGGAGTCCCTAAATGTGTTTTATTTTTAATAAAAAAAAAAAATTCTGTCTTTTTTTTCTGTTTACTAGAAATTCATGGTGGCTATGTCTAATTTGGCGTGACACCATGAATTTCGGGCTTAGTACCAGCTGATAATACAAAGCTGGCCTGGTACTAACCCTATTATTACCCAGGGTGCCACTCACCACCAGGGCCGCTGGAAGAGCCGGGTAAAGCACCTGGAAATGGTGCTATGAGGAATGCGCCACTTTCAGGGGTGGCTGCGGGCTGAGATTTTCAGCGTGGGGGGCCAAGAACGCTTGGGCCTTACCATGCTGCGAATCCCAGCCCCCAGCTGCCTTGTTTTATCTGGCTGGCGATCAACATATGGCGGGAGCTGGGCAATGGGCATGATTATCAAATAATATATACCTGACAGGGGCCCATAGATTCTGCTGCCTCCAATAATATATACCTGACAGGAGCCCATAGATTCTGCTGCCTCCAATAATATATACCTGACAGGAGCGCATACATTCTCCTGCCTCCAATAATATATACCTGACAGAAGCCCATACATTCTCCTGCCTCCAATAATATATACCTGACACGAGCCCATACATTCTCCTGCCTCCAATAATATATACCTGACAGGAGCCCATACATTCTGCTGGCTCCAATAATGTATACCTGACAGGAGCCCATACATTCTCCTGCCTCCAATAATATATACCTGACAGGAGCCCATACATTCTCCTGCCTCCAATAATATATACCTGACAGGAGCCCATACACTCTCCTGACTCCAATAACATATACCTGACAGGAGCCCATACATTCTCTTGCCTCCAATAATATATACCTGACAGGAGCCCATACATTCTTCTGCCTCCAATAATATATACCTGACAGGGGCCCATAGATTCTGCTGGCTCCAATAATATATACCTGACAGGAGCCCATACATTCTCCTGCCTCCAATAATATATACCTGACACGAGCCCATACATTCTCCTGCCTCCAATAATATATACCTGACAGGAGCGCATACATTCTCCTGCCTCCAATAATATATACCTGACAGGAGCCCATACATTCTGCTGCCTCCAATAATATATACCTGACAGGAGCCCATACATTCTCCTGCCTCCAATAATATATACCTGACAGGAACCCATACATTCTCCTGCCTCCAATAATATATACCAGACAGGAGCCCATACATACTCCTGACTCCAATAATATATACCTGACAGGAGCCCATACATTCTCTTGCCTCCAATAATATATACCTGACAGGGGCCCATACATTCTGCTGGCTCCAATAATATATACCTGACAGGAGCCCATAGATTCTGCTGCCTCCAATAATATATACCTGACAGGAGCCCATACATTCTCCTGCGTCCAATAATATATACCTGACAGGAGCCCATACATTCTGATGGCTCCAATGATATATACCCGACAGGAGCCCATACATTCTGCAGCCTCCAATAATATATACCTGACAGGAGCCCATACATTCTCCTGCCTCCAATAATATATACCTGACAGGAGCCCATACATTCTCCTGCCTCCAATAATATATACCTGACAGGAGCCCATACATTCTGCTGCCTCCAATAATATATACCTGACAGAAGCCCATACATTCTGCAGCCTCCAATAATATATACCCGACAGGAGCCCATACATTCTGCAGCCTCCAATAATATATACCCGACAGGAGCCCATACATTCTGCTGGCTCCAATAATATATACCCGACAGGAGCCCATACATTCTCCTGCCTCCAATAATATATACCTGACAGGAGCCCATACATTCTCTTTGCTTCCAATAATATATACCTGACAGGAGCCCATACATTCTCATGCCTCCAATAATATATACCTGACAGGATCCCATAGATTCTGCTGCCTCCAATAATATATACCTGACAGGAGCCCATACATTCTCCTGCCTCCAATAATATATACCTGACAGGAGCCCATACTTTCTCCTGCCTCCAATAATATATACCTGACAGGAGCCCATACATTCTCCTGCCTCCAATACTATATACCTGACAGGAGCCCATACATTCTCCTGCCTCCAATACTATATACCTGACAGGAGCCCATACATTCTCCTGCCTCCAATAATATATACCTGACAGGAACCCATACATTCCCCTGCCTCCAATAATATATACCTGACAGGAGTCCATAGATTCTGCTGGCTCCAATAACATATACCTGACAGGAGCCCATACACTCTCCTGCCTCCAATAATATATACCTGACAGGAGCCCATACATTCTCCTGCCTCCAATAATATATACCTGACAGGAGCCCATACATTCCCCTGCCTCCAATAATATATACCTGACAGGAGCCCATAGATTCTGCTGGCTCCAATAATATATACCTGACAGGAGCCCATACATTCTCCTGCCTCCAATAATATATACCTGACAGGAGCCCATACATTCTCCTGCCTCCAATAATATATACCTGACAGGAGCCCATACATTCCCCTGCCTCCAATAATATATACCTGACAGGAGCCCATAGATTCTGCTGGCTCCAATAATATATACCTGACAGGAGCCCATACATTCTCCTGCCTCCAATAATATATACCTGACAGGAGCCCATACATTCTGCTGCCTCCAATAATATATACCTGACAGGAGCCCATACATTCTGCTGCCTCCAATAATATATACCTGACAGGAGCCCATACATTCTGCTGCCTCCAATAATATATACCCGACAGGAGCCCATACATTCTGCTGCCTCCAATAATATATACCCGACAGGAGCCCATACATTCTGCTGCCTCCAATAATATATACCCGACAGGAGCCCATAGATTCTGCTGCCTCCAATAATATATACCTGTCAGGAACCCATACATTCTGCTGGCTCCAATAATATATACCCGACAGGAGCCCATACATTCTGCTGGCTCCAATAATATATACCCGACAGGAGCCCATACATTCTCCTGCCTCCAATAATATATACCTGACAGGAGCCCATACATTCTCTTTGCTTCCAATAATATATACCTGACAGGAGCCCATACATTCTCATGCCTCCAATAATATATACCTGACAGGATCCCATAGATTCTGCTGCCTCCAATAATATATACCTGACAGGAGCCCATACATTCTCCTGCCTCCAATAATATATATCTGACAGGATCCCATAGATTCTGCCGCCTCCAATAATATATACCTGACAGGAGCCCATACATTCTCCTGCCTCCAATAATATATACCTGACAGGAGCCCATACTTTCTCCTGCCTCCAATAATATATACCTGACAGGAGCCCATACATTCTCCTGCCTCCAATACTATATACCTGACAGGAGCCCATACATTCTCCTGCCTCCAATACTATATACCTGACAGGAGCCCATACATTCTCCTGCCTCCAATAATATATACCTGACAGGAACCCATACATTCCCCTGCCTCCAATAATATATACCTGACAGGAGTCCATAGATTCTGCTGGCTCCAATAACATATACCTGACAGGAGCCCATACACTCTCCTGCCTCCAATAATATATACCTGACAGGAGCCCATACATTCTCCTGCCTCCAATAATATATACCTGACAGGAGCCCATACATTCCCCTGCCTCCAATAATATATACCTGACAGGAGCCCATAGATTCTGCTGGCTCCAATAATATATACCTGACAGGAGCCCATACATTCTCCTGCCTCCAATAATATATACCTGACAGGAGCCCATACATTCTCCTGCCTCCAATAATATATACCTGACAGGAGCCCATACATTCCCCTGCCTCCAATAATATATACCTGACAGGAGCCCATAGATTCTGCTGGCTCCAATAATATATACCTGACAGGAGCCCATACATTCTCCTGCCTCCAATAATATATACCTGACAGGAGCCCATACATTCTGCTGCCTCCAATAATATATACCTGACAGGAGCCCATACATTCTGCTGCCTCCAATAATATATACCTGACAGGAGCCCATACATTCTGCTGCCTCCAATAATATATACCTGACAGGAGCCCATACATTCTGCTGCCTCCAATAATATATACCCGACAGGAGCCCATACATTCTGCTGCCTCCAATAATATATACCCGACAGGAGCCCATAGATTCTGCTGCCTCCAATAATATATACCTGACAGGAGCCCATACATTCTCCCGCCTCCAATAATATATACCTGACAGGAGCCCATACATTCTCCCGCCTCCAATAATATATACCTGACAGGAACCCATACATTCTCCTGCCTCCAATAATATATACCTGACAGGAGCCCATACATTCTCCTGCCTTCAATAATATATACCTGACAGGAGCCCATACATTTTCCTGCCTCCAATAATATATACCTGACAGGAGCCCATACATTCTCCTGCCTCCAATAATATATACCTGTCAGGAGCCCATACATTCTGCTGCCTCCAATAATATATAACTGAAAGGGCCCATACAGTGCTGCCAATATGATTAGCGAACCAGGGGGGCCCTCTGTTCTCTGTACAGGGCACAGGGGGGGTAGGGGGCGGGGCTTGGGGGCGTGGCCAATGGGACCCAGGGCCTACCGGGGGATTTCCTGATCCTCCGGTGGGCCAGAACGCCCCTGGTGGGGTCCCTGTGCCCCCCTAACAGGTGACATACTAACTAGCTGAAAATTTACACCCCAGCACCATCTTTCTATCTCTTAAGCTGACAGTGAATGTGTTGGTAGTGTGGCGCCCCTGAGGGTTCAGTTGCCACAGGGGTACTGCACCTCAGAAAGAGGTGTGGTATCTCCTCTCTCAGGTAAGGATGGAGCATCACACAAGACCCTACTTCACACTCAACACTACACCACTTCTGTCCTGTAGGGGGCCTAAATGCACCAGGGTGCTTCCCCGGCCCGGGATAGAGGAGATGGGGAGGAACCAAAGATGGTGGGAACCATGTAGTGGGTGAGGGTGGAGTAAGCACTTTACTTTAGCATCATATATATACAGCGGCCATCTTTATAACCTAGTCTTTTGTCGTGGTTCCTTGGGAAGGTCAGTCAGCACAAAGCTGCGGCCGGCTCAGGGGTCACGGTTCCCGGTCTCAGGCCTCGAGACGGGGGGTTGGGGCAGAGTTGAGTTATAGCTAGCTCTGTCCCCGGTCAGAGTCCAATCAAGAAGGCCCAGGAGGGGAGCAGAGGAGATAGGCTCCACAGACGAAAGGATCCCAGGAGGGTACGGATGGAGCGGAGTCGCCACCTGTATTCTTCACTCTGGCCTAGCCTGAGGGACTCCTGCCGCAAGAGGGGACCGGCCCCCGATATCTGACAGTGTACTTCACGTCATCGTTAGAAAAGCCCGGAGGCTTAGTGGATCCCAGGGGGATACGGACGCAGCGGAGTCGCCACCTGTATCTCTCAACCTATGTATATCTAGTGGGACCCGGCCTTACTCCACGTTCACATCACATACAGTCAGGAGAGGACTCAGTGGGAGAATCTAGGAAAGAAAGGAACACCCCAGCGGGGTCTTGACAGGTGCTCCTGATCTACCTAGGAAGTGCTGAACCCCTTCCTGGTGGCCGCAGCGCGCCACGAGAAGCAGAGAGAAGCTTTGCAGCTGCTACTTCATCAAAGTGAGTAAATCTTGGATGACTTCACATACTGCCTCCGTTTGCTCATTCCTGCGCGGCACTGCACCCACCACAACTCCCCAGATCCTCCATACCGCCCTGAGGCTTACTCCGCCTGTGGGGAGTAGTACCAACCAAGCTGTCAGAACATCAGCCTCAGAGGACTGCTGCAGCGCTGGTGGCCATCACCAGAAACCACAGGTGGCGTAGTCGAACATCCACTCATCCAATAGCCCATTCTTTTTATGTGACAGCCCTGGGCACGGACTGGGTCGCGGCCACGACGACACCCACATACCCCCACCATATATTGTCCGGCACCGAGTAACCCCACCGCTCAGGGAGGGCGTCGCAGTAGCAGATAGTTCAAAGCTGTCCACCTTTCTCGAATTTAGTAAGTGACCCCCTGGTCCCCACAGAAGAACTGAACTCTGGTGGTGCCTTCTGATGGCGGCTAAGTCCCCGGCCAGACATGGTGCACTGGTGATTCCCCGTGGAATGATTACAATGATGCTGTTCCCTCCCGGTTAATCTACGATAGGGGCATCTTATAAGGACTCCATTGTGGGTGACCAGGACTGTGACCTTGACTTACCTTAAATAGCTCACAGCTCCCCTGCAGTCCTGAGCTCAGCGTGCAGACCTTCAGCGAGCTCCGGTAAGTGATGGGATTAAGCGCAATGTTCTTGTCCATCAATTCTTTCCGCAGCTTCAGTGCGTGCTGCAGACCCGAGTCTTTCCATGGCGACTCCGCGCAGGCGTTGAACAGGGCAGTATATGTGGCATCTGTGGGAACCAGACCTCGCTTTTTCATCTAAATGATGTAACAAGAAATGAGTCTGTACTGTAAAAACTGTATGTAATAATAGCAATAATAATGTAAGTACATAATATACAGGGCATTATCAGATAATGTACAGGTACTTTACTGCATTACGTTATTGGTCCTCCCAATTAACAGAACAAATGGTCCATGGTGCTCACTGGGGCGCTGACGCCCCTTCACAGCAAGATCCATATAAGTGTGAGTGCCTGGTACTGCCGGCCTCGGCCAGATCCCCACAGCTTGTACACTGATGGACAGCGTACACAATGAATGTTATATTGAGGGCATAACAGTCATGTCAGGTGGCTACTGCTATGTGTATATTCTATTCTGGCCCCTGTGTGTCCTGCAATTGTCACCAGTTCTCCCCTCTGCAGGCTCTAGCGCTAAGCTTCAGTTATCTCTCAGCTAGTGGGTAGAGAATGCTGCACTGTCTGCTCACGTACACATCGCACACAGGCGGGAGGGATTCCCGCTTTCCATTCAGCACATGTTCAGAAGCAGTGGCAGTGATATGGTTGTGTAGAAGTGCTCAGCACTGAAGTGAGATAAACTCCTTACTAGAATAAGCTGCAGCACGATCTGCCCGTGTCTCCCTCTGATTGTCCTATCACTGTGCTCCTGCTCCAGCCTAACCTGATTTCATTAATCAATAGTGCAAGTAAAGATAAGACACTTTGTAATATACATTATCAGATAAACCTTCTTCTTTTGTCACTTAAAAGACATTTTTTGGTCTCCTGCACTAATCATTCACTCTCAATATCGGCTAAATCTGTGGGAGAAGGGAAGGGAACCTGTCACATGAAAAAACGCTATCAACCTGTAGATATGGGGTTACTCTGCAGGTTAATAGCATTCTGAACCTGCCCGGTGCCGGCATTTAGACTCCCTCTGCCAGGAGGAAATGAACTTTATCGTACCTGGTAGCGTTTGGGTATCAGTCATGGGGGCGGCACTGGTTCAGTCACCGCTCTGTGTATAGAGAGTGACGGCTGTCACCGTGCCCCCAGCCCTGATTGACAGCCGGCCCTAATGCTGAGCTGCCGCCAGTCACTACAGGGGTCGCAGTTACAGGCGCCACTTTCTATACACAGAGCAGTGCCACCCCGGTGACTGGAAGTCGAACGCTACCGGGAGGAACGTGACAGGTTCATTTCAACAAAAATGTCTGCGCTGCCCCTATAAACCTATGGAAGGGGGAGATGGAGGGAGAAAAAGCAGAGCACAGAAAAGGTAAATGCTGAGGCTTATAATGCAGAGAAAAAATGCAGGAGACCCATCATATAATGTACACTCCCCATACATTCATGTACACTCAGGAGTGTATAATGAGTGGCAATTATTCCTTATATAGTTCTCCTTATTCTAAAAAGTCATCAGAAAGTGCTGTTAAATCGTAAGGGAATCTGCCACCCGGTTTTAGATGCCCCATCTGAGAGCAGCATGATATGAGGGGTGAGACCCTGATTACAGTGATACCTCACGCTTTTTGCTGCTTACTGCTATTTTGATAAAATCAGTGTTTTATCTGCTGCAGCTCTAGTAGTTCTCTGAATGCTGAGCTTTGTATAACCCCCACCCACACCACTGATCGGCAGCTTTCCTCCAGTCAGTGGTGGGGATGGGGTTATACAGAGCACATGAATACCGAGGACTACTTAGCAGAATTTCATACAATTTGCCCAACAGAAGAAAATTCATATGTAAAAGAATACAACGACTATAATACTGCTCCCTATGTACAAGAATATAACTGCGATAATACTGCTCCCTATGTACAAGAATACAACTACTATAATACTGCCCTCTATGTACAAGAATACAACTACTATAATACAGCTCCTATGTACAAGAATATAAATACTATAATACTGCTCCTATGTACAAGAATATAACTACTATAATACAGCCCCCTATGTACAAGAATACAACTACTATAATACTGCCCTCTATGTACAAGAATACAACTACTATAATACTGTTCCTATGTACAAGAATATAACTACTATAATACTGCCCCCTATGTACAAGAATATAACTGCTATAATACTGCTCCGTATGTACAAGAATACAACTACTATAATACTGCCCCTATATACAAGAATATAACTACTATAATACTGCTCCTATGTACAAGAATATAACTGCTATGATATTGCCCCTGTATAAGAATATAACTACTATAATACAGCTCTTATGTACAAGAATATAACTACTATAATACTGCTACTATGTACAAGAATATAACTGGTATAATACTGCCCCTGTATAAGAATACAACTACTATAATACTGCTACTATGTATAAGAATATAACTGCAATAATACTGCTCCAGTATAAGAATATAACTGCTATAATACTGCTACTATGTATAAGAATAAAACTGCTATGATACTGCCCCTGTATAAGAATATAACTGCTATGATACTGCCCCTGTGTAAGAATATAACTGCTATGATACTGGTATGAGTGGCGGTATTGCCATCATTATTTGAGCTGTTTTTCTCCTGCATTAACCCCTCCTCGTCTTAAACCTGTTTTGGGCTTAGAGGAGGGCTCAGCTCTGGGCGCTTGTATGCGGTGACTTCTCTGGATGCCACATTTCCGGGCACGTGCTCTACAATGGCCTCACTTCTGTTCCTGTATGGCCTCCGCTGGGTGCGGCCTCACTCGCTGGGAGGATGTCAGTTACCGGACTCTGGGCTTGGACCTGGTGCCCTGTAGGTAGCAGGTGTGACTTGGAGGACCCCTGCTATGACTGACTCCTGACAGTGTTCAGGGCCCATCCTGCCGCTATAGTGACTGGCAGACCCGGCCGTACAGGGTTACTGGGCGTTCACCTCTGAGTGATGGAATCAGCGCGCAGACGATTATTGTCTCAGCCCGGAGCGGTGAGAGCCGGGACCCTATAATCCGGCACATTCCAGCCGTTCATCCTAATCCGCCTACAGCGGCCGCTAATGTGCGCCCTCCAGGCAGGAGAGGAGGCGAGTCCCCACACCGGCCTCACATGGAGGCTCGCACCATGGGGATCGAAGCTTCAGCATCCCGCCCGCCCGGAATAAACTGCACTCGCTTTCTTATATACCTTGCGTTTTTATTCTTCACCATTTACTTCGTCAGGGAATAAAAACATTTAAATAATTGTTACGGAAAACAGCGCCACCCTGACCCATGGGTTGTATTTGGTATTACAGCTCAGAGTCCTGCAATACCGGCTGTGAGCAGATGTGGCGCTGTTTCTGTACCAGAGCAGCCATGTTTTTCCACTCTGAGCAGGGCTGTGTCCAGGAAATCTCTAACCATAGGGATCTGGTTTGAGTGGGCATTTCCCCTTTAAATGTTATGGTCACCTTTGGGGTCTTTCTTTTGTATTTAAATGCATTTATTTTTGAGCCAAATATTTTTTGCAAATTGGTTCCATTAAAATTTTTCACCGTTTGGCTTTTACAGGCCTTTTAAGTGGCTGTGGAATGAGTCAACTGAGGACCTGTCAGTGAGCTCCTCTCACTGACACAAAGTTCTGCTCAGCTTTCATGTAGGCTCAGTAAAATGACAGCTTAAAAAAAAAAGCTGCAAGCTCACTGATAAATTCTCAGTTAACTCATTCCGCAGATGTCAGACGCAAAAAATTTAATAAATCCCATTTTTAATAAAATTAAAATATATGCATTTAAGAAAATGTAAAAAATGCCAGGTAAGTGTGAACGATGTCTTGTATGTGGCTAGGTGGATTGTCTGTACTTACTGTACAGGCAGGGGCGTACATAGGAATCATGGGGCCCCATAGCAGAAGCTCTAATTGGGCCCCCCCCCCCCAAAAAAAAAATGTAAATAATTGTCGGGGTCACCAAAGATCAGATCTCACAACTTTCTATCCTTTACATAGTAATTTTCCTCCTGCTGACGTCCTAGATCTCTCTTTCATTGCCCCATAAAGTGTGATGCCAAAAAAAGGGCCCCCCAAACACAGTATGAAACCCCCATGGTGAATTCCTCCATATGCACAGTATAATGACCCTACTGTACCCCAACTCAACTCCCAGGGTAAAATATGCTGACCCCAACACAGTATGATCCCCCAACTGTGAGCCGCTAGAGAGGATGGTACATAATAAGGGACGGCTCTATACATAATGAGTACACTATATACTAAGGGACTGTGCTGTACATAATAAGGCTACATTCCTGCATCTGTGTGCAGTGTCGGTGTGCTGGCCTGTTTTACTGACGCATTGAGCATGTCCTATTCTAATCCTCAAAATCGGATCAGAACAGGACATTCTCTGCCCTCTTAGATCTCATTCTCAGATCCGTGATTTTCATGGATGTGTGAATGGATCTATAAAACTGTACGAGTCCGTGGACCATCCGATAAAAAGATCTGGCAGCACACGGACATTTCACACAAATGTGAGAATGCAGCCTAAGGGATTTTACAGATAACATCATCACTGCAAGTCACACAGTGCAGATACAGAATAATATTTACATCCAGGCACTTACCGCAGACGTCTCATCTGATCAGAGCCGGTTTCTGCTGCTTCTTCTCCATCTGGTCAGACCTTCATGTCGACATCTCCCAGCCACGATGACCAGTACAGCCCTAAAAATAACAAGGTCAGATATTGTCGGCATACATGTGTCTCCCCCGCTCTGCGTCCTCGAATACAGATATGTAACACCCCCCCATTAATATACTATTAGCCACTTAGTAATCAAAATATAAAGTGATAAGCAGCACTGTGCCCCCCATTAACTATAATCTGCACCGGCCAATAAAATAAATTATTCAGTCTCTGTGACTCTCCCCAATTAACTGTAAGGCTATGTGCACACGGAAAACATACAAGGCTTTACAGTACAAGCAAAGTGAAACCCCCATCACTGCTCTCTACCATCACCCCCATCATTGCTCTCTCCCAGCACCCTCGCAATTGCTCTCTCCCAGCACCCCCGTCATTGCTCTCTCCCAGCACCCCCATCATTGCTCTCTCTCAGCACCCCCATCATTACTGTCTCCCAGCACCCCCATCATTGCTCTCTCCCACCACCTCCATCATTACTGTCTCCCAGCACCCCCGTCATTGCTCTGTCCCAGCACCCTCATCGTTGCGCTCTTCCAGCACCCCCATCAATTCGCTCTCCCAGCACTCCCATCATTGCGCTCTCTCAGCACCCGCATCATTGCTCTGTCCCACCACCCCCATCATTGCTCTCTCCCAGCCCCCATCATTGCTCTGTCCCAGCACCTCCATCAATGCTCTCTCCCAGCCCCCCCATCATTGCGCTCTCCCAGCACCCCCATCATTGCTCTGTCCCAGCACCCTCATCATTGCTTGCTCCCAGCAACACGTCATTGCTCTCCCCTTCCCTACCATCCCCATCATTGCTCTCCCCAGCCCTATCAGCCCCATTATTGCTCTTCCCAGCCGCATCATTCCCCTCCCCAGCCCCATTATTGCTCTTCCCAGCCCCATCAGCCCCATTATTGCTCTTCCCAGCCCCATCATTCCTCTCCCTAGCCCCATCAGCCCCATTATTGCTCTTCCCAGACCCATCATTCCTCCCCCCACCTCCCCTCCCCAGCATTTCAGTAAAAAAAAAAAAAAAAAAAAAAAAAAAGAACAACTTACCTCAGCTCGCTCGCCTGCAGCATCCTCCTGGTTGCCGGCAGCTTTCTTCCTGACCCAGGCGCGCGCTGCATGATGACGTCATCAAGCTGCGCGCGCCTGGGTCAGGGAGGAAGCAGAGGACGAACCCTCCAGCTCCGCGGCTATTCTCCTCCTGACAGCAGCGGAGCTGCAGGGATCGCTCCCTGACCGCCGCGTGCAGGGAGCAGCTGCATGGTGGAGACCCGGCGCTGCTGCACCGGCGGCGGTATGTCCACCCCTGGACTGCTATGGGGTCCCCCGGCTCACGGGCCCCATAGCAGTCGCGTGGTCTGCCGCCATTGGCGGTACGCCACTGCGTACAGGAGCTGGGAGCACTGGCTGTAGCCTCCTCCATCTCCTCGCACTCGTCTGCCGCCCTCTGGCGGTCGCTGTAGGTCATGGCGCACACGGCGGCTCCGGACTCCACCAGGAACTTACACACCTGGACGTTGTTGCAGGAGACGGCGCAGTGCAGCGGGGTCCTGACAGCGACACCAAGCGGAGAAAACGACAGAAACCGCCACAGAAAACCCCCTGAAAAACTAGACCGTCTGTCCTCAATCACCCAGACCCTCGGGGGCTCAACTTTTCTATTTCTTGGGCCAAGATTTTTTTTTCTTTTTCTCCCATTGATGCAATCTGGCCGGGGGCTGAGTCACGTGCTGGCCGGGGGGGCGGGGTAGTGCTTAATAAGTGCTCTCAGGCCTCTAACAAGGGATGGGGGGTTTTCTGCCGACCCCTTTAATGCGAGCCGATATTCGGGGCAGCAGCCGGCGCTGTCTGCTGCGTTTACCTTCACTCCGCACTGTACGAGGAACTGGACGATCTCGGTGTGGGGGGCTGTGAGACCCTCGTCGTTGGGCTGGCTGGGGTCTTCCACCTGCAGATGAGGGGGATGGAGAAGATACAACATTAGTGCTGGCAGAAATCCAGAGCACGGGAGTCATCAGCACAATAAGCGAAGGAGCGGGACGGGCCGAGGGGACGAGCGCGGTAATGAGGGGGACAAGGGCCGCATTCAGCAGAGGAAAGGAATGAGGGGGGCTTCTAATTCTACCAATCAGAGGCGGATAATATCTGGCTGCAGGACAGGAAGGACATCACCGCCCATCAGCTCTCATCACATTGCCCTCTGTTCACACCTGAGCTGTGTCCACAGTTTATAACTGAAGCAATAACTGTCATAAAGCCGCTGTAAATGGGACAGAAAATCTGCACCAAAATCTGTGCAAAACTTAACTGCAGATTTTAGTGCAGATTTGGCCACAGATTTCACTCTTTGCAAACCATTAAGTGAAATTAGCAGTGACAATCCACACTGAGAACTTGTGTGGGCGCTATATGATGTGTGTTGTAGGCACTGTATAGCGGTAATGTGTGGGCGCTATATGATGTGTGTTGTAGGTACTGTATAGCGGTAATGTGTGGGCGCTATATGATGTGTGTTGTAGGTACTGTATAGCGGTAATGTGTGGGCGCTATATGATGTGTGTTGTAGGCGCTGTATAGCGGTAATGTGTGGGCGCTATATGATGTGTGTTGTAGGTGCTGTATAGCGGTAATGTGTGGACGCTATATGATGTGTGCTGTAGGTACTGTATAGCGGTAATGTGTGGGCGCTATATGATGTGTGTTGTAGGTGCTGTATAGCGGTAATGTGTGGACGCTATATGATGTGTGCTGTAGGTACTGTATAGCGGTAATGTGTGGGCGCTATATGATGTATGTTGTAGGTACTGTATAGCGGTAATGTGTGGGCGCTATATGATGTGTGTTGTAGGTACTGTATAGCGGTAATGTGTGGGCGCTATATGAAGCGTGCTGTAGGTACTGTATAGCGGTAATGTGTGGGCGCTATATGATGTGTGTTGTAGGTACTGTATAGCGGTAATGTGTGGGCACTATATGATGTATGTTGTAGGTACTGTATAGCGGTAATGTGTGGGCGCTATATGATGTGTGTTGTAGGTACTGTATAGCGGTAATGTGTGGGCGCTATATGAAGCGTGCTGTAGGTACTGTATAGCGGTAATGTGTGGGCGCTATATGATGTGTGTTGTAGGTACTGTATAGCGGTAATGTGTGGGCACTATATGATGTATGTTGTAGGTACTGTATAGCGGTAATGTGTGGGCGCTATATGATGCGTGCTGTAGGTACTGTATAGCGGTAATGTGTGGGCGCTATATGATGTATGTTGTAGGTACTGTATAGCGGTAATGTGTGGGCGCTATATGATGTGTGTTGTAGGTACTGTATAGCGGTAATGTGTGGGCGCTATATGATGTGTGTTGTAGGTACTGTATTGCGGTAATGTGAGGGCACTATATGATGTGTGCTGTAGGTGCTGTATAGCGGTAATGTGTGGGCGCTATATGATGTGTGTTGTAGGTACTGTATAGCGGTAATGTGTGGACGCTATATGATGTGTGTTGTAGGTACTGTATAGCGGTAATGTGTGGGCACTATATGATGTGTGTTGTAGGTACTGTATAGAGGTAATGTGTGGGCGCTATATGATGCGTGTTGTAGGTGCTGTATAGCGGTAATGTGTGGGCGCTATATGATGTGTGTTGTAGGCGCTGTATAGCGGTAATGTGTGGACGCTATATGATGTGTGCTGTAGGCACTGTATAGCGGTTATGTGTGGGCGCTATATGATGTGTGTTGTAGGTACTGTATAGCGGTAATGTGTGGGCACTATATGATGTGTGTTGTAGGCGCTGTATAGCGGTAATGTGTGGGCGCTATATGATGCGTGCTGTAGGTACTGTATAGCGGTAATGTGTGGGCGCTATATGATGTATGTTGTAGGTACTGTATAGCGGTAATGTGTGGGCGCTATATGATGTATGTTGTAGGTACTGTATAGCGGTAATGTGTGGGCGCTATATGATGTGTGTTGTAGGTACTGTATAGCGGTAATGTGTGGGCGCTATATGATGCGTGCTGTAGGTACTGTATAGCGGTAATGTGTGGGCGCTATATGATGTATGTTGTAGGTACTGTATAGCGGTAATGTGTGGGCGCTATATGATGTGTGTTGTAGGTACTGTATAGCGGTAATGTGTGGGCGCTATATGATGTGTGTTGTAGGTACTGTATAGCGGTAATGTGAGGGCACTATATGATGTGTGCTGTAGGTGCTGTATAGCGGTAATGTGTGGGCGCTATATGATGTGTGTTGTAGGTACTGTATAGCGGTAATGTGTGGACGCTATATGATGTGTGTTGTAGGTACTGTATAGCGGTAATGTGTGGGCACTATATGATGTGTGTTGTAGGTACTGTATAGAGGTAATGTGTGGGCGCTATATGATGCGTGTTGTAGGTGCTGTATAGCGGTAATGTGTGGGCGCTATATGATGTGTGTTGTAGGCGCTGTATAGCGGTAATGTGTGGACGCTATATGATGTGTGTTGTAGGCACTGTATAGCGGTTATGTGTGGGCGCTATATGATGTGTGTTGTAGGCACTGTATAGCGGTTATGTGTGGGCGCTATATGATGTGTGTTGTAGGTACTGTATAGAGGTAATGTGTGGGCGCTATATGATGTGTGTTGTAGGTACTGTATAGCGTTAATGTGTGGGCGCTATATGATGTGTGTTGTAGGTACTGTATAGAGGTAATGTGTGGGCGCTATATGATGTGTGTTGTAGGTACTGTATAGAGGTAATGTGTGGGCGCTATATGATGTGTGTTGTAGGTACTGTATAGCGGTAATGTGTGGGCGCTATATGATGTGTGTTGTAGGCGCTGTATAGCGGTTATGCGTGGGCACTATATGATGCGTGTTGTATAGCGGTAATGTGTGGGCGCTATATGATGCGTGTTGTCGGGGCTGTATAGCGGTAATGTGTGGGCGCTATATGATGCGTGTTGTAGGCATTGTATAGCGGTAATGTGTGGGCGCTATATGATGTGTGTTGTAGGCACTGTATAGCGGTAATGTGTGGGCGCTATATGATGTGTGTTGTAGGTACTGTATAGCGGTAATGTGTGGGCGCTATATGATGTGTGTTGTAGGTGCTGTATAGCGGTAATGTGTGGGCGCTATATGATGTGTGTTGTAGGTGCTGTATAGCGGTAATGTGTGGGCGCTATATGATGTGTGTTGTAGGCACTGTATAGCGGTAATGTGTGGTCGCTATATGATGTATGTTGTAGGTACTGTATAGCGGTAATGCTTGGGCACTGTGTGATGCATGTTGTAGGTACTGTATAGCAGTAATGTGTGGGCGCTATATGAGGTATGTTGTAGGTACTGTATAGCGGTAATGTGTGGGCGCTATATGATGCGTGTTGTAGGCACTATAGCGGAAATGTGTGGACGCTATATGATGTGTGTTGTAGGCACTGTATAGCGGTAATGCGTGGGCTCTGTGTGATGCGTGCTGTAGGCACTGTATAGCGGTAATGTGTGGGCACTATATGATGTGTGTTGTAGGCACTGTATAGCGGTAATGTGTGGGCACTGTGATGCGTGCTGTAGGCACTGTATAGCGGTAATGCGTGGGCACTGTGTGATGCGTGCTGTAGGCACTGTATAGCGGTAATGCGTGGGCTCTGTGTGATGCGTGCTGTAGGCACTGTATAGCGGTAATGCGTGGGCACTGTGTGATGCGTGCTGTAGGCACTGTATAGCGGTAATGCGTGGGCACTGTGATGCGTGCTGTAGGCACTGTATAGCGGTAATGCGTGGGCACTGTGATGCGTGCTGTAGGCACTGTATAGCGGTAATGCGTGGGCACTGTGATGCGTGCTGTAGGCACTGTATAGCGGTAATGCGTGGGCACTGTGATGCGTGCTGTAGGCACTGTATAGCGGTAATGCGTGGGCACTGTGTGATGCGTGCTGTAGGCACTGTATAGCGGTAATGCGTGGGCACTGTATGATGCGTGTTGTACGTACTGTATAGCGGTAATGTGTGCGCACTATATGATGCGTGTTGTAGGTACTGTATAGCGGTAATGTGTCGGCGCTATATGATGCGTGTTGTAGGTACTGTATAGCGGTAATGTGTGGGCGCTATATGATGCGTGTTGTAGGTACTGTATAGCGGTAATGTGTGGGCGCTATATGATGCGTGTTGTAGGTACTGTATAGCGGTAATGTGGGCGCTATATGATGCGTGTTGTAGGTACTGTATAGCGGTAATATGTGGGCGCTATATGATGTGTGTTGTAGGTACTGTATAGCGGTAATGTGTGGGCGCTATATGATGTGTGTTGTAGGTACTGTATAGCGGTAATGTGTGGGCGCTATATGATGTGTGTTGTAGGTACTGTATAGCGGTAATGTGTGGGCGCTATATGATGTGTGTTGTAGGTGCTGTATAGCGGTAATGTGTGGGCGCTATATGATGTGTGTTGTAGGCTCTGTATAGCGGTAATGAGTGGGCACTGTGTGATGCTTGTTGTAGGCACTGTATAGCGGTAATGTGTGGGCGCTATATGATGTGTGTTGTAGGCACTGTATAGCGGTAATGCGTGGGCTCTGTGTGATGCGTGCTGTAGGCACTGTATAGCGGTAATGCGTGGGCACTGTGTGATGCGTGCTGTAGGCACTGTATAGCGGTAATGCGTGGGCTCTGTGTGATGCGTGCTGTAGGCACTGTATAGCGGTAATGTGTGGGCACTATAGCGGTAATGCGTGGGCACTGTGTGATGCATGCTGTAGGCACTGTATAGTGGTAATGCGTGGGCACTGTGTGATGCGTGCTGTGGGCACTGTGTGATGCGTGCTGTAGGCACTGTATAGCGGTAATGCGTGGGCACTGTGATGCGTGCTGTAGGCACTGTATAGCGGTAATGCGTGGGCACTGTGATGCGTGTTGTAGGCACTGTATAGCGGTAATGCGTGGGCACTGTGATGCGTGCTGTAGGCACTGTATAGCGGTAATGTGTGGGCACTATAGCGGTAATGCGTGGGCACTGTGTGATGCATGCTGTAGGCACTGTATAGCGGTAATGCGTGGGCACTGTGATGCGTGCTGTGGGCACTGTGTGATGCGTGCTGTAGGCACTGTATAGCGGTAATGCGTGGGCACTGTGATGCGTGCTGTAGGCACTGTATAGCGGTAATGCGTGGGCACTGTGATGCGTGTTGTAGGCACTGTATAGCGGTAATGCGTGGGCACTGTGATGCGTGCTGTAGGTACTGTATAGCGGTAATGTGTGGGCACTGTGATGCGTGCTGTAGGCACTGTATAGCGGTAATGCGTGGGCACTGTGTGATGCGTGCTGTAGGCACTGTATAGCGGTAATGCGTGGGCACTATATGATGCGTGTTGTAGGTACTGTATAGCGGTAATGTGTGGGATCTATATGATGCGTGTTGTAGGTACTGTATAGCGGTAATGTGTGGGCGCTTTATGATGTGTGTTGTAGGTACTGTATAGCGGTAATGTGTGGGCGCTATATGATGCGTGTTGTAGGTACTGTATAGCGGTAATGTGGGTTCTATATGATGCGTGTTGTAGGTACTGTATAGCGGTAATATGTGGGCGCTATATGATGCGTGTTGTAGGTACTGTATAGCGATAATGTGTGGGCGCTATATGATGCGTGTTGTAGGTACTGTATAGCGGTAATGTGTCGGCACTATATTATATATGTTGTACTGTATAGCGGTAATGTGTGGGCACTATATGACGGCATTTTGTATACTTATACAAATAAATATTGGCATCCTGCTTTGCTTTTTGCTCACGGCCCCGTCGCCTTCTCTCCTCTGCCGGCGCCCCGTCGCCTTCTCTCCTCTGCCGGCGCCCCGTCGCCTCCTCTCCTCTGCCAGCGCCCCGTCGCCTCCTCTCCTCTGCCGGCGCCCCGTCGCCTCCTCTCCTCTGCCGGCGCCCCGTCGCCTCCTCTCCTCTGCCGGCGCCCCGTCGCCTCCTCTCCTCTGCCGGCGCCCCGTCGCCTCCTCTCCTCTGCCGGCGCCCCGTCGCCTCCTCTCCTCTGCCGGCGCCCCGTCGCCTTCTCTCCTCTGCCTGCGCCGTGCCCCTTCCTCACTAATATTATTTGCTTTCCTTAGATTTGCTTTCTGACAACATTGTGCTTTCGCTGACCCACGCTGCAGCCGCAGAGGTCGTCCTGCAGATCATCTCGGAGTGTTACCCCCAGGTAATAATAAATACTATTAATTACAGCCCCATCTGTGATCTGAGCAGATCCACACTAGGCTATGCCACTGGAGATCCTTGGGGACCCTGCTGGGACCCCCACAATCTTTTTTGTCACTCTTGGGCTAATGATACATGGGGTAAGAACCAGCGCCCCCCTGTCCATAGGCTGCTTGTGAAATTCTCTATATATATTTTTGTAGCTTCAGTCTTTGGACCTGAGTTGTCGTCGTCTCTCCAAGCTGACTGGTTTTGCTCATCTCTTCTACCTGACCCGGCACCTGCAGAGTCTGAACCTCTCCTATAACGAGGTACGTCGCCTCCTTGCGCAGGGATCGGGTCTGCTGCCGTCGTGACGTCTTTTCCGATTACCCCGTATATGCCATCGATCGTGGGGTACCGGTGGGTAACAGTGGCAGTCAGTGGCCTCCTGAAGACCCCCGTCCTGCCATCTCTGTACATCTGTGTTCCCAGTATAGTACAAGAAATCAAACAGTCGCAGAGTCCAGGGCAAAAATAAGTAAAAATTTATTTAAAAATGAATAAATAAACTAAAACCCATAATTTTCATTTGTCTCGCTTTTCCCAATTAAAAACTAAAGAAATAAAAAAAAAATAAATAAACAGAAAAATTGGTAAATCGAAGCCGTAAAACTCCATCCTATGAAAATATAAAGAACCCAAATTGTAAACCTTTTAAAAAAATTAAAATCAAAATAATTGATTTTTCGATCGCTGCACTTCTCAAAAATGGAATAAAAAGCAATCGATCAAAATGGTATGAATAAAAATACAAAAAGACCCTCACCCAGCCCCAGCAACAGAAAAAGTTACAAGTCCCAAAAATGGAGGAATAGAAAGCCCATACTCATCCTGGGAAAAAAAAACCCAGGCCATATAGACGGAACAATAAAATGGTTTGTGGCTCTTGGAAGAAGGCGAGAAACAAACAAATCTCTGTGTTTTCTGGTGGTAGCTGGTGACGGGAACATGTTCTTTTTTAGCTTTGCAGAGTTGAAGAGCTGGATCTGATGCACAACCTGGAGCTGAGAGAGCTGTGGCTGGAGGGAAACCCTCTGCACGGGGCGGTGGAAAGCTTCTCCGCCTGCTACAGGTGCCCGCACCTCTCTGCTATCACATTATTATACAAATGCAAATCACCGATTCAATGCTTTTATTTTTATTTTTTTGTGTTGCACAGATTGGTAACTTATTTTCCCACCATTGAAAAACTAGTAAGTATACACCTAGGAAGACTGTAAAGCATCAACTGTATCCTAAAAAAAGGGGTATTCCCATCTCCAAGATCCTATCCCACTATGTAGTAGGTGTAATAATAATATTAGCAAATACCTCCAATTAAAATTGTAGTATTGTTCTTCTGATTAGCTATGTCGCTTACCCCATGTGCACTGCATTGTAGTAGTTTAGGTATCCATGATTATGACCACTAACAACTGTCGCTATGAGTGGTCGTGACCATAGATACCCAAGCTACTACAATGCCCTGCACATAGGGTAAGTGACATAGTGAATCAGAAGAACTATACTGTTTTCTAATTGGAGGTATTTTCGAATATTACTATTATTAGATCTACTACATATTGCGGTAGGATCTTGGAAATAGGCTGTATCTTTGCCTTTAAAAGGATAGTTCAATCTGCTGCATGGTGCGCTACCCCGTGTACCCCAGCTTTATACCTTTCCCCCTGTGAGCCTTCCATCATACCAGTCACCTTTCCTGTCCTGTATTATATCCGCTGTCTCCATTCTTGCAGGACGGACAGTTTTTTAAAGAGAATCTATTTTTTGAGCCAGAAGAACCCCAACCTCTCCCACAGGCAAAGGTAAGTTGTATTCTTCTTTCACTTAAAGGGGTTGTCCAGAGCCGTTCACTTCCACATCGGATACTAGCGGTGCTGATGACGTTGCGATCCGCAGACCTACCGAGACGCTAGCATGATGGGCAGGTATCGTGCACCCGTCCAGTTCATTAGAATAGGACATGTGCCCAATATCTGAACACACGGGTCATAACGTCAGCAGCACCGCTCACTTCCAGGGCGTTGGTAAGCAATGCTGAATTTCTTTTAATAAGCCCTTTAAAAGGTGTTCTCCCAATGGGATATTCTATGGCTATACCTTAAAGGGGTTTTCCAGTTTTGGAAACTCCCTTTTCTTTTGGTTGCAGTTTGTTAAAAAAAAAAAAAAAGCGCTTTACTCACCAGCCCCAGGTCCAGCACTGAGTCTCCGCCGCTGCTCCAGATGTCTGTTATTGCCTGCAGCTCTGACGTCACGTCAATAGTGCTTGGCCCTTAGCGTATTGTGCCGCTACTGGCTGTGATGGCAGCACTACTGATAATGACACACTAAAAGGCGCAGCGAAGACTCAGTACCGGACCCAGTGAGGATGAGTAAGGCACAGTTTCTTTAAAAAAAAAAAAATTGCAGAGGGGGAACAGGAGTTTTCCAAAGCTAGAAATCTATTTAAATATCTGAGATGGACCAACCCTTTTATTGTCCCTTATATTATAGGTTAGATCTAAAGTAGTAAGGTGGTGGGGTGCCATCTTTAGTTGCCTCAATATGTATGTTTGTGTATATAAATAAAGATATTTTTCTCTACGGCACAGGGCAAAAGTTTTAGTTGGAATAAATGCTGTAGAGTAAAGAATGCTTTCAGAAAGAGAAGTGCTAACGCCTTCACCCTCCAAACCTGTTTTCACCTTCATGACCCGGCCAAATTTTACCCTTCTGCCCAGTGTCCCTCTGAGGTAATAACTCTGGAACGCTTCCACGGATCCCCCTGATTCTGAGACTGTTTTTTCCTGACATATTGTACTTCATGATAGTGATAAAAGTTGTTCAATATGACTTGCATTTATTTGTGAAAAAAACGGAAATTTGGTGAAAATTTAGCAATTTTCCAAGTTTTAATTCTTATGACCTTAAATCAGAGAGATGTCACACAAAATAGTTAATAACATTTCCCACATGTCTACTTTACATCTGCATCATTTTGGAAACATAATTTTATTTTTGTTAGGAAGTTATAAGGATTAAAAGTTGACCAGCAATTTCTCATTTTTCCAACAAAATTTACAAAACCATTTTTTTTAGGGAACACATCACATTTGAAGTGACTTTGGGGGGCCTATATGACAGAAAATGCCCAAAAGTGACATAGTTCTAAAAACTGCACCCCTCAAGGTGCTTAAAACCACATTCAAGAAGTTTATTAACCCTTCAGGTGCTTCACAGGAATTAATGGAACGTGGAAGGAAAAAATGAACATTTTACTTTTTTTTTTCACAAAAATTTTACTTTATCCCCAATTTGTTTTATTTTCACAAGGGTTACAGGAGAAAATGGACCCTAAATTGTGTTGCGCAATTTCTCCTCAGTACACCGCTACCCCATTTGTGGAAGAAAACCACTGTTTGGGCGCACGGCAGGGCTCGGAAGGGAAGGAGCACAGTTTGACTTTTCAAACACAAAAATGGCTGGAATCGAGAGCTGCCGCCATGTCGCTTTTGGAGATCCCCGATGTGCGTAAACAGTGGAAACCTTCCACAAGTGACGCCGTTTTGGAAACTAGATCCCCCAAGGAATGTTAGCTGTGCGGGGTGCACCTTGTGCTCCCAGGTGCTTCACAGAAGCTTATAATGTAGAGCCGTGAAAATAAAAAGTTACATTTTTCCCACAAAAATGTTCATTTAGCCCCAAATTTTGCATTTTCACAATGGTAACAGGAGAAAATGCACTGTAAAATGTATTGTGCAATTTCTCCTGAGTACGCCAATACCCCATATGTGGATGAAAACTACTGTTTGGGCGCACGGCAAGGCTCGGTAGAAAAGGAGTGCCATTTGACTTTTTAAATGCAAAATTAGCTGGATCATTAGCCGACGCCATGTTGGGTTTGGAGAGCCCCTGATGTGCCTAAACAGTGGAAACCCCCTCAGAAGTGACACCATTTTAGAAATTATACCCCTTTGGGAATTTATCTGCAAGTGTAGTGAGTTTTCCAGATACAAGCAGCAGTGGATGTTGCTGAGTGAAAATTGCAAATCTGCATTGTAGTGACCAGTACGTTGTAGTCCTCAGTACGCTGTAGCCCCCAATACATTGTAGTGACCAGTACATTGTGTCCAGCCCATGCTTCTGGAGACACACACCTGTAATTTAGGCCGGCTGTCATCACTACAGAAAGGCCAAACATTTGGACGCTAAATGTGATTTAGGCTCAGATGACTGCCTTCTGGACATCTGTCAAGTCAGCAGTCTTCCCTATGATTCTGGAGCCTACTGAAACAGACTAAGGTGCCTTTTTAAATGCTTCGGAAGCCTTTGCAGGTGTTTTTTGTTAATTATTCTAATTTACTGAGAGAATGATTTTTGTGTTTTCATTGGATGTAACCCATAATCATCAACATTAACAGGAATAAACGCTTGAAATAGATCACTCTGTAATGACTCTATATAATATGAGTTTCACTTTTTGTATTGAAGAATTGAAATAAATTAACTTTTTGATGATATTCTAATTGTGTGAGAAGCACCTGTAAATGCGAGTATTATAACACTATTGCAATACTGCACCCCTGTATATTCCCCCTGGAGTTCACCAAATTCTGTACTATACATAGTAGACGAAACATAATAAATTCAGATACACGGCTGCTAGATATTAATTGAATTCTTTATTGGCTTCATACAAGATATCAAATGTAGAATTTCCCACCAGCCGTGTGGGGCAATAGTCATGTGGCCCTGATGATGATGGGCTCACGGAGAGTCGTCCGTCAGAACTCAGGAGAGGAAAAACCCCCGGTGGAGGAAACCTCTAGGGAACCATGTCTGAGGGCCTGCCCTTCCCTTGGGCGGTGCTGGATGATGGCAGCTTGTGTTGTAGATCGGGGTTGATGCAGCAGAAAATTCACTTATTCAGTGATTACATCTGACTGCAGAAAGTAATGAGAACAGAGACCGAGCCCGGAATCTGCCTCGTCCTGAAGTGCGGCTCCTCTGCTTCTGACATGGCGGCCGCCACATCATTGACTTCTTATAGCCGTCACCTCCAGCTGTACCCCGTCTTCTTAGTGGGACCCCAGCTCGCTTACAGTGATCTGTAGAAAGAGGGAACAGAACTGATCATGGAGCAGCCGAATATTTAATATCCGAGACGTTCACACGATTTACTCCCGGTCACTGCTGCTCAGTACACTCCTCTTACCTGGATTATATTTGGTCCATGGTGATGACAGAAACACCGACACTTGTTATAGCTGCGGGGGTCATTCTTGTTCTGGTTCACACCCCTGTGTGCAAAATAACAGAAAACCCCTTATAATCCTGCTATAATTAATCTCTTAATACATCTTTATAGGGGCTGGAGCTAAGCTTTACTGATAAACGGCTCCAATAATTGCAGCGCCCCCCCCCCCCCATCATATTTATACATTCACTATATTGAGGGTATTATGGAAAGTCCATGGTTACTTACTGGTGCAGGCTGGTCTGTGGTCCCGGGTCGTGTCCGGTTGAAGGTCAGGGCGATCTTGTGGACAGTCATTGACTCTACATGCCGTTTATAGGCATGGAGTCACTTCCTGACCTTTTTGGGAAATGCGCTGATCCTGCCGGTCTGCAGGCAGGATATCAGATGAGTCCTCATCAACCGATGCCGGAACTCTGCTCTGGGTTCACCGCCATCTGCTATAAGCTCGTAGGCAAACGCTATGGCGAATAAGCCACAGTCATAGCTGTTCCTCTGCTGATCCACATCGATAAATGTCAGATGTTTCAGGGGCTCTTCGACCACTTCACTGTACAGGTTGATAATCTGCTCACAGATGGACGGAGTCAGATTTCCGGAGTTGATGCTGTCGGCCACAAAGATTTGGCCATTTTTGTAGCAGGTGGTCAGCCAGTGCACCCTCTCCTCATCATAGTGGATTTGTACAGCATTCTTCAGTACACTGTACCCTGGCACTAGAAGAGCGCAGGGGGGCTGCAGGCCATCAAAACCCTCAAACTGACTCTGCAGCAGGTCCTGGGCCATCATGACGATCTCATCATCCAGGAAGCCTTCCTCCCCTTTGCTCAGCAGGATGGTTAACTGCTCTGGAGACAGGATGTCCTCCTGTTTCCCGATATCGGGCATCTCCACTTGTGGGGTCTCCATCTCCGGGGTTACCTCTCTCAGTAGATCAGAAAAGTTTTCTGTAGCAGCTCTCTTGGCCGGTGGCAGCATCTTGGGCTGACTGTCCTCGGAGGTTGGTGCTTTTCTTTTTAGATTGTCCCGGGGTCTTGTTTGTAGCAGCCCCTCGTGTGCACCTTGTGCACATTCTGGATCGGCAAGATCCTCTCCACTTTCTGCAATGCTGGCAGTGGATTCAGTATCACCTACTATGTAGGTTGGGCTCTTCTCACCGCTGTCTTGGCTGATGACTTGGTCTTTACGTCTGGTTATAGCAACTGACCTGAAGCGCCTGACTGCTGTAATGGTGGCAGATTTCGTGGCCAGGAAGGAATCCTTCAGCAGTGTTCTCCAATTGCGATGGGATTTCCTGAATCGGGTCAGAAGGCTAAAGCCAATTGACTTGCAGGAAGAGAGAGCCTTGACCAGCAGCCGCTGGCCATAACGGGGACGTCCATGAATCCTCATGATGGCGTCGCTTTCTTTCTCCTTCTTTCTCCTTTTATTCCTTTAGCTTTGTGTATCCATTAAAGAGTCACACAAAAGACAGCCCCGGCTCTGCGCTCAGGCATTCTATACACTTTACTCCCATTGTGATGTCATAGAGCCGATGATGACACCAGAGTTCCATGTAGATCGTGACATCACCGCCATGTAGATGATGACCTCACAGCTCCAGGCCCAGCTGCTAAGGGCTCCCCAGTAAGATTGATGGTGACTCTACAGCTACATGCAGTTATTTTCTAACCCTTGTTCACACATTTTCAGCCGCATTCTCCATATATTGGAATGAGGAGGCGCGTCTGTGTGTAGCCAAATCTCCACCGACGTATATAGAGATTGCAATAGGGGGGTATTGGTGGTTTATGGCACTTGCTGTAAAGAGTAAGTGCACAATATGACCCATGTTACATGTAGTTTTACCAGAAAGGTTTGCAATTGAACTTGTTAAAGGCGTCATGTTTTTACAGTATGTTCACACGTTGCGTTTTTGCTGCTGTTTTTTTCTGCAGCCAAAACTTGATGTCTTGATAGTAAAAAAGCTGCAGACAAAAAACAGTTTTTTATTGCGTCTTTTTGCTGCGTTCTTCAGGATCCCAAAGTTCAGCTTTGCTTCCACCATACAAGCATGAGCAATGCAAGGTGTTAGGCCACCAACAACAGACGGATGTGACACCAGAAAACATTTTGGGGAAAAGGGGCAATTTGATACAATTATTTAGTGGAACAAGATTTTTATGTCTGAAAAACTAGTGACTATTCATGAAAAAATACACAATTGGAAGTGTAAAAACAGCTAGGGGAATTGGTCAGTCATAGTTTACCCAAGACTTGGCGGTGCATTGAGATATCAGGTATTGTTTCCTTTTACACATATCACTAATTTAATTAAAATGTACTAATCCTATCTGCCATCTCGGGTGATGAAACCAAGACATTTAGGTTTAAATGCGGGAAAATCACAGAAATAAATGGGTTTCACGTCCAGCCATACCTGTGTTTTTTTTTGTTTTTTGTTTTTTTTTTCACTAAAAGCGCTGCAAGAACTGTTGGCAACGTTTTCTGCTGCATTTCTGCTGCTTTTTTGCACTTACTTGTAACTTTCTATGAGTGAAAGAATTAACATGCATCAGTTTTCCAATTCAGTCAGGAAGAGTAAAACAAAAAATAAGCGTGAACCTGAGATTTCTGAAATCTCCTAGCTTTTGCCGACATTGTAAAAAGCAGCTTTTAATTTGCATAAAAACACAATGTGTGAACATAGCCTTAGGCTGCACTCACATGCTGCTTTCTCTAATCCCCTCCAGGACAGCACCAACAGGAGGTTGCCTCCCCATCCTAATTAGGGACAGGAACCAAGAGGTTAAATAGCCCTTCCCTTCCCTCTAACCTCAGTGTTTTTCTTGTCCCTAAGGGATGAAGAGGTTTCCTTCTGGTGGGGCTGTGGCCGGCAATCTACTTCCCCAAAAATCAGTACCTTTCAGCCGGGTAGCCGTGGATCGATCGCCCTGTGCCTTCCTTCCATGTCCGCTGCTCTTTCCTCCCGGCGGGACAGCACCTTCCTCCAGAGCTCATTCAATGCTGGATGGTGAGAAGATATTGGCTGGGGGCCTCCTGTAGCTCCCCAGCCAGTTGCGATGTCTCCCCCTCTCCCTGAGCGCAACGCTCTCCTCCGGTGTATAGCTGGCCGCATGGAGAGCTCATAGGAAGTGACGCGCGCCGGTCCATTCAATGGCCGCGTCGTCACTTCTGGTTGCGTTCCAGGGTGGAATGCACTGCCATTTTGGAAATTTGAAATTTCAATTAAAAAAGTGCAATAATCAGGATTGGTGGACCTGATATCAGGAGAGGGGGGGCCTCATCCTATTGGATGAGGACAGTGCTGGATCTCAGTTCCTGTATAAAAGGACCCTGATGGAAGACACCATAAGGAAGGACTGAGGTTCTAAAGATGGATGTGTCTGCCCCTAAAGCTGCATCTGCAGAGCCCAGCACAAACTCTGGCCCAGTGAGTATGTCTGGTATGGGTAAGTCCGTCTCGGTGCAGGATCCATTCTTATGTTTTCCCCATCGCCAGGAGGAGCTGAACGATCACGAGTGCACCCTGCTGCTCCTTTCTGAATCTATGGATCGGCGATCTTCGTCCGTGCCGTGGACTTGGTATGTAGTGTCGGAGTGCATGTGTGACCAGTATGCTCCTCCTGGCGGTGGTCTTGCAGCCATTGAAGGGCAAAGGGCATGTGCGACTGGCCCCTCTGTTAACTCCTCCTGGCGGAGGCAGGGTGCATGTGTGGCTGACTGCTCTGTTAACTCCTCCTGACTTAGGCTGGGGGCATATGTGACCGGCCCCTCTGTTAACTCCTCCTGGCAGAGGCAGGGTGCATGTATGACCGGCCGCTCTGTTAACTCCTCCTGGTGGTGGTCTTCTGGCTACAGGAATACTGAGGCCGCCAGTGGTGGTATCCGCTGCATACGTTATGATTGATCTCGTCTCTTCCAATCATCATCTAATTCACCAGATTTTTAATATACCGTATATACTCGAGTATAAGCCGAGTTTTTCAGCACATTTTTTGTTCTGATAAAGCCCCTCTCTGCTTATACTCTGGTATATACTCGAGTATATAGAAATTCTGGTGGTGTGTAGTGGTGGGGCAGGTTGTGACGGTGGAGGAGCGGGGCACACGCTGTAGCCGCTGCTGCAGCTACCACGTGTGCCCGCTGCTAAAGAGAAATTAATATTCCCTCTTCTCCACTCCCATGGAGAAGGATGAATATTCATTCTCTTTAGTAGCGGGCACAGAGAAGCGTTGAGCCGCAGTTCCTGCTGACAGTGCCCGCTACTAAAGAGAGTGCATATTCACTCTTCTCCACGCCCATAGTCCCGGCGTGGAGAGGTGTGAATGTGCCAGCAGCTCAGCGTCTGAGAGCGCATGGCAGTGACGTCATGCGCTGCTCAGATGCTGACATGAGCTGCTGCAGCAGAAAAGGAAGCAGAGCAGAGGTGAGGAAGGAAGGTGAGTATAAGGGTATGTGCACATGGGCGTTATTGGAAGCGCTTTGAACGCTGTGTACTTTATTGGGGATTGGGGATGAGGGGGCATGCATACCAGAATTGGGGGATGAGGGGTGCCATACATACCAGAATTGGGGGATGAGGGGTGCCATACATACCAGAATTGGGGGATGAGGGGTGCCATACATACCAGAATTGGGGGATGAGGGGTGCCATACATACCAGAATTGGGGGATGAGGGGTGCCATACATACCAGGATTGGGGATGAGGGGTGCCATACATACCAGGATTGGGGGATGAGGGCTGCCATTCATACCAGAATTGGGGGATGAGGGGTGCCATACATACCAGAATTGGGGGATGAGGGGTGCCATACATACCAGAATTGGGGGATGAGGGGTGCCATACATACCAGAATTGGGGGATGAGGGGTGCCATACATACCAGAATTGGGGGATGAGGGGTGCCATAAGTACCAGGATTGGGGATGAGGGGGCCATGCGTACCAGGATTGGGGATAAGGGGGCCTCCTCAGGACCAAGGGGTGAGATGCTGCTTCTCGAGAGGCCCTGACCTCCTCAAGACGAGGGGGTGAGACGCTGCTTCTCGAGAGGCCCTGACCTCCTCAAGACGAGGGGGTGAGATGCTGCTTCTCGAGAGGCCCTGACCTCCTCAAGACGAGGGGGTGAGACGCTGCTTCTCGAGAGGCCCTGACCTCCTCAAGACGAGGGGGTGAGACGCTGCTTCTCGAGAGGCCCTGACCTCCTCAAGACGAGGGGGTGAGATGCTGCTTCTCGAGAGGCCCCAACCTCCTCAAGAAGAGGGGGTGAGAGGCCCCAACCTCCTTAAGACGAGGGGGTAAGACACTGCTTCTCGAGCCCCAACCTCCTTAAGACGAGGGGGTAAGACACTGCTTCTCGAGCCCCAACCTCCTTAAAACGAGGGGGTAAGATGCTGCTTCTCGAGAGACCCCCGACCACTTCAGGAAGAGGGGGTGAGACGCAGTGAAGACCTGCTACGGTATTTATTGTACAAGAATGAAGTATGAAAATTGTACAAAGTACCTTCGTCCTCGTCCTCGCTGACGTGCATGCTCACAGCCGTGTTTGGGGAGTCTGTCCATTCAAAGTAAACCCCAAAACCAATGTCAAAGTTATCTGTGGCAAACTCCCAGAAAAGATAGGAGCCCTCCTCGTGTGTGGGGACCCGGACTGTGACCATCTCTCCTCTTCCGACGGTGATGACTGAATCCGCGTCCTGCCGGATCTTCTCTTTGAAGTCTTTAATTTGGGGTCTTGTCCACATGGATGGGGCAGCAATGACCGGCGTGGACTCTGTAGAGAGAAGGAAGTGGAAAAATAAACATAAACCATTAGCCAATGTCCAGGTATCGTCTGTTTGTCCACCCAACAGACTCCAACCCCACTGAGGTCAATAGGACGCACCTTTAGGCCCGTTCTCCAGCAGGTCTTCCAGCGGGGTCGGCCTCCAGTTCTGTCTCAGCATTGTCTATGTGTGGGTGGGTTTGTCCGTTGACCGAGGGGGCTTCTCCGGAGCCGGTGATGCTTCCCATGTTCATCTTGGATGGAGAACTGACAGGGGAGCTGGTTCCAGCCGAAAGTGCCTCCTGCTGTTTCTGTAAGGCCGAGAGGGTAAGGAGAGGGTAACACCACGTCATTTATGAGCATTCTTCATTTCTTGTATGCTGCGAAGCAAAACTGCAGTGTAAAGCATGAGGGGAAGAACAAAGAAGCTTAACTTCTAATGAGGCAGCGTTTCAGACAACCACAGGCTCCAATAGACGCTGCACACAAATCCCACTGTCTTCCACTTATAAACGCTGCATCTAATCAACCAGCTACTCAGCGCACCGCCATCATCAAGAGCAAAACTCAGCCGCGCAATTTTTTTCTTACTAAAAACAATTAGTTAATTAGTTCAGGTTCCAGGGAGCGTAAAGTGCAGGGTTTATTTTCTACATCAAAACCCGCAATAGCAATCTACTCTGATTATTGTATTTTTACAGCTGTTTTTACCCCATTTATTGTTGAAGATCTGAAGGTTTTATTAATTCTGTACAAGAAGCGAGGGCATTTTTTCGACTCCACAGGAAAAAATAAACAAACCAAAAAAACACAAATTTCAGCAACGTCTTTAGATGCACAGCGGCCAGGAGTTTTCCGGGAAGCACAAGAAGTTTGCTCTAACTTTTAAACCAGTGTTTCCAAAACTCCAGTCCTCACGGCCCCCACAGGTCATGTTTCAGGATCTCCTTCGTATTACACAGGTGAGAGAATTCCTGATGCCTTGATAGTATTACACAGGTGATGGAAATACTAAGGAAATCCTGAAAACATGACCTATGGGGGCCGTGAGGACTGGAGTTTGGGAAACACCGTTTTAAACACAGGGGATTTTCTGCAAAAAAAACCAAACCCTGCAGCATTTATGCTACGTGGGAACATGGTCCGACAGGTAAATGCAGCTCAGAGCAGCGAGGCTCGGGGGTCTGTGCGCTGCGTCTACCTGTTGCTGAGCGAGCTGCACTTGGTACAGCTGCTGCATGTACTGCTGGTAGTGCTGTTCCTGCAGCTGCCTGATCAGGAGCTGCTGTTGCTCGAAGTTCCCCGGGTACTGCTGCGCTGCGTACTGCTGAAACTGCACCGCTGTCTGCGAGTTCAGGGCGGCCGTGATCTGCTGCCTGCAAAAAAAAAATAGAATTAAGATTTGAAACACAAATGCACGGTCCTGCCCTAATGACTGCTGCACCCGCCATTGCCTGTGGCGGGCAGAGCTTTAGTAATTTTCCATTAAAATGAATGTGACAGGGCTCCGTGGACCCCATTGTTGGTGACCCCAGCGCATGTACCCTCCAACCGGTCACCAGCATTGCATACAACAGACTGCTCCTTGCACTATGGCTCATACTACGAGGGTCCTGAATGAGTGACCCACCCAAAAATATCCTTTAAGAAAGATGAGTGACTTCCGATGGGAGTACTTACTTCTGCTGTTCCATTCTACACCGTTCATCCTCCGCTCGCATCCTCTCTTCCTCCTCTCTCCGCAGCCTCTGCTCCTCTTCTTTCCTCCGCTTCTCCTCCTCTCGCTGCAGCCGCTGCCGCTCCTCCTCTTCCCGCCGTCTCCGCTCCTCCTCTTCTCTCCTGTAAAGTCAGCAGATGACGCTTTACACTGAACTATGTCGGACATGATTTTTGCAGCAGCGTCAACCGTTCTCACTTCCTGGGACTTAAAGCAGAAGTCCGGTCCATGATCCCTCCGGTCTTACATGCCGACTGCTCCGTAAATCCATAATCACCGACTCCAGCTACAGTGGTGGCCAAAAGTATTGGCACCCCTGCAATTCTGTCAGATAATACTCCGTTTCTTCCTGAAAATGATTGCAATCACAAATTCTTTGGTATTATTATCTTCATTTAATTTGTCTTCAATGAAAAAACACAAAAAGAATTGTCCTAAAGCCAAATTGGATACAATTCCACACCCAACCTAAAAAAGGGGGTGGACAAAAGTATTGGCACTGTTTGAAAAATCATGTGATGCTTCTCTAATACGTGTAATTAACAGCACCTGTAACTTACCTGTGGCACCTAACAGGTGTTGGCAATAACTAAATCACACTTGCAGCCAGTTAACATGGATTAAAGTTGACTCAACCTCTGTCCTGTGTCCTTGTGTGTACCACATTGAGCATGGAGAAAAGAAAGAAGACCAAAGAACTGTCTGAGGACTTGAGAAACCAAGTTGTGAGGAAGCATGAGCAATCTCAAGGCTACAAGTCCATCTCCAAAGACCTGAATGTTCCTGTGTCTTCCGTGCGCAGTGTCATCAAGAAGTTTAAAGCCCATGGCACTCTGACAGAATTGCAGGGGTGCCAATACTTTTGGCCACCACTGTATACTGCAATTTGTACTGGAGTAGAAGGTAACCTGAAAGATGCCTCATGTCCTGTCAGTCTCATACTGCTGTTTTGTCCCCCATGCTTTACACTGCAGGTTGGATTCTATGTATTGAACTTAGTCACAGTTTAAGAACTCCTGCGGCTTTAAGTTAGTGATATGATAGGGATTTGATACCACTTAAGGCAGTTGGAAATTTTACAAAATTGACCCATAAAAAACAAATATTTCTCGCCTGATGACTCCTTCACTTCTCCCGTGCTCACACTCTGGCGGCCATCACTTTTTTTCCTGCAGCGATGATGTTGTATATAATCCATGTGACTGCTGCAGTCGATCACTGGTTTCTACGGTCTCATGCTGTACTTGCCAGTGATTGGCTGCAGGAAACAGAAAGCTCCTTTAAACTAACAGACAACCCCTTTAAGTGTGGAAAAACGTGACCCAGATGTCGATCATCATCTATCTTGTGAGATAGCGACTGCTGTTAACCTCTGCTATAGACTGGAGCGGAAAGATTTGCAGGACCCTGGTCCGGCATCCATAGAAAACCGCTGCAAACCATCTCCTATCTATCAGCATCACCAGCGCCTCTTCTGGTAGAGTTGGGTGGGTTCACTGCACAATCTGCAGAGCGGTCCCTTTAAGAACGTCTCCAGTAACTATTAGTGCTGGAGTTGTCTTCAGGTACCTGTCTGCAGGTTGTGCGTCACCTTGCCGCTCAGCCCCATTCACTTTAATAGAACTGAGCTGCAATACCAGGCACAGCCTGTGGACACGTGTGGCGCTGTTTCGGGAGGAAACCAGCAGTTACCGTGCCCCACCGATGCCGGATGTACGGATTGGAGGGATTAGTACCTTTTTCTCTACTGCTCTTCTTTCTCTATTTTATGGGACGTGACGTATGTGGAGAAGAGGTGGCAGCATCTGTTCAGGAGGGTGACAAACTCCGTCATGGCTTCCTGCTTGCTCAGGTTGCCCACGGCCGTCCATTCTTTCCTGTGAGAAAGACGACAGTGTGTGAACGACGCTCAGAGGGAGCAAAGGCTTCTATGAAGAGGTTAGAAACGCATCGTCGTTCAGTTTTATGCAAGAAACAGTCTGCAGTTTTCTATTAAACTTTGCATTTCAATTCCTATTTTTTTTTTTGGACACATCAGATCGATGCATGCCCATGATGGAAAATCTGTTGCCGTTTTGCGTACACAGCTCCCATAAATGCTCATGGTAATGAGGTTCACCCTGCAGTCCCTGACTGCTACTTTAGTGGTGAAAAATATACAATGGCAGGATCAGACTACATATGTAGTGTAGTCTAACCATGGAGACACACAGATCTGCATCAGTGCTGTGTATACAAAACGATAAGAAAGCGTTAGGCTATTTACAAAGTGGCTACTTTTTTTATAGGAATGTGATACACAAACAAAGCACACGACGTTCGTTACCTCCTATCGTTGCCCAGGACATCGAAGAAGCCGACTTCGGGGCACGTGTCGGGGTTGTACGGTCCCAGGAGGACTTGTTTGTGCAGAGCCACCAGCCTCAGCTTCTCCTCGTAGGTTGGATGGAAAGCCTTCCCGTCCTTCTCTGTAAAAAAATACAGAAGGAAAATGGTTAGGAGACCCATCACATGTACCAAACTGCGTGTGCCGCCATATAATGCTCCACAAAAACTGTAATAAGACAGTGATAGGACCACTAAAGCCACCTGACCCCAGTGTGCAGTAATCAGACCCTGCAATACTGAGTAATATCTGTGCACAACACATAATACAATCCACTTTCCAGTAATTGGACCCAGAACGATAAAATTAAATTCTTACAGGGTGATTCCTTAAATACCTTGTAAAAGTCCCTGAGCTCCCCCGATTCTGCAGCTCTTTTTCGTTTTTTGCTGCGTCGCTCCATTGCAGAGATATTCACATTTGCGTTTTTTGGAGCGCTGCATGTGAAATCTCTGCTTGTAGTGCAACGGGCTGTTTCTTCTCTGCTTCCACAGATCAGGAGAAGATCTAGTAGTCGAGCATGTGATCATTGGCAGCGTCTTGGAGGGAGGGGTGAAAGTGCGCACTCCAAAATAAGACTAAAAAAATGCAAAGTTGTACTGCAAAGCAGAGATTTCACATACTCACTCACATTTGTTGCTTTCGGAGTGCAGTATCTCTGCAATGGAGCGACGCAGTGCAAAACGGCAGAAAAGCAGCAGGGTTCAGGAGGGCTCAGGGGTTTTTACCAGATATGTAACTAAATTTTTTGAGGCCGAGTGACAAAACCAAAAATATTTTTATATGCATCTCCAAAAGTACAGCCTAGTTTCCCTGCAGCCACATTAAATGTTGTGATACTGTACTGTGTGCCAAATGATAAAGGCAGCTCTGCTAAACCTGACTGTATGAATACAGTAGCCACCAAAAGTTTTGCATTTTTTTTTTAAATTGTGATTGCTTCTGTTTGGTTGTTGTGAGGCCATTTTTCTGGTGATTTTAGTTAACTGGAAGCAAATGATTGTCAGCTATCAGGACACAAATTGTGTTGGACATTGTTTTATCCCTTTATGTGTTAGTTTTCAACATTTGCTGGAACAAATGTTTTGCATATTTTGTTATGGGCAGTCGAATTTTGCCTAAATTTTTTTTTTTTGCGTTTTTAGGTTAAAAACATGGCAGAGACAAAGCCAAATTTATCACCAGATGTCAGGAAGCTTATTATTCTGGGAGTGAAGTCAGGGAAAAGCCATAAAGAGGCAGCTATGGAATTCACCTGTTCTCAGAGTCAAGTGTCAGGTATATTAAAGAAAGAAAAAGAAGGTTCTGGAACAGCCGACAAACCTAGAAGTGGACGACCAAGGAGAACTTCCTCCAGAGTTGATCACATTATAAAGAAAAAGTCAGTATCTGATGTCCACAAAATGAACAAAGAATATGGGGTCAAAGTGAGTCGCAACGACTAAGCAGTAGGGCTGAATGCACGAGTTCCAGTCAAGGAGCCTTTCATCTCTGCAAAGAAAAGGAAGGTCCGACTTGTGTTTGCCAAAGAACACGGCCAACGGAAAGAGACAGATTGGTCTAAGGTGTTGGGGTCGGATGAATCCAAGTTCAATCTGTTTGGTAGTGATGGCAGCAATGTATATACTGCAGAATTGGAAAACGTAATGATGTAAGGTACCAAACGCCTACAGTGAAACATGGTGGTGGCAATCTCATGGTTTTGGGCTGCTTTTCTGCATCGGCCATTGGCATAGAATTGATGGAAATATGAATGCTACCATGAACAAGGATACAGTTGTGCTCAAAAGTTTACATACCCCGGCAGAATTTTTCCTTTCTTGGTCTTGTTTCAGAGAATATGAATGAGAACAAAAAAACTTTTTCTCCCCTCATGGTTATTGGTTGGGTGAAGCCATTTATTGTCAAACTACTGTGTTTTCTCTTTTTAAATCTTAATGGCAACCAAAAACATCCAAATGACCCTGATCAAAAGTTCACATACCCTGGTGATTTTGGCCTGATAACATGCACAGAATTTGACACAAATGGGATTGAATCAGGGCCGGCGTCAGCAAATGGAACGAAGCAAGATCCCTCAAGATGTCTTGAATACCCGAGTGGCTTCAATGCGGTGCGGCAGGAACTAAAGCAAGAGGTTATGTTACAAAATACTAAGTTATGGCATTGTAAAGAATGAATTACTCTCTATGTTGTGATCAATAAATAGTAGATGCAAAACTTTTGGCCGTCAGTTTTCTTTAATTAAAAGACCATTCCTATATTCAAAAGCATTTTGGTTACAATTAAGGTCTTGTATGATGACAACTTCATGCACTTTCAATTCCTCACCAGGGAAATGGCATCACAACAACCAGACAGAAGTCATCACATTAAAAAAAGAAAAAGCAAAACTTTTGGACTCTATAGTATAATCTATATGTGCGCTGTATCGGCAATAGTATCAGAGATAATGCGGTGTCTGACTATCTGTATGATCTGAATCTAAGTGAAGGAGGCAGGAAACATTTCCGCAAGAACGGTCCAGTCACGCTAAAATTCACAACAGAACTTTAATCATTGCAAAATGGAATTTTCTGAACTTTCTAACACTGTTTCAAATGCTTCACATTTCTAGATCTCTGCTTTCCGGCAGTGAATGAAGACTCGTTCTGACCAAATACTTTTCACACTGGTACATTCTTACAGATCTTATCCTGGTACAATATATCAATACAGAAGGAAGAGGCTCAGTCTGATGGTTTAGAACAGATACAACTGTAGCAAACTCCCAGCTATTATTATTATTTATTTATATAGCGCCGTTGATTCCATGGCGCTGTACATAAGGGGTTACATACCAAGTAAAAATATCACTTACAGTAAAGAAACTAACAATGATAGACTGGTAGAGAGGGAGGAGGACCCTGCCCTTGCGGGCTTACATTCTACAGGAGTGGGGAGGAGACAATAGGTTGGGGGTTGCAGTAGCTCCGGTGTTGTTGAGGAGGCAGCGGGGTCATTGCAGGCTGTAAGCTTTCTTGAAGAGATGGGTTTTCAGGTTCCGTCTGAAGGATCCGGATGTGGAGGATAATCGGACGTGTTGAGGCACAGAATTCCAGAGGATGGGGGATATTCGGGAGGAATCTTGGAGGTGATTGCGTGAGGAACGGATAAGTGTGGAGGAGAGAAGGAGGTCTTGGGAGGACTGGAGGTTACGTGAGGGAATATATCGGGAGATTAGTTCAGAGATATACGGAGGAGAGAGGTTATGGATGGCTTTGTAGGTCAGTGTTAGTAGTTTGAACTGGATATGCTGGGGGAATGGGAGCCAGTGAAGCAATTTGCAAAGGGGCTTAGCAGAGGAGTAGCGAGGCGAGAGATGAACAAGTCGTGCAGCAGAGTTGAGGATAGACTGGAGGAGTGCGAGAGTGTTAGCAGGGAGGCCACAGAGGAGGATGTTGCAATAGTCGAGGCGGGAGATGATGAGGGCATGCACAAGCAGTTTAGTAGAGTTAGGGTTGAGGAAAGGACGGATTCTGGAAATATTTTTGAGCTGGAGGCGACAAGTGGTGGCGAGAGCTTGGATGTGGGGTTTGAAGGACAGGGCGGAGTCAAGGGTTACTCCGAGGCAGCAGAATGTCGGTACAGCGGAAAGAGTGATGTCATTTATTGTGATAGAATGATCAGGTGGGAAGGATATGCAAGGTGGTGGAAAGATAATGAGTTCAGTTTTGTCCACATTGAGCTTGAGGTAGCGGGAGGAGAAGAAGGAGGATATGGCTGATAGACATGCTGGGATTCTGGACAGCAGAGAGGTGACGTCTGGGCCAGAGAGGTAGATCTGGGTGTCGTCAGCGTACAGATGGTACTGGAAGCCATAGGATTTTATCAGCTGTCCCAGGCCAAGGGTATAGATTGAGAAGAGTAGGGAGTCCTAGGACAGAGCCTTGAGGGACTCCAACAGAGAGGGGGCAGGGTGAGGAGGTAGCGTGGGAGTGGGAGACGCTAAATGTGCGGTTAGAAAGGTATGAGGAGATCCAGGATAGGGCAAGGTCTTTGACGCCAAAGGAAGAGAGGATCTGTAGTAGGAGGCAGTGGTGTATCGAAAGCAGAGGACAGGTCAAGAAGAAGGAGTACAGAGAATTGTCTGTTAGCTTTGGCTGTGAGCAGGTCATTAGTAATTTTGGTAAGGGCAGTTTCGGTGGAATGGTGGGGGCGGAAGCCGGATTGTCAGTTGTCGAAGAGAGAGTTAGATGAAAAGTGGGAGGAAAGTTTGGCATGAACGTGTTGCTCAAGGAGTTTGGAGGCAAATGGGAGCAGCGATATGGGGCGATTGCTGGACAGGGCGGATGGGTTGAGGGATGGCTTTTTGAGGATGGGCGTGATTGTGGCATGTTTGAAGGCAGCAGAGAAAGTACCAGAGGATAGTGATAGGTTGAAGAGATTGGTTAGGGATGAGACGAGTGTGGGGGTGAGATTGGGGAGGAGGTGGGATGGGATGTGGTCGAGTGCACATGTGGTGAGGTGTGATTTGGAGAGGAGATGAGTAAGGTCTCTTTCCGTGATGTTGGGAAGGGAGGTTATGGGGTTAGGGAAATGGTGTGGAAAACAAAGGGGTTGTGGTGGTCGGACAGTGAAGACTTGTCGTGTTTGGTCAATCTTGTTTTTGAAGTGTGTGGCAAACTCCTCGGCGGAGATGAGGGAGGTCGGAGGGGGCAGTGAAGGGTGGAGGAGAGAGTTAAAAGTGTTGAATAGCTGTTTGGGGTTGTAGGATAGGGAGGATATGAGGGTTGTGAAGTAGGCCTGTTTAGCAGAGGTGAGTGCTGAGTTGAATGCGAGCGTTGCTTGTTTGAATGCAGTGAAGTCTTCTTGAGTATGTGTTTTCTTCCAACGCCGCTCCGCAACCCTGGACGCTTGTCGAAGCTGTTTAGTGAGGTTGTTGTGCCAGGGTTGCCTGTTGGCTCGTCGCGCTCTGCCATGCATAAGAGGGGCGACCGAGTCAATAGCTGATGCGAGAGTGGCATTGTAGAAAGCAGTGGCGCTGTCTGTGTCATGGAGTGAGGATATGGATGTCAGTGGTAGAACAGAGTCAGAGAGTGTGTGAGTGTCTAGATGTGCAAGGTTTCTGCGGGGGTGTGCTAGCTGCCGGACATGGGTGACAGGTGAGGAGGACAGGGATGAGAAGGCGAGTAGATCGTGGTCAGATAGGGGTAGGGGGAGGTTTTGAGGTTAGATAGGGAGCAGAGTCGGGTGAAGATGAGGTCTAGTGTGTGTCAGTCTGTGTGGGTGGCTGAGGAGGACCACTGAGTAAGTCCAAAGGATGAAGTAAGCGACGACAAGAGTTTTGATGCTGCTGACTGGCGAGTGTCAGTGGGGATGTTGAAATCGCCCATGATGATTGTGGGAATGTCATCAGAGAGAAAGTAAAGAAGCCAGGTGGAGAATTGGTCGATAAAGGCAGTGATCGGGCCCGGGGGTCGGTATATGACAGCCACTTGGAGGTTGGAGGGAGAGTAAATGCGGACAGAGTGGACTTCAAAAGAAGGGAGAATAAGGGAGGGAAGAGGAGGAGTAGGGCTAAAGGTGCAATTGTTAGGAGAAGACCCACTCCTTCACCATGTCTGTTTCCAGGGCGAGGAATGTGGGTGAAGTGGAGGCCACCGTAACACAGCGCAGCAGGGGAGGCAGTGTCAGAGGGTGTTAGCCATGTCTCTGTGATGGCCAGGAAGGAGAGATGACGAGAGGTAAAGAGGTCGTGGACAAAATGGAGCTTGTTGCAGACAGAGCGTGCATTCCACAGTGCTCCAGAGAGAGGGAGCAGCGGGGTGGGCGTCAGGGGGACCGGTTTTGCATAGGAGGGGTTGCGGTAGTTTGCAGTTGGTTTGGTGTGACAGGTGGGGGAGTTGGTGGAGGGTGCAAGCTGTGGGGGTCCAGAATTGGGAGATATGTCGCCAGCAGTGAGGAGAAGCAGAGAGAGGGAGAGCAGGTGGGAGAAAGAGAGTGTCCGGCTTGTTTTATGTTTTGGGAGGATTGATCTGAGGTTGAGGAGCAGGTCTGCGGATGAGGTTAGGTGGGGAGGAAGGAGGGAAGGAGAGATGATGATTTGGTTAGAGGGTGCTGGGGTGAGGGGATAGCGAAGGAGAGTGAGGATTAGGGGGGCAAAAACAGTAAAAGCATATGTAAGCATGTTGAAAGTGTAAGGGAGAATGAGAAAGAGAATCTAAGTACAAGTAGTAAATAGTTCTTTGTACCTTCTGGTCACTTCTGGCCCATTTCAGGCCTATTTAATTTCTAGCCCCTTAAAAAGTGACCCTTTGTCTATGCCAGACCTGGCTCTCTTTATCTATGAGAAGGACAAAGTCTGCGTAAAAGTCAACCTGCAGAAAATAGAACTAGAGTTATTGCCTCCAATTTTTTGTGCCCTCTCCAAAATAAAAAAGGGAATAAAAAGGAATTTTGTGTATTAGCTAGTTAGCTCGACTCTATATAAAAAAAAATGTACAAAATGTTTCACATTGATAAAGAATTTAGAGATCACAAAATGTAAAATACAGATTTTGAATAAAAAAAAAAATAATTGTTAAAACCATTTCTGACTAATTTGCTCTTTATTATGGCCTAAATCCGGAAAACGAGCAGAGGAGCGATTATCTTTCAGTGTAAATACAACTTTAATTGGATCTCGGCAAAAAAACAAAAAGCTACAAACTATTATCACATCCGAATATTCCCACATTAATTCCTTCTGTCTCTGGGATGGACTAAACCTCCCCAACCAACCTCAGGAAATATATACAACCACATACATGGTGCACAAAATACATCTTCTACTGCCACATTAAAAGGGTTTATCAGAATTTCATACAATTTGCCCAACACACGAAAATTCATATGTAAAAGAAGACAACTACTATAATACTGCCGCTATGTACAAGAATACAACTACTATAATACAGCCCCCTATGTACAAGAATATAACTACTATAATACGGCTCCTATGTACAAGAATATAACTACTATAATACTGCTCCTATGTACAAGAATATAACTACTATAATACGGCCCCCTACGTACAAGAATATAACTACTATAATACTGCCCCCTATGTACAAGAATACAAATACTATAATACAGCTCCTATGTACAAGAATATAACTACTATAATACTGCTCCTATGTACAAGAATATAACTACTATAATACTGCTCCTATGTACAAGAATATAACTACTATAATACGGCTCTTATGTACAAGAATATAACTACTATAATACGGCTCCTATGTACAAGAGTATAACTACTATAATACTGCCCCTATGCACAAGAATACAACTACTATAATACGGCTCCTATGTACAAGAATATAACTACTATAATACGGCTCCTATGTACAAGAATATAACTGCTATGATACTGCCCCTGTATAAGAATATAACTGCTATAATACTGCCCCTGTATAAGAATATAACTGCTATGATACTGCCCCTGTATAAGAATATAACTACTATAATACTGCCCCTGTATAAGAATATAACTGCTATGATACTGCCCCTGTATAAGAATATAACTGCTATGATACTGCCCCTGTATAAGAATATAACTACTATAATACTGCCCCTGTATAAGAATATAACTGCTATGATACTGCCCCTGTATAAGAATATAACTGCTATGATACTGCCCCTGTATAAGAATATAACTGCTATGATACTGCCCCTGTATAAGA
This sequence comes from Phyllobates terribilis, assembly GCF_046119375.1. Taxonomy (NCBI): domain Eukaryota; kingdom Metazoa; phylum Chordata; class Amphibia; order Anura; family Dendrobatidae; genus Phyllobates; species Phyllobates terribilis. The sequence goes on from NW_027362959.1 coordinate 3,166,694, forward strand.
ATATAACTGCTGTAATACTGCCCCTGTATAAGAATATAACTGCTATGATACTGCCCCTGTATAAGAATATAACTGCTATGATACTGCCCCTGTATAAGAATATAACTGCTATAATACTGCCCCTGTATAAGAATATAACTGCTATAATACTGCCCCTGTATAAGAATATAACTGCTATGATACTGCCCCTGTATAAGAATATAACTGCTATGATACTGCCCCTGTATAAGAATATAACTGCTATGATACTGCCCCTGTATAAGAATATAACTGCTATGATACTGCCCCTGTATAAGAATATAACTGCTATGATATTGCCCCTGTATAAGAATATAACTGCTATGATATTGCCCCTGTATAAGAATATAACTGCTATGATACTGCCCCTGTATAAGAATATAACTACTATAATACTGCCCCTGTATAAGAATATAACTGCTATGATACTGCCCCTGTATAAGAATATAACTGCTATGATACTGCCCCTGTATAAGAATATAACTGCTATAATACTGCCCCTGTATAAGAATATAACTGCTATAATACTGCCCCTGTATAAGAATATAACTGCTATGATACTGCCCCTGTATAAGAATAACTGCTATGATACTGCCCCTGTATTAGAATATAACTGCTATGATACTGCCCCTGTATAAGAATATAACTGCTATGATACTGCCCCTGTATAAGAATATAACTGCTATGATACTTCCTCTGTATAAGAATATAACTGCTATGATACTGCCCCTGTATAAGAATATAACTGCTATGATATTGCCCGTGTATAAGAATATAACTGCTATGATACTGCCCCTGTATAAGAATATAACTGCTATGATACTGCCCCTGTATAAGAATATAACTGCTATGATACTGCCCCTGTATAAGAATATAACTGCTATGATACTGTCCCTGTATAAGAATATGACTGCTATGATACTGTCCCTGTATATGAATATAACTGCTATGATACTGCCCCTGTATAAGAATATAACTGCTATGATACTGCCCCTGTATAAGAATATAACTGCTATGATACTGCCCCTGTATAAGAATATAACTGCTATGATACTGCCTCTGTATAAGAATATAACTGCTATGATACTGCCCCTGTCTAAGAATATAACTGCTATGATACTGCCCCTGTCTAAGAATATAACTGCTATATACTGCCCCTGTATAAGGATATAACTGCTATGATACTGCCCCTGTATAAGAATATAACTGCTATGATACTGCCCCTGTATAAGAATATAACTGCTATGATACTGCCCCTGTATAAGAATATAACTGCTATAATACTGCCCCTGTATAAGAATATAACTGCTATGATTCTGCCCCTGTATAAGAATATAACTGCTATGATACTGCCCCTGTATAAGAATATAACTGCTATGATACTGCCCCTGTATAAGAATATAACTGCTATGATACTGCCCCTGTATAAGAATATAACTGCTATAATACTGCCCCTGTATAAGAATATAACTGCTATGATACTGCCCCTGTATAAGAATATAACTGCTATGATTCTGCCCCTGTGTAAGAATATAACTGCTATGATACTGCCCCTGTATAAGAATATAACTGCTATAATACTGCCCCTGTATAAGAATATAACTGCTATGATACTGCCCCTGTATAAGAATATAACTGCTATGATACTAACCCCTGTATAAGAATATAACTGCTATGATACTGCCCCTGTATAAGAATATAACTGCTATATACTGCCCCTGTATAAGAATATAACTGCTATGATACTGCCCCTGTATAAGAATATAACTGCTATAATACTGCCCCTGTATAAGAATATAACTGCTATGATACTGCCCCTGTATAAGAATATAACTGCTATGATTCTGCCCCTGTATAAGAATATAACTGCTATGATACTGCCCCTGTATAAGAATATAACTGCTATGATACTGCCCCTGTATAAGAATTATAACTGCTATAATACTGCCCCTGTATAATAATATAACTGCTATAATACTGCCCCTGTATAAGAATATAACTGCTATATACTGCCCCTGTATAAGAACATAACTGCTATATACTGCCCCTGTATAAGAATATAACTGCTATAATACTGCCCCTGTATAAGAATATAACTGCTATAATACTGCCCCTGTATAAGAATATAACTGCTATAATACTGCCCCTGTATAAGAATATAACTGCTATAATACTGCCCCTGTATAAGAATATAACTGCTATGATACTGCCCCTGTATAAGAATATAACTGCTATGATTCTGCCCCTGTATAAGAATATAACTGCTATGATACTGCCCCTGTATAAGAATATAACTGCTATAATACTGCCCCTGTATAAGAATATAACTGCTATAATACTGCCCCTGTATAAGAATATAACTGCTATGATACTAACCCCTGTATAAGAATATAACTGCTATGATACTGCCCCTGTATAAGAATATAACTGCTATGATACTGCCCCTGTATAAGAATATAACTGCTATGATACTGCCCCTGTATAAGAATATAACTGCTATGATTCTGCCCCTGTATAAGAATATAACTGCTATGATACTGCCCCTGTATAAGAATATAACTGCTATGATACTGCCCCTGTATAAGAATTATAACTGCTATAATACTGCCCCTGTATAAGAATATAACTGCTATAATACTGCCCCTGTATAAGAATATAACTGCTATAATACTGCCCCTGTATAAGAATATAACTGCTATATACTGCCCCTGTATAAGAATATAACTGCTATATACTGCCCCTGTATAAGAACATAACTGCTATATACTGCCCCTGTATAAGAATATAACTGCTATAATACTGCCCCTGTATAAGAATATAATTGCTATAATACTGCCCCTGTATAAGAATATAACTGCTATGATACTGCCCCTGTATAAGAATATAACTGCTATGATACTGCCCCTGTATAAGAATATAACTGCTATGATACTGCCCCTGTATAAGAATATATCTGCTATGATACTGGTATGAGTGGCGGTATTGCCATCATTATTTGCGCTGTTTTTCTCCTGCATTAATCCCTCCTCGTCTTAAACCTGTTTTGGGCTTAGATGAGGGCTCAGCTCTGGGCGCTTGTATGCGGTGACTTCTCTGGATGCCACATTTCCGGGCACTTGCTCTACAATGGCCTCACTTCTGTTCCTGTATGGCCTCCGCTGGGTGCGGCCTCACTCGCTGGGAGGAGGTCAGTTACCGGCCTCTGGGCTTGGACCTGGTGCCCTGTAGGTAGCAGCTGTGACTTGGAGGACCCCGGCTATGACTGACTCCTGACAGTGTTCAGGGCCCATCCTGCCGCTATAGTGACTGGCAGACCCGGCCGTACAGGGTTACTGGGCGTTCACCTCTGAGTGATGGAATCAGCGCGCAGACGAATATTGTCTCAGCCCGGAGCGGTGAGAGCCGGGGCCCTATAATCCGGCACATTCCAGCCGTTCATCCTAATCCGCCTACAGCGGCCGCTAATGTGCGCCCTCCAGGCAGGAGAGGAGGCGAGTCCCCACACCGGCCTCACATGGAGGCTCGCACCATGGGGATCGAAGCTTCAGCATCCCGCCCGCCCGGAATAAACTGCAGGCGCTTTCTTATATACCTTGCGTTTTTATTCTTCACCATTTACTTCGTCAGGGAATAAAAACATTTAATTTTTTCTTAATTCTGCAGAAATAATTGTTACGGAAAAGAGCGCCACCCTGACCCATGGGTTGTATTTGGTATTACAGCTCAGGGTCCTGCAATACCGCCTGTGAGCAGATGTGGCGCTGTTTCTGTACCAGAGCAGCCATGTTTTTCCACTCTGAGCAGGGCTGTGTCCAGGAAATCTCTAACCATAGGGATCTGGTTGGAGCGGGCATTTCCCCTTTAAATGTTATGGTCACCTTTGGGGACTTTCTTTTGTATTTAAATGCATTTATTTTTGAGCCAAATATTTTTTGCAATTTGGTTCCATTCAAATTTTTTCACAGTTTGGCTTTTACAGGCCTTTTAAGTGACTGTGGAATGAGTCAACTGAGGACCTGTCAGTGAGCTCCTCTCACTGACACAAAGTTCTGCTCAGCTTTCATGTAGGCTCAGTAAAATGACAGCTTAAAAAAAAAAAGCTGCAAGCTCACTGATGAATTCTCAGTTAACTCATTCTGCAGATATCAGACGCAAAAATTTTAATAAATCCCATTTTTAATAAAATCAAAATATATGCATTTAAGAAAATGTAAAAAATGCCAGGTAAGTGTGAACGATGTCTTGTAGGTGGCCAGGTGGATTGTCTGTACTCACCGTACAGGAGCTGGGAGCACTGGCTGTAGCCTCCTTCATCTCCTCGCACTTGTCTGCCGCCCTCTGTCGGTCGCTGTAGGTCATGGCGTACACGACGGCTCCGGACTCCACCAGGAACTTACACACCTGGACGTTGTTGCAGGAGACGGCGCAGTGCAGCGGGGTCCTGACAGCGACACCAAGCGGAGAAAACGACAGAAACCGCCACAGAAAACCCCCTGAAAAACTAGACCGTCTGTCCTAAATCACCCAGACCCTCGGTGGCTCAACTTTTCTATTTCTTGGGCCAAGAATTTTTTTTCTTTTTCTCCCATTGATGCAATCTGGCCGGGGGCTGAGTCACGTGCTGGCCGGGGGGGCGGGGTAGTGCTTAATAAGTGCTCTCAGGCCTCTAACAAGGGATGGGGGGTTCTGTCGACCCCTTTAATGCGAGCCGATATTCGGGGCAGCAGCCGGCGCTGTCTGCTGCGTTTACCTTCACTCCGAACTGTACGAGGAACTGGACGATCTCGGTGTGGCCGGCGCACACGGCGGTGTGGGGGGCTGTGAGACCCTCGTTGTTGGGCTGGCTGGGGTCTTCCACCTGCCGATGAGGGGGATGGAGGAGATACAACATTAGTGCTGGCAGAAATCCAGAGCGCGGGAGTCATCAGCACAATAAGCGAAGGAGCGGGACGGGCCGAGGGGACGAGCACGGTAATGAGGGGGGACGAGCGCGGTAATGAGGGGGACAAGGGCCGCATTCAGCAGAGGAAAGGAATGAGGGGGGCTTCTAATTCTACCAATCAGAGGCGGATAATATCTGGCTGCAGGACAGGAATGACATCACCGCCCAGCAGCTCTCATCACATTGCCCTCTGTTCACACCTGAGCTGTGTCCACAGTTTATAACAGAAGCAATAACTGTCATAAAGCCTCTGTAAATGGGACAGAAAATCTGCACCAAAATCTGTGCAAAACTTAACTGCAGATTTGGCCACAGATTTCACTCTTTGCAAACCATTAAGTGAAATTAGCAGTGACAATCCACACTGAGAACTTGTGTGGGCGCTATATGATGTGTGTTGTAGGTGCTGTATAGCGGTAATGTGTGGGCGCTATATGATGCATGTTGTAGGTGCTGTATAGCGGTAATGTGTGGGCGCTATATGATGTGTGTTGTAGGTACTGTATAGCGGTAATGTGAGGGCACTATATGATGTGTGCTGTAGGTGCTGTATAGCGGTTATGTGTGAGCACTATATGGTGTGTGCTGTAGGTGCTGTATAGCGGTTATGTGTGAGCACTATATGGTGTGTGCTGTAGGTGCTGTATAGCGGTTATGCGTGGTCACTATATGGTGTGTGCTGTATAGCGGTTATGCGTGGGCACTATATGGTGTGTGTTGTAGGTGCTGTATAGCGGTAATGTGTGGGCACTATATGATGTGTGTTGTAGGTACTGTATAGCGGTAATGTGTGGGCACTATATGATGTGTGCTGTAGGTGCTGTATAGCGGTTATGTGTGAGCACTATATGGTGTGTGCTGTAGGTGCTGTATAGCGGTTATGTGTGAGCACTATATGCTGTGTGCTGTATAGCGGTTATGTGTGAGCACTATATGGTGTGTGCTGTATAGCGGTTATGCGTGGGCACTATATGGTGTGTGCTGTATAGCGGTTATGCGTGGGCACTATATGGTGTGTGTTGTAGGTGCTGTATAGCGGTTATGCGTGGGCACTATATGGTGTGTGCTGTATAGCCGTTATGTGTGGGCACTATATGGCGTGTGCTGTATAGCGGTTATGCGTGGGCGCTATATGGTGTGTGCTGTAGGCACAGTATAGCGGTAATGTGTGGGCACTATATGGTGTGTGTTGTAGGCACTGTATAGCGGTAATGTGTGGGCACTATATGGTGTGTGCTGTATAGCGGTTATGCGTGGGCACTATATGGTGTGTGCTGTATAGCGGTTATGCGTGGGCACGATATGGTGTGTGCTGTAGGTGCTGTATAGCGGTTATGCGTGGGCACGATATGGTGTGTGCTGTAGGTGCTGTATAGCGGTTATGCGTGGGCACGATATGGTGTGTGCTATATAGCGGTTATGCGTGGGCACTATATGGTGTGTGCTGTATAGCGGTTATGTGTGGGCACTATATGGTGTGTGCTGTATAGCGGTTATGCGTGGGCACTATATGGTGTGTGCTGTATAGCGGTTATGCGTGGGCACTATATGGTGTGTGCTGTATAGCGGTTATGCGTGGGCACTATATGATGTGTGCTGTATAGCGGTTATGCGTGGGCACTATATGGTGTGTGCTGTAGGTGCTGTATAGCGGTTATGCGTGGGCACTATATGGTGTGTGCTGTAGGTGCTGTATAGCGGTTATGCGTGGGCACTATGGTGTGTGCTCTAGGTGCTGTATAGCGGTTATGCGTGGGCACTATATGGTGTGTGCTATAGGTGCTGTATAGCGGTTATGCGTGGGCACTATATGGTGTGTGCTGTATAGCGGTTATGCGTGGGCACTATATGGTGTGTGCTGTATAGCGGTTATGCGTGGGCACTATATGGTGTGTGCTGTAGGTACTGTATAGCGGTAATGCCTGGGCACTATATGGTGTGTGCTGTATAGCGGTTATGCGTGGGCACTATATGGTGTGTGCTGTATAGCGGTTATGCGTGGGCACTATATGGCGTGTGCTGTAGGTGCTGTATAGCGGTTATGCGTGGGCACTATATGGCGTGTGCTGTATAGCGGTTATGCGTGGGCACTATATGGCGTGTGTTGTAGGTGCTGTATAGCGGTTATGTGTGGGCACTATATGGCGTGTGTTGTAGGTGCTGTATAGCGGTTATGGGTGGGCACTATATGGCGTTTGCTGTATAGCGGTAATGCGTGGGTACTATATGGCGTGTGCTGTGGGTGCTGTATAGCGGTAATGCGTGGGCATGATATGGCGTGTGCTGTATAGCGGTTATGCGTGGGCACGATATGGCGTGTGCTGTATAGCGGTTATGCGCGGGCACGATATGGCGTGTGCTGTATAGCGGTTATGCGCGGGCACTATATGGTGTGTGCTGTAGGTGCTGTATAGCGGTTATGTGCGGGCACTATATGGTGTGTGCTGTAGGTACTGTATAGTGGTTATGCGCGGGCACTATATGGTGTGTGCTGTAGGTACTGTATAGCGGTTATGTGTGGGCACTATATGGTGTGTGCTGTAGGTACTGTATAGCGGTTATGTGGGCACTATATGGTGTGTGTTGTAGGTACTGTATAGCGGTTATGCGCGGGCACTATATGGTGTGTGCTGTAGGTACTGTATAGCGGTTATGTGTGGGCACTATATGGTGTGTGCTGTAGGTACTGTATAGCGGTTATGTGGGCACTATATGGTGTGTGTTGTAGGTACTGTATAGCGGTTATGCGCGGGCACTATATGGTGTGTGCTGTAGGTACTGTATAGCGGTTATGTGTGGGCACTATATGGTGTGTGCTGTAGGTACTGTATAGCGGTTATGTGGGCACTATATGGTGTGTGTTGTAGGTACTGTATAGCGGTTATGTGTGGGTATGCTTTGATTTTTGCTCACGGCCCCGTCGCCTTCTCTCCTCCGGCCGCGCCCCGTCGCCTTCTCTCCTCGGCCTCCGCCCCGTCGCCTTCTCTCCTCGGCCTGTGCCCCGTCGCCTTCTCTCCTCTGGCCGCGCCCCGTCGCCTTCTCTCCTCCGGCCGCGCCCCGTCGCCTTCTCTCCTCTGCCGGCGCCCCGTCGCCTTCTCTCCTCTGCCGGCGCCCCGTCGCCTTCTCTCCTCTGCCGGCGCCCCGTCGCCTTCTCTCCTCTGCCGGCGCCCCGTCGCCTTCTCTCCTCTGCCGGCGCCCCCTCGCCTTCTCTCCGCGGCCTGCGCCCCCTCGCCTTCTCTCCTCTGCCGGCGCCCCGTCGCCTCCTCTCCTCTGCCGGCGCCCCGTCGCCTCCTATCCTCTGCCGGCGCCCCGTCGCCTCCTCTCCTCTGCCGGCGCCCCGTCGCCTTCTCTCCTCTGCCGGCGCCCCCTCGCCTTCTCTCCTCGGCCCGCGCCCCCTCGCCTTCTCTCCTCTGCCGGCGCCCCGTCGCCTTCTCTCCTCTGCCGGCGCCCCGCCGCCTTCTCTCCTCTGCCGGCGCCCCCTCGCCTTCTCTCCCCTGCCCGCGCCCCGTCGCCTTCTCTCCTCTGCCGGCGCCCCGTCGCCTTCTCTCCTCTGCCCGCGCCCCGCCGCCTTCTCTCCTCCGGCCGCGCCCCCTCGCCTTCTCTCCTCTGCCGGCGCCCCGTCGCCTTCTCTCCTCTGTCGGCGCCCCCTCGCCTTCTCTCCTCGGCCCGCGCCCCCTCGCCTTCTCTCCTCTGCCGGCGCAGTGCCCCTTCCTCACTAATATTATTTGCTTTCCTTAGATTTGCTTTCTGACAACATTGTGCTTTCGCTGACCCACGCTGCAGCCGCAGAGGTCGTCCTGCAGATCATCTCGGAGTGTTGCCCTCAGTTAATAATAAATACTATTAATTACAGCCCCATCTGTGACCTGAGCAGATCCACACTAGGCTATGCCACTAGAGATCCTTGGGGACCCCCACAATCTTTTTTGTCACTCTTGGGCTAATGATACATGGGGTAAGAACCAGCGCCCCCCTGTCCATAGGCTGCTTGTGAAATTCTCTATATATATTTTTGTAGCTTCAGTCTTTGGACCTGAGTTGTCATCGTCTCTCCAAGCTGACTGGTTTTGCTCATCTCTTCTACCTGACCCGGCACCTGCAGAGTCTGAACCTCTCCTATAATGAGGTACGTCGCCTCCTTGCGCAGGGATCGGGTCTGCTGCCGTCGTGACGTCTTTTCCGATTACCCCGTATATGCCATCGATCGTGGGGTACCGGTGGGTAATAGTGGCAGTCAGTGGCCTCCTGAAGACCCCCGTCCTGCCATCTCTGTACATCTGTGTTCCCAGTATAGTACAAGCGATCAAACAGTCGCAGAGTCCAGGGCAAAAATAAGTAAAAATTTATTTAAAAATGAATAAATAAACTAAAACCCATAATTTTCATTTGTCTCGCTTTTCCCAATTAAAAAATAATGAAATTCAAAAAAAATAAAAAGAAAAATTGGTAAATCGAATCCGTAAAACTCCATCCTATGAAAATATAAAGAACCCAAATTGTAAACCGTTTAAAAAAATTAAAATCAAAATAATTGAATTTTCGATCGCTGCACTTCTCAAAAATGGAATAAAAAGCAATCGATCAAAATGGTATGAATAAAAATACAAAAAGACCCTCACCCAGCCCCCGCAACAGAAAAAGTTACAAGTCCCAAAAATGGAGGAATAGAAAGCCCATACTCATCCTGGGAAAAAAAAACCCAGGCCATATAGACGGAACAATAAAATGGTTTGTGGCTCTTGGAAGAAGGCGAGAAACAAACAAATCTCTGTGTTTTCTGGTGGTAGCTGGTGACGGGAACATGTTCTTTTTTCGCTTTGCAGAGTTGAAGAGCTGGATCTGATCCACAACCTGGAGCTGAGAGAGCTGTGGCTGGAGGGAAACCCTCTGCACGGGGCGGTGGAAAGCTTCTCCGCCTGCTACAGGTGCCCGCACCTCTCTGCTATCACATTATTAAACAAATGCAAATCACCGATTCAATGCTTTTTTTTTTTCTTTTTTTGTGTTGCACAGATTGGTAACTTATTTTCCCACCATTGATAAACTAGTAAGTATACACCTAGGAAGACTGTAAAGCATCAACTGTATCCTAAAAAAAGGGGTATTCCCATCTCCAAGATCCTATCCCACTATGTAGTAGGTGTAATAATAATATTAGCAAATACCTCCAATTAAAATTGTAGTATTGTTCTTCTGATTAGCTATGTCGCTTACCCCATGTGCACTGCATTGTAGTAGTTTAGGTATCCATGATTACGACCACTAACAACTGTCGCTATGAGTGGTCGTGACCATAGATACCTAAGCTACTACAATGCCCTGCACATAGGGTAAGTGACATAGTGAATCAGAAGAACTATACTGTTTTCTAATTGGAGGTATTTTCGAATATTACTATTATTAGATCTACTACATATTGCGGTAGGATCTTGGAAATAGGCTGTATCTTTGCCTTTAAAAGGATAGTTCAATCTGCTGCATGGTGCGCTACCCCATGTACCCCAGCTTTATAACTTTCCCCCTGTGAGCCTTCCATCATACCAGTCACCTTTCCTGTCCTGTATTATATCCGCTGTCTCCATTCTTGCAGGACGGACAGTTTTTTAAAGAGAATCTATTTTTTGAGCCAGAAGAACCCCAACCTCTCCCACAGGCAAAGGTAAGTTGTATTCTTCTTTCACTTAACCCCTTAAGCCCCGCGGGTGGTTTGCACGTTAATGACCCGGTCAATTTTTACAATTCTGACCACTGTCACTTTATGAGGTAATTACTCTGGAACGCTTCAACTGATCCTCCTGATTCTGAGACTGTTTTTTCGTGACATATTGTGCTTCATGATTGTGTTAAAATTTCTTCGATATCACTTGCATTTATTTGTGAAAAAAACGGAAATTTGGCAAATTTTGAAAATTTAGCAATTTTCAAAATTTGAATTTTTATGCCCTTAAATCAGAGAGATATGTCACACAAAAGAGTTAATGAATAACATTTCCCACATGTCTGCTATACATCAGCACAATTTTGGAACCAAAATTTTTTTTTGTTAGGGAGCTATAAGGGTTAAAAGTTGACCAGCAATTTCTCATTTTTCCAACAAAATTTACAAAACCATTTTTTTAGGGACCACATCACATTTGAAGTCACTTTGAGAGGTCTTTATGACAGAAAATACCCAAAAGTGACACCATTCTAAAAACTGCACCCCTCAAGGTGCTCAAAACCACATTCAAGAACTTTATTAACCCTTCAGGTGCTTCACAGGAATTTTTGGAATTTGGAAGAAAAAAAATGAACATTTAACTTTTTTCGCAAAAATGTTACTTTAGACCCAATTTTTTTTATTTTCGCAGGGGTAACAGGAAAAAATGGACCCCAAAATTTGTTGTGCAATTTCCTCTGGGCACGCAGATACCCCATATGTGGGGAAAAAACACTGTTTGGGTGCACGGCAGGGCTCGGAAGTGAAGGAGCGCCATTTAACTTTTTGATTGTAAAATTTGCTTGAATAATTAGCGGATGCCATGTTGCGTTTGGAGAGCCCCTGATGTGCCTAAACAGTGGAAACCCCCCACAAGTGACCCCATTTTGGAAACTAGACCCCCCAAGGCACCTATCTAGATGCATAGTGAGCACTTGGAACCCCTAGGTGCTTCACAAATTGATTCATAAAAATGAAAAAGTTTTTTTTTTCTCCACTTTTTAATTTTTACGAATCAATTTGTGAAGCACCTGGGGGTTCCAAGTGCTCACTATGCATCTAGATAGGTGCCTTGGGTGGTCTAGTTTCCAAAATGGAGTCACTTGTGGGGGAGCTCCAATGTTTAGGCACACGGGCTCTCCAAACGCAACATGGTGTCCGCTAACAATTTGAGCTGATTTTCCATTCAATTTGTTAGCGGACACCATGTCGCGTTTGGAGAGCCCCTGATGTGCCTAAACTGTGAAGCTCCCCCACAAGTGACGCCATTTTGGAAACTATACCCCTCAAGGATTTTATTAAGGGGTATAGTGAACATTTGGAACCCAGAGGTACGACACAGAATTTGATAACATTAGGTCATCATATTGAATAAGTTGTCATTACTCTTGAGCGCAAGTGCTCGCTACTTGAGTTTGCATCGGGTACTCAGGTATGCACCATGTATCACGGGTGCTCAAGTGAAATGCTCGAGTCCCCGCCCGCATGTTTCACGGTTATTAGACACCCCAAAAAACCATGCGGGGATCGCTCGTGCATGGCAGGCCATCCCCGCGAGGTTTTTTTGGCCGTGAAGCATATTGGACGGAGACTCGAGCACCCGCAATACTCAGTGCATACCCGAGCAACCGATGCAAACTCAAGTAGCGAGCACTTGCGTTCAACACTAGTCGCCATATCGTCATCTTCTTTTTTTTTTGTTTGTTTTTTTTTTTTTACTTTTGAAAAAAAAAAAAACATCCCCAGCCCTAGCGTTTATTTTTTACGCCGTTCCTCGTGCGGTATAAGTGATGAGATTACTTTATTCTTCGGGTCGGTGCGATTACAGCAATACCAGAATCATATCGGGTTTTTATGATTGACAGCTGTCACACACTAAAAAACACATATTTTGTAAAATCTAGTTTTTGCATCGCCATATTTTGGCCGACAGTCATGTGACGGCTTTTTTTTTTGCGGGATGAGTTGACGTTGTTATTGGTGCCATTTTCAGGCATGTGACATTTTTTGATCGCTTTCTATTCCAGCTTTTGGGAGGCAGAATAAACAAAAACCAACAATTCAGGATTTGTTTTTTTTGTTTTTTTTTATTCTGCTCCGGGTGTGGTAAAATTGATAAGGTAGCTTTATTCTTCGGGTCAGTAGGTTTACAGCGGTACCACATTTATATTGTTTTTTATGTTTTGGCGTTTTTACACAATAAAAGCTATTTTATAGAAAAAATTATTTTTTTGCATCGCTTTATTCTGAGAGCTGTAGCTTTTTGAATTTTCGGATGATGGAGCTGTATGGCGGCTTGTTTTTTGCGGGACAAGATGACGTTTTTAGCGGTACCATTTTTATTTATATTCGTCTTTTTGATCGCGTGTTATTCCATTTTTTGTTTGGCGGTATGATGATAAAGCATTGTTTTTTGCTTTGTTTTTTATTTTTATTTTTTTACCGTGTTCACTGAAGGGGTTAACTAGTGGAACAGTTTTATAGGCCTGGTCGTTACAGACGCGGCGATACCAAATATGTGTACTTTTATTGTTTTTTTTTTTGTTTTTTTTCATAATAATATTTATTGATGGGTACATTATATTTTTATTTTTAGTGGATTATTATTTTTTTCTTTTTTTTTCACTTTCTGGGAGTTTTTACACTTTTTTACTTTGTCCCACTGTGGGACTTTCACTTTTTTTATTCTGATCGCCTGCACAGCATAGGGATGCAGCACCATCCCTGTGCCGTGCAGGCAGTCAGCGCTGGACAGGGAGAAGATAGTTTGATGATGCACTGCGCATGTCCAAACAATCTTCCTGCTGTCTGGTGACCCGGATGTTGTCATGACGACATCGGGTCGTCATGGCAACACCCGGGAAGCCGCGGCAGACAGCGCTGGAGGCCGGAAGAGCAGGTGAGTATACCGATCACCTCCCCTTGCCTCCGCAATGCTGTGATCGACTTCGATCGCAGCATTGCAGGGGTTAATGTGCTTGGGGCGGTGCGGGACCGCTCCCTGCACATAGTACCGGGTGTCAGCTGTGACAATCAGCTGACACCCGGCGGCGATCACGCCCGCACAACCTCTGTGCGCGCGCTATCGCTATGACGTACTAATATGGGTCAGGCTCTTAAATCCCAGGGCACAGACGCGTATTAGTACGTCATGGGCTTTAAAGGGGTTAAAGATGCATTTTTTTGTTCTTCATCATCTATGTGTTCTCCATTATAAGTGTATTGATTTTTGGCAATTATATGCAGTGTGTGCGTTAATGTTATGTTTCCCTTGTCGTAGTTTAGTCCTAGTCTGCATGGGGGTGGTCCCGCCTCTGTTCAAACGGATGACGTTGCATACATATGTGTTATGTATACCTGGACCATGCACGCAGGGGCATCGTCGTCCCCACACGCTGTTTTCCCTTCGGCATCCATGGGCTATCAGCCGCGATGCCGTCGGAGTCCCGTGTCTGGGTAACGGCGATGCTCTCTGCGTCACTTCTGGTCCGTTGCGAGGCATCTCTGGGTAGCGTTGTGGTTCACATGGTGACAAGTCACATGATTAGTATCATCCACCCCCAGCGTCTCGCGGTGTTTACGCAAGACACTATTTAAATGACCATCTGTGATACTTGAGCAGTCCCCTTGAGAAAGGCACATAGCGCCGAAACGCGCGTTGGGGATACACACATGGAGTGTGCTCTTTTCCCCCTACAGAGGTAAAAAAAACTTTTTTGACTTGTATCCATCTATATATTGTGGTGATAGGGAATGTGACCATCGGTTCATGGTGATGATGCTGCTCTTCCTGACTGAACATAAATGTTCGTATGTATATTTGATTCATATAGCGCAGCATTTTGTCCATTTCAATTTACTTTAAATAACGGACACCTTCAATGTAATAGCCACACTTCATGTGATGTAGTGCTTGATTTTAATGCTTTTATGCAATTGTGTATTGATCTATGCAACTATATGTGGATTTATGTGTATTTATCGTCTCCCCAGATTCTCTGATGTTTAATATTCAATAAAGTATTTTTCTAACAATTGGGCTATTATCGTTGTTTGTGCTTTGCACTCCTTCTTTTTCCTATATGTTAACGATGGCCCCTATATAATCCAACTAGAAGATTGCAATAATGATAAATGTGGATATACCATATATTACTTAGTTACATAATAGTGGCAATTCTAAGTCTGATTCTAATTTCTTTCTCTCTACCACTGAATGATAGCAGCGTAACATAAACTCAAATACAGTGTCTTATTTTTGGGAGGTCTAACTGTATTCCCATGCACCTCTGTCTTCACACCCAGACATGGGTATACGCTTCCTGATTTTGTCTATTTGCTCTTGTCCTCCTCCTTCTCCTCATCCTTCACATCCTCCTCCATATCACTACCATATCTACCATATCACCATATCTACGTCTCTTGCAAGGGGCAGTGGAGTTCCTCCAAATTTTTGACAGCCGTTGCATTCACTGCATAGGCAAACAGTATGGGAGACCCACTTCCTAATAATGGGAAAATTGTTATCAGGAGGCCCTCCAACCTCTACATCTCTTGCAAGGTCATTGGAGTGCCTCGTAATTTTTGGCAGCCGTTGCATTCACTGCATAGGCAAATAGTATGGGAGACCAACTCTTTTTTAATGGGAACATGTCGTACTCATTACTGTAGCCCAGCTCCATGTGTCTTTAAATTGTTAATTGGGTTTTTTCTAAATTTTGGCAGCCGTTGGACTCACTGCATACCCTATAACTGGGTACATGTCGTTTGTAACCTCTCTGGCGGCGTGCTTGCATAGTGCACCACCTCCCACTATGCAAGACCACAATCTTACCTGTCAGTCCAGCCTGTAAACCGTGCTCCAGATTCTTGCTGTGTGCATGTCTCTTGACTGACTGCTTAGGGTGGCGGCCCGGTTACTTCCTGATTCTTATAGCTGCTGTGGTGCACCTCTATTGCGTCTCTAGCCTTTTGCTGTGAGTCTCTGGATATTTAAACCCCCTCCACCCAGTAGGAGGTGCCTGAGCAACACTAACATTCAGTGTGTGCTTTTCTCTGAAGTTGCCAGGTCCAGTTCTATTTCTGTCTGTCTCGCCACTCTGGGGGCTGCATTCCCAGACCTGTTATCTGTGACTTCTAGTCAGTTTCTGCCTCTGGGGGCCGTATACCCAGGCTCATTCCTGTAATTCGCTGCAGTAACAGTTCCTGTCTGAGCTGTCTCCTAGCCTCTTATCTGTTTTGTCTCTATGTCCATTTCCTCCCTTTTTCTGCAGTGTCTGAACCAGCACTTGGCTATACCTAGGCTCGTTTCTGTATTTCGTTGCAGTAACAGTTCCTGTCTGAACTGTCTCCTAACCTGTTACCTGTTTTGTCTCTGTCCGTTTCCTCCCTTTTTCTGCAGTGTCTGAACCAGCACCTAGCTCCAACTCGTTGTCTCTGTACTTCTGTTTGTGAGTTTTGTGTCCACTCGCTACTTCATAGGAAGTACCTTGTGTGTATCTGGTTCTGCTTGTTCCCTTTGCCTTCTTTGGTATCTTTCTGTATTTTCCAGTCTGTTCCATGGGAACAGGGCTCTGTCCTTTCTGTCTTGTTCACTGTACGTGCGGTTCCGCTCTGCTCTTAATTGCCCACCGCTCCGGCGGTTCCCCTCTGCTCTGCCTTGCCCACCGCTCCGGCGGTTCCCCTCTGCTCTGCCTTGTTCACCGCTCCAGCGGTTCCTTTCTGCTCTGTCTTGCATACCGCACCAGCGGTTTTAGCTCTGCTCTGCTTGTTCACCGCGGTTGCTGGTTTCTGCTCTGCTTTGCTTGTCTACCGCTTCTGCGTTTTTTTGCTCTGCTCGGCTTGTCTACCGCATCTGCGGGTTTTGCTCTGCCCAGCTTGTCTACCGCATCTGCTGCTTTGTCTCTGTCTCCCAGTCTGTATTGGACTCTATCCTGCTTGCGCTCCAACCTGCTAGTACCCGCCTGTTTGCACTCCAGCTGTGCTTGCCAGTATTTCCCTGTCTGTACACCAACCGTGCTTGCCAGTACCCCCCCGTCTGCATACCAGCCGTGCTTGCCTATACCCACCTGTCTGTATGCCAGCCTGGCCTGCCTGTTCCAGCATTCCCCGGTGTGGGTCAACAGCTGTGACCGGGGTCTAACCTGGTGTAGCACCTGGTCCCTCTGCTCGGTTCCTCCTTGGTTCACGGAGTCGTTAGCCGCCGTGCGACCTTGGTCGGATCGGGTAGATACTTAGTTGCGCCCCTCCAGGCACTCCTCGGTTCATGGTACAGTGGGACCACTAATCACACTCACGCCAGACAGTCAGGCCGCGAGTGTAACATCGTTACTGTGCCCAGCTCTATGTGTCTTTAAATTGTTAGTGGGGTTTTTCCTAAATTTTGGCAGCTGTTGGACTCACTGCATACCCTATAACTGTATAGCAGATCCTTATCCTTTCTAATGGGAACATATCATTACTGTGGCCCAGCTCTATGTGTCTTTAAATTGTTAGTGGGGTTTTTCCCAAATTTTGGCAGCCCTTGCAGTCACAGCATGGGCATTACCACTATAGGAGACCCACTCCTTTATAATGGGAATATTTTTTTTACTGAGACCCTCCTCTATGTCTCTTCAAAGGGGTATTGGGTTACGTCCAAATTTTTGGCAGCCCTTGCAGTCACTGCATACGCAATAACAGTATAGGAGACCCACTCTTTAATAATGGGAACAACAAAGCATAGCCGACTGCTGGCCCTTTAAGAATAGTAAGGCAGTAAAAATAGTGTTTGTGACTTTCACAATCCCTCCTTCATAAATGAAACAGGATGTGTCTGATGATGTTTCACACACCACATGGCCAGATAAGGTTGTAAAATGTTAAAATGCCATTTCCTGCTGAATGCATTTGTCACGGTTGAAAGAAATGCAAAAACGCATCAAAAACGCTGTGTGTGAACATAGCCCAAGGTGTGAAGGAGGATTTTTGTTTTTGGTTATTGATTTTGCCTTATATACAAGTCATTACCCTGGAAAGGATGTTCCTTAACATATTTCCCAGGAAAATCCATTTTGGTTTAGTTTTTGTATGTTATATTGTGAGTCCGTAAAAGTGGCGTAATACCTCTGACAACATTGTTGACATCATTGACCTGGGAGTCAGAAATGCTTCCAGGAGTCTTCCCCATGCTGTTCCCATGTCATTTGAGTACTGTTCCCATCGATTTGGGCAATTTTTAGGCCCTCTGCAGACCGCCAGGGGGGGGGGGGGCGCCGAAAGAATGCTGGAGTTTCCCATAGACTTACATTGGGCTCGTTACTTGGACCGAGCAGCCGAGTATTCCAATTTGCTTGACTCGAGCAACGAGCACCCGAGCATTTTAGCGCTCGCTCGTCACTAGTTTTCAGCTATACCATTTTTATTTCCATTCAACTTTTTGATCGTGTTTTATTCCACTCTTTGTTTGGTGGTAAGATGAAAAAGAATAGCTTTTTTTTTACAATGTTCACTGAAGGCGTTAAGTAGTGTGACCTTTTTATAGGCCGTGGACATGATTATAACAAACATGTGGACCTTTTTGGTTTATTTTAGTTTTTATATGAATTTACCCATTTATTGATATAACATTATTTTCATTTTTTTTTGTTTATTTTTTGATTAGGTTTTTT